>NC_092362.1:4643489-5243489 GCF_030848805.1 Temnothorax longispinosus | reverse complement strand
CAATTTTATTTGCTGCTTAATTAAAAGAGGAATATTTCGTTGAAATATAATGGCGTTTTTATATTTAAGTACTTAATACAGATGATAAGCACCCTCAATAAAGCGTATTGAATAAATTATAAAATTAAGTTTATTTTATGTGTATCGCGGAGGAAATGCTCTGGAATTAACTTATAAAACGACTTATATGAATAAGGGCACTGTATAACCAAGATATACCTGTACAACTTCTCTTTCCATCTGCTTTTGCTGAGCTCCGAGAGATGAAACGAATGGTTAAAAAGTCTGGGCGGATGTCTGAAAGGCAAAAGAGATGATTATACGATATTCTGTATTGTAGAAAAATGGAAAAATTTTCGCGTTTCTTTTTATTACGCGCCGCTCGAAATGATCTGATCTGAGGTTCTTCGCATCGTTATTATACAGAGAAAAGTACGTAACGCGAAATTGAAAGAGGACTAAAAGAATTGATTAATGATGATTAAATTAAATTTCCTTTGTGTAATTTGACCTACATATTTAGAAGAAATTCCATCGAACCACCCCATAAACTTTTCGCGGATGCCACACTACTATTTTCTTAACGTTGTATAATAAATGAGACTTGAAATTTCAATTAGTTGACAAGAGACACGAAAGATAAAAAGCAACTGTTAAATAAAGTAGTAAAAATGAAACAACACGAGCACGTTAGGTAGCTACAATTATTTTACTACTCTTTCTGAAGATTTCCAAGCGACACGAAAAGGCTTTGAGTCAATCAAAAGTTTCGACCTGCCGGTTAATTGGCCAATTGGGAGTCTTCAATTAAGAGGATATTACTTCTGCCTCGCGTGTCGCAAAGTTTGCGGGTTTTTATCCCTTTTGTTCCGAGTCCTCTTCAGATTATCGGTAACGTGAGAATAATTGCGGATTCTTTTCGACTAAGCAGTGATTACTGTTTCGGACTGTCCTTGCTCTTTTAAAATATGATAATATACCTTTAGTAGCGAAATATATGTATTTTTTCATCAAATTACGAGAATTATCTTCAATTTTATATACCTAAAATAATCTCTCTCCGAGTGTTGTTTATAAAGCAATCCAATTGTGAGATAAAGTTTTACGTTTTTCAAATTAAAAATGGTCCTTAAATATCGTAGTAAATCATTTTTTATTAAATTGATTTTTTTGTTCTTTGAAATGAAATTTTTTGTTCATTTTATCACTTTTTGAAAGCTTTCTTTCGGTAATTCGTCTCGAACGGATAAAGAGGCGAAGACAATTCAGGGCGATGTTGGAAATTCGCTCGATCGGAAAACTCGGACAGGAAGGCACGTCGATATTCGGGACGGCTGACAAGTTGAACGCTCGAAAGTTCGTGCGCGTTGGACGATGAAGCAAAACAAGAAAAAATTCGCAGATCGAGGGAAAGAGAGTGAAGGGAAGCACGGCAGGCCGAGCGGCGAAAAGCCGATGATCTCGTAATTATTTTCTTCGTTCTCTCGACAATCGCGGTACAGTGGGGGCCAATCGGAGCTGTGCGAGATTTCGCATACTCTCTCCCTCTTCCTCTCTCTCTCTCCATCTATTTCCAAAACTCTATTCAAAGCTCGCGCACAGTACTCGTTTAACGGAAACTCGTCGCTCCGATAGTAATCCGGAAGTTCGCGAGCTAATCGCGATGGGGTGGTCTCTTTGTACCGGCGTTCCGCGAACAATTTGCATCTAACCGCTCGCGTTACCTTTGAAAATGGGCCAATCAACTCCGCGCGCATGGACATTTCACGGTTATTAATTAGTGTGTATTTTCAGCGCTCGAGCGATAGTATCGCATATTTCGGCAAGCGTGGAACTTCGCGTTGAATCGTTACGAGAGATTTTGCATGGGATACGATTTAGAAATGAACAAAAACTTTGACAATCACATTCCTATTTTTAGTTATGGTTTTAAAAAATTATATAAAAGGGAAAAGAAGAAATTTAACGTAAGCTTTGATGGAAAACAAGTTGTATGTGGTGCATTATCTTAATATTATATTTAAACGATGATATATTAAAATTCAGTAAAGTACGTAGATTATATGATAAATGGACATTAAAAATATTCTTTTATATATAATATAGTAAATTGGATCTCGCTGTATATTTGTTTAGGATATTTGTTTTCTGTATCCTTGCCTCTGAAGGATGTAAGACCTCCTTGTCATTTGCATGCATATTCATAAATACTGTCTCCTAATTCAGATAGTAATCTGTTACCGTCTCATTAGTTAGATTCCCTGTAACGTTTTTTTTTTAAGTATTTTATTATGTTATCATTTTACCATACAACACCAGCCAACGTAATAATGTCTCATTGTCAAAAATATATAAGAACGCAAAAGATCTTAAATGCGTAGTATATAAACATAAAAAAATAATGTATGTCCATAATTATTAATAAATAATATAATCAAAACTAAAAAATTTAGAATACATGAAAATGTCGCATCAAAATTTAAATGCAAGATTTTGAGATTATAATACAGATATGCATAAAAATGAAGATTTTGTATAATCGTCCTGAGTGTACAAACATAATCACGCGTTTTGCAATAATGAGAAAACAGTAATATATGATATCAAATGAGATTTCTAAAAACTATCTTTATTTCTGTATTGTGTAACTTTTGCGTTATTATCACGAGATCCCGAACTCCTTAATCCTCGAAAACCAGACTTAAAATTGGTAGTGTGGATTTTAAACTCTAACGTGAAGCGGATGAGTGCCGGGTCTTTCTGACACTCGAATGGTAGTTGTCGTTTCAGCGCGGTGGCACAGGCCCAGCTGACCGGAGCACCACACGTGCAGCGGCAAGACTCCAGCGGATACGACGTCGCGGCGAGCAGCACGATGATCCACGAGCCGCTCGAGACGAATTCGAGTCCGAGCCCGAATCCGCGGGTCACGTCGGGCCCGCCGTCCTCGTCGACTTCGTCGTCGCCCCCGCCAACGCGAGGCGCAACCAGCGTGTCCTCGGCCACGCAGACGAAGAGGAACGGTAACAACGGCGGCGCGAACAAGCAGGAGCTGAAGCGGCTGAAGAGCGCCGGCTCGCTCCTGCCGCTGCAGCTCGCGAGAACACCCAGCGTGCTGTCGTCCACCTGCAAGAAGGACCGGAAGAACGCGTCGGCTGGGTCAAGGTTCACGATATACAAGGCCAATAAGGCTAGTAAAAAGAAGAGAGAAAAGAGCTCAGCCAAGAAGGAGCGCAAGGCCACGAAGACTCTGGCGATCGTGTTAGGTAGGTTGCTCGCGTGCCGCTGCATTGATAAGTAGCTCGATCCGTCTCGCATCTATTATTGATGAGGCTCGCGAGTTAGAAGCAAGAACGAGCTGCGATACTGGAAATGGATCACCATCTCCAGTATATGTATATGTGAAAGTCTGAACATGGCTAGGCGAATAAGCGAGTGGTTTAAGAAAAACATCGAACGATCAGGAGATTAGTTATATGTCCGGCATGACGATTCGATCGGATCGAACAATTTATCTTTGTAACTCTTTCTCGCGAGCAATAAATAAGCGGCAATAAATCGATACGAAACTGCTATCTTTACTGCTCGAAATGTGGATTTACTTGAACTTTGATCAAAACTTTGAAATCAATATGAAGAGATATTGTGAAGCATGCCGCGTATTACAGAGAAAAAAAGCTTTAAATCCTCTTCACCAACACGAAAATCTCGGTATTCAGAAGCTCTTAAGTTTGTCTCAAATCTATTTTAAATAAAGTCTACTGTAAGGTTGGATGAAAGAGTAGAGAGGATTATTAGATAGATAGTTTGTATTTTGAAACAAATATTTCTGATATATAAGATATCAAAGGATAACAGATACTGAAAGTTTCTGGGGTCCTTGGTGTGTCAAAATCATTAACAGAATGTATTTTGCATACCAAGTGCTGAAGCTCAAAAGTACTCGCTTTATACGAAAACAATAATGGTTAATTTAGAACGCATGTATTTCATAATTCCTACAATAAATATGCATTATTAATAAGAAATAAAAAAAATAGAAAGATGAATCAAATTTGCATTTATACAACATTGCATTTTAGTGCATTATCGTTATTGTATGTTTAAACTCTCCGACTATTCTACCTAAATTAATAATTAAAATGAATATAGCTTCTATATGTATAAGTAATATTTCTTTTTTAAATATTTTTTTACAATTTAAAAAATATATAAAGCATTTATTGAGATATCGTTATAATTAAAATTAAATTAAAATGTTAAAAATTAAGAATAATCGTTAGGTGTTGTGTTATATTTCTTGAAACATAGAAATCATCAATCTTGCTAACGCAATCACTTTGATTAATATAATAAATGTCACAGGTGTCTTTCTAATATGCTGGGTGCCCTTCTTCACTTGCAACATCATGGACGCAATTTGCACGAAGCTGACAGGGGCTTGTCAACCTGGTGTTACAGCCTTCATCGTCACTTCCTGGTTGGGCTACATGAATAGTTTCGTGAATCCCGTAATATACACTGTGTTCAACCCCGAATTCCGTAAGGCCTTCCGCAAGCTGATCAGCGTATAAGCGAGCGATTTACCTGCTTCCATCGCTGAAGAAGAGATACAGGACAGCAAACGTAATTCGGTGTGAATCGTCGTATTTGTGATGTAACAACAAGACTGTAGGCTCTCGGCAAACTTGCAACAGGTACTGTTGTTCTTGTATTTGGAACCTCAGCAGCTGCGTTTGCCTATCGGTTTTCCGGGTTTTCGCGTTCTATTGCGTGTCAATCGTTTTCCAAGTGAATGAGAAAAGTTGAGTCTCACAAAACATTTCCCATTTTCTACTTAGGAAATACGGTCCGCGACACGGAAAAAAAAGACAAAGGCATTATTTCTGATGAATATACAAGCAAATGCATTCGATGAAAATAATTTATGAAGATTACAAAAGAATAATAAAACAAAAGGAAATAAAAATAATATCTCTATTTAACGAAATTTTGTGTGTGTACGTAAAATATTTAAATATTAAAAATATTTTTTTCTCAAATTCACGACACTCAAGATAAATAATTGTACAAAATACTGTTAAAATTATTACTCATTGATTATTACGTATCTATGATGGAAAGTGAAGAAGATATTTCTTCACTTGGATAAAATTGACACGCGATCAGACAGCGAAAATTGTTCGCTGGTAAATTCGTTGTTATCGAATGCAGCAACGATTCTTCGCATCCATACGCGTGAAAATCGTGCACTGTGATATCGAACTATCGTGGCATGACACGCGCTATTGGGTGGAGGACACACATGTACACGTGCGCTAGAATTCACGTGCACGAACGTTGGAGTTGAATTCTCGCACGGATAGCTCAAGTAATTGCTAAGTAAGGCTTTGCGAAGCAAAAGCAAATACTCCGCGTCGATCAACCGCGCGGTATCGCGCAAATTAGCAGGAAATTTAGGTAATCTGTACAAATCACACGCGGCGAGCGTTTACGAGGCCCCGAAGGACTCATTAGGTTAGTCAACCTTCTGTGTTGAGGTGTAATAATCGCGTGTTCGCAAGGGCGGTTACACCCCTGGAAGATAATTTAAGTTCGCGAAAGCAGGTAATAATGGGATTTGAGAAGGAGGGAGAGAGGGGGGGAAGCGCGGAGGGTTAAAGTTGTTAGAGGTGTATTTATTATGCGAGCATATATTACTATACGTCTTCATCTGGATGATTAAGTACGCCGTGACAGTATTAACATAGGATATAAGTTATAGCAATATTTTTTCGCTCAAAGCAAAAGCAACCGTGACCGCCGTTTGTACGACGATAGAATCATGCTATGCACACTCGCGTGTCGCAGTGTAATTATATGTATTTATACTTCGATACACATAGAGAAAGAGAGAGAGTGAAAGAAAGAGGGGAAAAAATGTGAGAGAAAAAGAGAGAGAAAGATATACATATATATTATACATATATTACATAAATAAATTTACGTCCTTTCACGATATACAGGGTGACACCAAGTACGGGGCAGAAGCTTTAGGACAACATGGAAGAAGCTTAACTTTTGGGAACAGTGTATCTTGGAAACACTAGCTCGAACTCTCTTTAATGAGTTACTCATGTTATCGAACGCCGGTGAATATAATTATTTCTGAGTTATCAAGATACTAATTAAAGCCCGTGCATCGAGAATAAGATATTTTTCTGAACGTGAGAATATTTAGGAGAGAAATGGTTGATGGAAGCTTTTGGAATTGTAATCTTTATTTCTGGGAAAACGTACGTTTTTCCAAGAATAAATATAAATTCGCTATTAAATCGAGAGAGGAAGAGTTTTTGGTATTTTGAAAAATTTGAAATTCTTAGTCCCTCGATATTTATATGGACGAGTTTCTCAGGGTTTCTCAATTTAGCGCCTCATCATCTTGCATTGATCTCCTATTATAATAGCAATTTGTTCAGTTTACTTACTTTTACTTTGTTGAAGTTACCGAACGATTATTAACTTGCAATACATGTCTTTTTAACGCAGTAACAATTAAACGCTTTATGAAGGTGGATAGTGATTCAATAACAATCAAACTACGGCAGCACAAATTTCTTAAAATCAAATTGTATAAGCAAACATATATATTTTACAAGATATATGCAGAGTTTATGAATATACTGATAAGATGCAGGCAAGTTCACACTTATATGAAGTACTTCCTTACCAACATTATGCCTATTTTTATTTTTATTTATTAATTTCGAATATTTAATGAAGCTTATATGTCTCGAATATCTTATTACGAGTGTTGGGTTCTTCTAAATTGTGAAAAGAATTTCGTGTTACATTATGTCATTTATCTGCAAAATGTTTATGTAGTAAGCAAACGGATACATAAATAATAAACGGAGCGTGAGAACGTGCAGGGATTGAGAACTCCTGATATATATATATATTATTTTACGATTTTGCCGTGACGCATACACACACGCACATACATGCAGGTTTGACTTGCGAGCAATCGTACAGGTTCGATCGAACGGCGAAATTCCGGAACTTGCTCCGACCGCTTCGGCGCGCTTTGATACGTAGGATTTGTCGCGATATTCCGATACCAATGCCACTAGTTACGAACCGTATGAATAATCAGGTAGACTTGGAACAATGACGACAGCGTACACGAAGATCGGAAACACAGTTCTCGGTTTCACGGCTCGATCGAGCGCAAAAGCGCAACATCGGGATTTACTGGCTCGCGACGTATAAATGCAAACTATTGCAGAGTATCGATTCCTCTAAAAGCGTAGAGATACAATACGGGTGAAATTAATATACCTTACAAGGGAATAAAAGAATAAAAATTAAATAGAAGAAAATTAAATCTAGTAAATGGAAAATATGAAATAAAAGAGAAACAGTTGGTGAGAGAAGTTCGTTATCGAGTTTCGTGTTACGTTCAGAAGATTTCAGACGGAAGTTGTGCCGAGCTTCTCGCGATACTGTGTACGTACGTGTCCTAAGTTTCGACGGTCTTTCACGTCTTTGTTTCGCGGTCAAGCGTGAAATTCATCGTGACCGAATTTTCAAACATATCAAGTACGAGTACGCGGTGCAATAGCTGCCTACGAATCAATCAACTGAGCGAATTACTGCTCTACACTGCATTATTTTTTTTTCTTTTTCTCGAGGTGATCAATGCGGCTGTGTATACTCCTCAAGACTTTTCCGTCGAGCTGCGAGACGATGCGGATCAACGATCCACGCTGTACTTTCATCAAAATCAACCGTGGAGCATCGTTTAACAGGACTGCGACTGCTTGGACGAAAGAGAGTGAAAGTTTCTCTGAAGTACTTAATTAATTTTTCTCGTTTAGTACCGTTTAACAACCTAGTTAACGATCTCACTAAGAAAGAATATACGTTTATCATTTTTTATACGAGTTATGGCACGAGACGTTATCGCGTTTCTTGATGATAATATGTAAACGTTTTATATTTCAGATATATTCGATATTGTCGTGATTTTTATAGATATGCATATTAATACCTAAATCTTAATAATATTTAGTAACAACTTTGAATTTTAAAGGGTTATAATACAATACACATTACGGCGTCTTGATGCAAAAGAGTTATACTGTAAGTATAATATTTTCACGTTTTATTTGTTTAATATCGGTGGGAGTCTATATTAGAACAACAGGAATTAAAACCAGTACGATCTCTCAAGACTTCACATTTATATATTTATGCGTAACAAAATAGAAATTCGCAGATTTAGCATAAAATACATTTCTCCATTTCTATTGCGTGAGAAATTAAACTTGTCGAATTCAATTTGGGAGAAAAAGACAAACATATCCGCATGTCGGGCCTTTACGACCCGAGGGAGACGCGCGCAGAAACGCAGAATACGATCTATGTTCTGTGTTTGATTAATCCATGTAGAGGTTCACGACTTTCCTCGCAATCGCGAAGTTCAGGTTTCAACTAATATTTGATCGACGTAATGTGAGCATCTCAAATCACGTTCACGTCGAAATGCAATGGTTTCATCGGATTTCAAATATAAGCGAAGTGATTAGCGCATATCTGGAGGGAGCATGTATAATATAATTGATCAATTTGGATGATGTTTAAAAGTGATTTGTTTATAAAGCGAATAATGACATTAAATAATATACAATTATAAACTTATGATAAACTCGCGCACAGAGAGAGGGAGAGAGAAATAGAGAAATAGAGAGAGAGAAAGATTAATCTGATGGGAGGAGTATTTTGTAATCCGTTAATATTAAATTGTTAAAGATATAATATTAGATCATCAAGAGATGCGGCAGCGTCTCGATGCCAGGTGCATAAAATCAATCAACCGAACGTGACTGTGTTCATTGCATGAATATCGAGCGCTACCATTACCTTTTTATCGAGGAAGTTTTACGTCAAGCATGCTTTCGATTACATTTCTTCGAAAGTTTCATGATAAAAAAAATCTAACGACGCTTTTCTTGCATGACGTCTAAGTAAGCCCCTGATTGCAGTCGCTCCGAACAAAATTGGCGCTGTCAATTCGGAAATCTCGAGATCTATGCTAAGAGCGATAATTTCGCTTCTGCAGTTTCGCGTGTGCATCGTAAGCGACTTTTATCCCTCCAGCCAGCATTCGCAAGCTCACGGTTTGAAATGTGTTCAGATTTAAAAAATTTGTCGTGTTTGGAATTAAAGTAGAAGAAACTTTGTAGATAATTTTACTTTTCGAAAAGAATGATCGAAATTGGTTAATTTTGTCTAAATTTACTTCTGCTTCTGGAAATCGCTAACAATTAAGACCGTGCAAATTTCTTACTTAGAGTATTACTTTTATCTCAAGATCTTTTCTTTAGTCCAGATGTAAGTTTTTGCACGATCCGGAAGCGTTGCGAGCAAATCATGATATCTCGTTCGTTTCGATGTATGTCACGCGCGTCCGCGTTGTTGCAATAACGTCTACAATCAAAGCTTTTTACTGGGTTTTTTGAATGCTGTACGACGTAGCTTTTAAGCCTCCGATGTATATTTGTAAATATTCTAGACGAATGGTACTGTCAATCCTATGTATATCGTTACGTACAGCTTCGTGTTACATGTGGCGCGGTTTACGACGTCGATCCGATCGAGTTGTTTTAGATAAAACGCAGTTCGCGTACGTTTCATGCCGCGTGAAACTTGGTGCGGTCACTTGCGATAAATGGACACGTGTGCTCCGAGCTTGACAAACGTCCAGCCGCAGAATCGAACGACGTTTGTCGTCATCGGCGAGCTCTTCGCATGATGCTTTTTTGCAAAACGCGAAAAATTGCTTCGTTAGTTTAATTCTACGCGTCATTGTGTCAAATGTTTCGCGACTCCGGGATAATCACGCAACACGGCTTCCCTCTTAATACGCTAATAACGCTCTCCGTTTCGGTGTTTTGTATAATCGGTATGTTTGCCCTGTTTAAAATAATATGCAAACTAATGAAGATTAATGGTAAATTTGTAAAGTCTTCCTGCAAAATAACGTTACGAAGACGAAAATTGTCGCAAGCGGAACCTCTTAAAAATCTCGCGAATTCTGTTTCTTAGAATTCTGCTGTTGCCAGTTTTCCGTTGACTATACTTTTAACTTCTTTCTCCGTGAAACACGGCAACAGCATTTTGGCAATGCGCAAGACAATATCCGCGTTACGATAACGTTTAAAAGTTTCTCGGGGAGAAACACGAGAACGGCTCCGTCGTGGAATGAAATACGGCTTGACGTTGGAAGCGAAGAGAGAGAGACGCCGCGGACTTAAAGCCGCGGCTTTCAATTCGGGGATATAAATCTTTTAATTTATGTAAACCCCCCCTTTTCGAAAGATATAAAACCTACTTAAGTCGCTTCGGTCACAATGAATCCGCGCAAGCCGGCTGTGAAGTTTTAAGTCCTTTTCATAACTCCGTCGGGAAGTTTGTCGACTTTCTCTCTCTCGCTTGTCGACCGATCGTCATCTCTCGACTTATCCCCTGCGGGAAAGCCGCCTCCGTCTCGTCTTCACCTTCCGTAGATCGCGCCATGTGCCACTTAACGTCGTTGTTAAAGGGTAAGGAGACTTCCGGACGAAGTCGATCGCTTCTTAATTAGCGAAGTTCGCACGCTCTGCTTTCCATATCGCTAACGAAGCGCAGAGGACAAGTATGGCGCATATTCCAGCGCGATCCCCGCGAAATCCTTGCATTTCCATAGTCGATCTCGAGAGCCATATTCTCATCCCCGTGTTGCGTCTTCGCGTTTAGCACTGTAACTAAGTGGCTGTCTGATCCCGAAGTCTCATCCTCAGAGGCCAATTAATAAAATGAAGACGCGTATCAGGTGGCTACATTCAGTGCTAAATGCATGATGAAGATACGGGTCCCACAATCTGACGATTTAGATTATTTAGAAGAATATATGTATAAGCGTGAGATTTAACGGTTCCAGACGAAGATATGACGGGTAGCCAAAAATATATTCGTGCGAGGAGAGAAAGAGTGTGAGAGAGAGAGATAGAACGAAAGGGAGAGCCTAGTCTTCTGTTATATAGCGTGACACTTCGAAAGATGTTAGAAAATTTCTTATAATCCTGAGTAAAATGGCTGTATTTTTCTAACCTGATACTTTCCCCTCTGTACATATATACGCGACACATGTATATGATATGTATCGATAGACACATAACGACACGTGCGTGAAGACGATGTCACAATTTGCGGGGGCAAGTTAACGTAGGCACTGTATATCTGTGTAAATATATGTCTAATTGGGGAAGCATGTTGCGTCTGTTTGTGTGCGTGAGAGAGTACGACGAAGTTTCCCCTGATGATTCCCAATTGAGTGTAAATTACCACAGAAACTTCTTGTTTGCGCGAAACGATCACGTCGGCACGTTGTCTTTCGAGGATGAAAGTGTTGGAATGCTATAACGTTAAAAAAAAGAGAGATATATATATATATATTATACATAGTATATTATACGACGTACGCGCGTATGTTACGCCAATGCGTGAGATCGGATGCTGTGTTTTCCTATGGATTTCTTATTTATTATCACCAATGGTCTATACAGGGCATAGGTTTAAGAAAAGAACCTTTAATTTGCTGAGATTTAATCTGCGAGAAAATAAGAACGTAAAAAAATATTTAAAAAATGCTGTATGTATATTGAAGGCAATACCTATACATACCTAAGAGAGCGTGAAAAATACGCGAAAACACGTTTCACACGCGACATGAACATACATACACACAAAACAGGACAGTTGTTAAAAGTAATAAATTATAGTATAAATTAAAAGTGATCTTATAATTTCTACCTTCGGATCACATCTCTTTTCGCTTCTCTTGGTCATTCCAAGAAGAGCGAGCAAGTACACGGAGAAAATTTTATAGTAAATATTACTATGGTGTCGCACTAGCTGCGGACCATCGAGGAATTTTAAGTTAAATTACTATGTTTATGGTAAAAATTACGTTATTTAATCGTTTTTAAAACAATAATTATAGTATTTTAACTTGAAATTCCTCGATGGTCCGCAGCTAGTGCGACACCATAGTAATATTTACTATAAAATTTTCTCCGTGTAAACAAACGTAAACAATTAAATTTTTAATACAATAAAAATGATTGATTTGGATAAATGTTCGAAGTAGCCTAATTAAATATGCGAGTACGTGCAAGTTTCGTTTCTCCGCAACGTATCTTGCTTATTAATGAATACCGCGTAAAATGACATTGTTATAATGAGTTTCGACAGGGCACGTGTATTAAAATGAGTTGCGATTCTGTTCTCACGCGTGATAAAAGGGCTTCGTAATCGCAACAGTTTCAATTACGATTAAAATAATGAAAAATAACGAAAGAGCGAGGGATCCCGGACGGATCCAATTTGCAAATAAATCGTTTATGCTATCTCCATAAAATGCACGAATGAAGTAATCTAACGTAAGCTGACGGCGGATTATTCACTCTACGGCGCGGAGAAATTCTAGGGATGGAAAATGAGATAAACCTATATATTATTCTCGCCGGAGCATAATTAAGTGTGAAACTTACAACTGACTCCTAGTCAGGCGGCTCGCTGCAAAAAAATAATAGAAGTGACAAATGGATGTGCAATTTACCCAGGTTAAATCGCGAATCGTAAAACAACGACGATACACACAGAGCACACAATTATCCTGCATAATTGCTTGACAACTCGAGTGGAGATGAACTCGGAAAGCAACGCGACAGCGGGATATGAGAACTTCGCCTACGTAGCGAAACTCTGTTTGTTGAAGTTTAATATAAATAATGAATTATATAAGTATATAATTCATTATTTAACTTATATAATTATATACTTATATAATATATTTAATTATTTATTTGAAAGTCAGAGCATTATTATACATTTGTAAAAGAACGATACAGTTTAGAATGAAGAATTGACACTTATATAAGAATATAAATAAAAAATTAACGAGAAGTATAACCAGCAATTTTGAAACATTAGCACGAATCTTAATGATAAAAAATATATAAATTTAATGTGAATAGTAAAAATTTGTTGTTGGTCGTACATCTGGTTTACTTTTTATTTATATTCTCGTGGAAGTCAATTCTTTATTCCAGTCAGATAATTTCCGCCGCTAGATGTGACAACTTTTTTTTTAAGCTATTGCAGCTCGAGTCCACCAATATGTGTGACTACATTGATTCGGTTCAATGCAATCTGCAGTGACAATGGTCGCGGCCAACTACCACGGCCGCCAGGAAAATTCAATCTGCAGCGAAATCGTTTGGTGCCAACTTTTACGGACGTTTGAGAAATAAAAGGTATCTGGGAATTTCGGCCGTTTATACCCGTGTGAGCATCGAGGTACTTGACTGTGTGATGAACAAACGGAGAAGGTATCAAACGAAAATAGACAGATAAATAGTAAAATGAAAGCTAGTAAAATGGGTAGTAAGTGGAGTGAAAACGTTACATTTGTCGTACGTGAAGAGACAGAGCTAAATAATTTTTTGCGTTAACTTTTATTTGTTTTATGTATAAAACACAACTTAATCTGTTCTTGTTCAATGTCTATTTAAAATATTAGCATTTCCTCGAACCTGAAATTAATTATTATATTTAATTTCGTAACATTACAAAACCTTATATATATATATATATATATATATATATATATATATATATATATATAAACTTATAACAAAAAAATTGGCAATATGTATAATTAGGGAAAGACAAGGAATAGATTGAAAGAATAATTTTCTAAATATTACTGGTCACGAATCGCAAATCAACTAATGCAATGGTTTTGGAAAACAATAAACCTTATTGATTTATAATATGTATAATGCAACAGAAAACATTTTTATACCAGATAATATTTAAAACTAATTAATTATTGTGGTGAGTAATTACAAAAGATACATGCCATTTCTATAGGAGTGATACCTTTGATGATTTCGTCTGGTTACAGCAATTATTTTAATTAATTTATATGTAATATTTTGAATGTATGTGTGCATCACATAAAGCAGAGTCTGGAATAGTGATCCTAGATTGCCATTAAAGATGGTATTCAATTCCAATAATAATATTCTACATTTTAGAAAGATATCGCAAGTTTATATCAAGTTATATTAAACATTTTTTATACTACGATATTTATGTAGTAATTATAATTTCTCTAAATAATGAGAACAAGAAACCTCAGTTACTTAAAAACGTTAGAAAAATATACATATATGCAATTTTTAAAGTAATGAGAAAAGTCGCGAAATAAATTACGAAAATATCCAACGAATTATTTTTGCGACGTATTTTCACGTTACATACTACATGTTGTTTATTATTATTTTAAATTTTAATTCGCGTTTCAGGTTCATACTTGAAATTTCATTAAAGTCGATATAAATAAATTTCTATAATTAAATTTAATTAAACTTTGATGAAATTTAATGGGTACTCTAAATATCTCCTAAATTCTGATAGAATTGCATTTAATGTTATGTAATTCAATCTATAAACGACCCGCAAATGTGCGTCATTTCGAACCTACGAGTTGAAATCCGTGCCTGTGTATCCCGTTTCACGTAATTTCAATTAATTTAATTAAATTCTCTTTACTTATATGCACTTCCTCGGAGGACGCTGTGTAAAGATAAACAATGTAAACGTGAGCACGCGCCGCTCGATATTTCAACGAGCACAATTTGTTTTAGTCGACGTCGGGACTTGTTTCATCTTTAATCCCTCGCGATTAATCATATTTACCGACTGCGAAAATAATTGCCGCCGCTGCAAAACAAGCAACGAACCGCGCGCTGCGCGCCTCCTCCTGTCTTCTCTCGGCCGAGATAGAAATTTCTCCGGGTGTAATTAATGTAAATAAGAAACCCAGGTGACTACGCGGACGAGACGCCTCATTTCTCTCTGCCTACCTTTGTTCCTTCTACCTTGCGGCATCGCGGAAAGAGAGCCGGCACCTGCGGCACTCGGCACGCGAAATGGCACTCCGGCCGCGTCTCGCGTTAAATTTTTGAAGGATTTACGAGCAACATTGCGGCCGAACGAAGAGTATGCGGAACATTTTATTTGCGCTCTTGAACAAAGCGGAAAACTTTCATTCTTGGAGAACACACATTTCAACGCCTGGCACTGAAGAAATACAGTTGGCTGATTTTTTTGCGAAAGTAATATCGACGAAGTCGTGCAACGTTATTTAAATATCCTGCACCTTTAGCTATAATTTTCTAGTGTTGCAGTTGCGAAATTTAATATCTGTTATAAAGATAATAAACCATTTCATTATGTAATTACAATGTTTTACTACATCGCAGTATACATTTCAATTTCTTAGAAAAAAATTCTTTGTAAAAAATTAAAATATTTTACAATAAAGTATCATATTTTATGTAACATTTGTGTGTACATAAAATGTGAAAGTTTATGTGTTTATTAAGCCTGATATTATACCGTGATTTTCGATTACTTTCGTGCACATTCGTTATAAGAACGATGATTGACAGATGAATGAAAGAAAGAAAACTCGGAAGCTTTCGCGCTTACATGACAAACGATTTACAAACCGATGTAATATATTTGACACGGAATTTATATAAAATAAAATTTGTTCTAATGTGACAGTGCGATAAACTGGTTTCGCCTTTCGATTAAATGGTCGGAGTTTACGTATGCCAATAGACCAACAGAATTGTCAGGCACGAACGTGTATGATTAACAAAATTGGTTTACTAATTAATATCTCGTGAATACGCGTTCCATATTCATAAGCTTCTACCAACGAACTTCCAACGTTCGATGGCTATTTGCTGAAGCAAATAGACGTACTTCCAAATGATAATTAGGAATCTACGATATACAGAATAGAATATTGAAATTTCCACTTTGAAATATATCTAATATATTTGCTTGTGAATAGTTAATTCATAGAATTATTAATTACATGCTTATTCAATGCATATTTGAAATTTAATAATAATGAAAACTTAAAATATTTTTACAGAGATAAATTTTTATAATAAGGGAACGCTAATATTTTCTTAATTTGTTAGATGTAGAATTTTTGTATGTTTTATATCTTTTCTCGTTTTATCTTTCCATTTATTTAATAATAAATACAAGCTTAAAATTAAATACGAGCATTTGTTAAATGGACCGATGGATATTTGTCGAAAAACACATATTAATTTTTATTATAATTAAAATATCGTAGAATGTGTCTTTTTTATATTTGTAAATTTTTAACTATTTTAACTTGTTATATAAGTTATATATTATTTTAGTTGTATAGTGTAATACGTAATATAAATATCAAAATCAGGTGGATTATTTTAATCCGCGATATTATTAAAATCTTTTATAGATCGTTCTCAAAGGAAATGGATTTGCGTAGAAGAAGTTATTGTTTTACCTGACAATTATACAATGGTCATTCAAATATAAATGGCATTTATGCTCGTAGGGATTGAATTATTCAGTCAATTAAATGGAATAATAAATTAAGCGAGTTAGCGACTGCGCAGCGGAGTGCAGAAATATGTATGCTGACAAACTCCATAGTGTGGTAATTTATTTCTTTTAATAATTGTTCTTTGCCCGCGTTCCGACAGATGTGGCTATTTTATCTCGAATAACGCGTAAAATATATTTGACAAAAACTACAATTTTCTTGATTTATACTTGTGAGAATGTATGGTATTTCGATACGATTGCGCCATTGGTACGAATAAGTGAAACGTAACGGAAGGAAGTGGAAGAAAAGAAACACGTAACATTTAAGGAGATGAAGATACATGAAATAAGACAAGAAGGAAAAGAAGAGACAAAGGGTGGGCTCTGCTCGTAATTAGCAGGCACGTGGCCAAAGAATTGCGAAAGTAATATCGCATCCCATTAAAAAGGCTTTCGAGCGACATGAGTACCGTGTACCGCAGAACTTAAAATCGTGCCTTGAGAACTCACTTTTGCAAATGCGGGAGCGTGCGGTTGCGGTAAGTAATTTTGGCGAAGTTAACCCGCTTTTGCGATCCCCAGGCTCCATCGGTTTCGTGGCGGGATTACCCGTATATGTAAGGTATTAATTTATCTCGTCGAAACCTTCGAGTTGCAGCTGCAATTCTGTAAAACACATTAATTGCGTTACGCCTACCAACTTTGCGCGAAAAAGTTGTTGAATAAACGAGATCCTTAAACGTAATCGCAGATCGAAAGCTGCTGGAAAGGTTCGTGTTGAAGAGCCGGGAAGAGAGAAAAAAAAAAGTAGGTATATATAAGTGCTGTTGGATAAAATTCCAATTAGGAATTATTAGATAGAACTTACAGTTATTTCATAAACTGAAAATAAACGAAAAATAAACTGAAAGAGATACATATAAACTTGATAGAACAATAATAATAATGTATTTTTGTGTCGTTTAAAACTTTATAATATGAGAGTCCTACAGAATTTCGCAAGTATATTGAATAAAGTTTCATTTCAGTATCGCGCAAAATTTTCAATTTGCATCTAATAATTTTCATATCGTAATTTAAAGAATTTCATAGATAAATTCTTGCCGAAATTGAAACGCGTTATATCACTCCGCTATTCCATTAAATTCCAGAACGCTTTCGAACGAATTTCTGTATCTTCAGACAAATTCCGGGTGTTACGTTAAATGTATATTACGGCCGAAACCGAAGATCTAAAACTTGCTTGGCGTATAGAGGTAAGATACCTGTGGGGTACCATGGATTTCTTGCCTCTTGAGTTTGTCGTAATTGTTCCACGTGATGTAAACTTTGCCCCGAGGTTCAAAGTTGGTATGCTCGCAGGTATGTCCGTTGTCATGCCACCAGGTATGCCCGTTGATATGCCAGCAGTTATGCTTCCAGATATACCATTGGGTATATTTGAAGTCAGACTGCTTGGTATGCTTGCCGTGAAGTCTGCAGGTGAGTCTACGTCTGTAGTGAAATGTAAGTAAAAGATTGCGTAATATTCCTTTGATACATCAATGTTTAAATGTAGACAAAAATTTTACAAAATTGAAGAATTTACAAAATAATCATCTCGTGATAGACTTATAAAATTAATTATTGAAATTTAACGCAGTAATACAATTAATTTGTCGTTTTGATACTTATTCGTATTTAGAAGACCGCGGAAGAAAAACTTTAGCTTACTTAGACGTCGATAACAATTCTCGTTATTTATTATTTAATATCCAATTATAGTGAGTTAGTGAGATATAATCGTTTTATACTTAGCGGCAATTTATTCCCTGTTGCATCGGGCGTTATTACGGATTTCAAAATTGATGCAACAGATATGTATATTCGGTGAAACAATTTTCGTCTTTTCGTTCGGAGATAGCGAAGGAGATGGCTGGAGGATGTTTCCGGTTGTGAGAACTGCTGCAAAGGCCAGTCGTGTTTAAGTTTCACGAGCATCGCGTAGTCCGCAAAGGAGTTCTGAATACCCTTCAGTCCTCCTTTGTGCTCTTCGGGGAGAATGTAGTTCAACACTGAGCTCTGGGTTTCAACGCTCTTCGGCGTTTCAAGCGCTAAGAATTTAAAGTCATGCTCGTTGATCTTATATAAGGCTGTTCTTCGGCGTGTGTGAAAGCGCATAGGCATGCGTGTCGCTATTCAATTCACTCAAGCTAGGAAGAGAAAGCGCGACAGCCCCATATTTAGTAGCGTGAAAATAAATCGATAACGCTAAATCAAAGAAACCGAATTTAAATGTAATGTAATTACGCCATATTATTTTATAGATTAATTGGCGCGGTTAGTTTTTTTTAATTCTAATTTTGCGTCATAAATTTTTCAATTATAAAAATAATTGTTAAGAGAAATAAAATAAACTAGTAAAAAATAACAAGGGTTTATATTAGATTTAGGTACTTATAAAGACTATCGGTAAAGGTAATGGTGTGAAGAATATGTAAATTATTTGACGATATAATTTTCATGTTACTACTTTACACATTGTGGTAAGGAAAAATTATTAAACGAAATAAAATTAACGCTAAATAAATACATTTGATTTTATTCCATTTTAAATAATCGTAATTATATTAATTGTTAGTAATTATATTAATACGTTAAGCAATTTGCGATAACACGACGCAACGCGGTCATCTCAGTTTGACATTCTTGTTCGGCAATTAAGTAACTTCACAAGTTTAGTTTAGTTCACTGCATAGTTACAATGCGGGTGGACCAACCGGGTGGATAATAAAGCTCCGGTCAGCCATTACGTACTTTCCGGCGGACGGCGCTATTGATGTTGCCGTGACAGGCGAGCTGGGCTTGGTTGTTAAACTCGTTAAGATGTGACCTATAATCGAGGATTGGTTTATGCTAACTGAGATTGATGGAACGATTGTTGGCGAGCTGTCAACCGGCTAAAAGTCGGTATAAACATTTATTAATCCGGTGTGCCACTGATTCGTTATGAAGTCTAATATACTTCTTCAGTGCATTCACTTTTGTTTATCTTACATTATATATTTCTAAATTTTGGTTATCCGTTTTGCACACATTTAGTTTAATTGCAAGTAGATACACGTAACGTAAAACTTGATAAGCTTGACTGAATCGAACGGTTTTCATTTACAATTGTAGTTATTCACTGCAAAACGGATATGTCAAAATTTGCCTTCGGCTGGGTATCAGATTCAACAGACAGGATTAAATTTTGATTATATAATATTCCGCTTTGTAAAACCGAAATATCAACTGCCATAGATACTGCTCACCGCATTACAGTTGCTGGTCGACGTTAACGTTGGATCGAGTTCCGACTTGGGATCTTCTGAGGAATGAGCTTCGTCCGACGCCCATACCAAAGAGAACAAAAGACACGGCGGGATTATATTCGTGCATGATAACGGACGTTGACGATGGCATCTCGGCGTTTAATGGAAGGAGGTACTCGGAGGATGAAACCATCGAAGACAATTTAGGCATGTGATTATCTGCGACGAGAAACATTATCATCATTTGAATGTAGATATAATGTATTATATATAATAGTTCTCAAGATACTCAAGCATCAGCGAAGCGATGGTGCTACCCCAGAACGAGTGAGGGAAACAAAGTTGTCCCCTGGGGATAATTCATTATTTTCGAACTCGAGGGTAGATGTTATACGCAAGTATCAGCGGAGATTTAATTTGATAGCTGAAAATTATTGTGCAATAATTAACGCGGTGCAATCAAGTTAAAGTTCCTGAGGGACAAGTTTGTCTAACGCTTCAATTAACAAACTGCTTTTATGTTTCAGTAGAAAATTCAATATCGGATTGCCCGCAAAACAATTTGCGCAAGTTAAATTAGAAAAAAAAGAAATTAAACTGTGTGCATTATCGGAGAAAAATTTGCTCTCTGATGTAATGTTATATAAAAAATTCCCATTACATGTCCTCGAAATTGCGTAATAACCGTGAATTTACCGTATTTTATAGATGTCTCGTCAAACGAGGTCAGCATACCTTTTTACCGCTCGTATGAATCGATTGGGTTAATATAATCGTCTCGATAGAACTCGATCGAGTTGGAGATGGACGGAGATTCGACGAAAGCCGCTTGTTTCTGAAACGTTGCTTGTTCAGCCGAGGATAATTGTCGGCGAAATAAGTTTTTAAACGGCGTTCCCATCGTCAACAATTGTTCTTCAAACGGTGCTTGGCTCCTGTACGTCGACGCTTGTCCCTCGAAGATTTCCTCTGGAGTAAGCGATTGTCCTTCGAAAGAATTGTCTGTGAGAACCGACCGTTCTCCACGCATTTTCCGATTCTTCAGTATTGCGTCTTTGAACAGTTTATCTCTGAACGATGTTACCATGAAGGAGTTCTGTTTGATCGGATGATGACGAAAATTCGGAAAGTCAGATGGATGGATAACTCGCCGGTCTTTCAAGAACACATCGCGAAAAGCTTTCTGGATGACAGTTCGATCTCTCACTGGTATAATGGCCAAAGTTTGCAGACCGATGGTCTTGTCGACAAACGGTTGGTTCAGAAAGAAACTTTGTGGACGAAATTCGCGATAAAATGTGGCTTCCGCATTGGGCAAAACGACGTCTCTTTTAATTTTATATATGGCCTTCAGATATCACCGTCATCGCGACGACGACAACCTGAAGGCAGATGAAAATACTCGCGTTTAAAAATATCATAATCACGCTGATAATTTTTACGAAAGGCTCACCAGGACTTGTATTTGGTATGCCATTAATGAGCTTTTGTTGTTTTGTAAGTTATAGTTCACTGCGTTTTAATTAAAAAGTTGATATATATTAACTTGCGATACATCCGCAATTTTAACGGTGACATTAAAGATCGAACGTAATGACTACAACAAGTGTAAGTGATCGAGATCAACAGTCTTATATATAGGATTGATGAAATCTTTCTTTTAGTTTTTACCCTTTTATTGCCAGTGCAAGACTGGTCTGGCAAAACACGTACTCGGCACTTTTCACCTTCTAGTATAGAATTCGAATTTGAGTTTTCTATATAAGGCGCAATATAATACTGTAATCTCACAAGTTTTATTTTATGGGGAATCATGCCAAGTTTAATATGCATTAATGTTTTAATTATTTTATTAGAAATACCGCGGCATTTAGATTTCGGATCTCGAAGGTATCTAAAGCATTTAATAAAGCATACAAATATATCCCTTTTGTTTCTGAAGATGAGGAAATATTTGTAGAAATAAAGTGACTTGAACAGACTATTTTTTAACGAACTCGGTAGGAAAAGAATTCGCATATGATTATTAGTTTCAAGAATCACATGTTTCAAGAGTATTAAGATTATCATGATAAGGTTACATTTTGATATTTCTTTTTAATATTCACCGTAACTACTTGAATATTAAAAAAACTTTCTTTCCTGTAATCCGTTCTTATTTTTTCTTGAAACTGTATCGAACTCTCGCTAAGAATATAAGAATCTGAAATAGCCAAGAAATCTCTGCGACGCGTATTGGAAAGAGAAATAAAGATACACTAAAAGAAGAATTGCGCTCGCTACTTCGCGTTTTAAGTGCAGATGTAAGAAGGAGCCGAGTTCGTCTTGAGGTCCTTTGAGGAAAATTGCTTGCAATAGAGGCGGCCAATTGCAGAGGTTGTCCTTTACGCACAGATGAATGAATTTACTTTAGGAATATATCATTTCAAAGGAACTCGTTTTCCGCTAGCTCTTTCGGCTTTCACCTGGAAGACAAATCGGGTAGGACGAGGGGGATGGGGTTTACTTAACTTCAGCTTCAACTCCGGGATTGGGGAATGAGAAACAGACGCGAAAGAAAAAGGTCAAGTATGTCTTCTTCCAAGTGGCGTGCCGCGCGAAAAAGCCATCTGCGTTTCAACGTTCACGTGCAAAGTTTATTTTACTTTGCGTCTTATAGATGTGTGCGGATCTGCGGCTTTCTTCCGCGCAGTACAGGCAAGGCAATAATCGACAAGCAAGAAGAACGAAATTAACTTTTTCTGCCAGTTCTATCGCGCTAGTAAAGTACGTGTATAGTTTTGCTTTTATCGTGTGTTGCGCTGACCAAAGTTATGTTAAACTTAATTGAATAAATTTTTGCAAGATTATAGTTATAAAGAAAAAAGTGTCTAAATTCAATATGATACTTTAGGCTTTAAAAAATTTAATATCAATTTAATTACCACTTTGGAAATATAATTTCTTGTTATAAAAACAATTATAAGAAAATTGTAATAAAGTATAATTGTAATAAATAACAAAATTTCTTAATGTTTTAACTTAAATAAAACGGAGAAACTTATATCATGATTTTTTAAATACCCTTTTCTAGACCATTATTAGGTAATATTTTGAAGAAGTTACAAAGATATGAAATCGTGCGATGTTATGGAATTTCTTCAATGGATCATTTATTTTATACAAAAGACGTCGTAATTTGCCCGTTTCGTAATTCACCCGTATACAAACTCGTGGGCTAACCTGGCGGTATAATTTTTTATTACTTCCTTACTGTCGCCTCTTTAAAACTCTGCGGACGTGCGGAATCCCCCGGCCGTCCCTCCGACACCGGAAACTTTAAGACGATCGTATTTCACGCGCTCATGAGGGCCGCTACTTGGGGATACTAAAACATTACCGTTTATCGAAGGTCGGCTTAAGAGAGCGCGCCATGAAAATTATTACGAGCCGTACCGTCTTTCGAAACGTTCGGTTCAAGCTGTAAGGGTGAGCGAGAACACTCGAAGTATCCGTACTAAAATTGTCACGGGGCTTTTTTCCACTCGAACAAGTGAAAGAAACTTGGAAAATTCGAAGATATAACGATACATAAAGGGAAAACGTGGGCAATAGAATTCGAACAGCGAATCGGCCAGTCACGGTGAAGTTTGAAGTTTCAAACGACTGACATTCTCGAGGATGCTCAATCGTGATCATTCGAATCGCTCAAGTTGTATTGCTTCCCTTTTTGTGATCTTTATCATTCCGAGAATCATTAGTAGTTTCTGAACGATACGAAACAATCAGAGCTAATCTATCACATAGCGCATACCTATTGCGATACTCTTAAACAAAACACGCGAGCCTGCAGCTAGCACGCTAATGAGTTTCAGCGAATTCCTTCCATAGGCACGAAACATTTAATACACCGCACGTGAATTCAATGCATTCGTCGATTAATGTACACGAAAGAATTTTCGAAAGTGTATACAAGTTTGAAACATTAATATACTATATATAGAACACGCAATGATTACAAACTTCGATCAAAATGTTGATTATTTGAATATCATTATAACCGTATGTGTGATTTATTTAATAATATTATCTATTTCATGTTTTAATAATAAAATTATATATAATATTAATATATATGTCAAGAATAACATCGAAATTGTAAAGGACATAATATTGATGCGAGAGATTTTTATTTTTATTTGATGTATTCTAATATCGCTTTGAATTCTGACTTTAATTATTCTTATTTCGTATTAAATTGAATAACAGATATCAATATTAGATTATCAAATAATATATGCTTTATTTATATTATTTCTAATATATGTTGAAACATGTAAGTTTTTAAAAATGCAAGATAAAAAATAGATACTAAAATTAATGTAATGTAATAACAATGGTTATTATATATAAATATCAATGTCACAACTGAAATAAATATTTTGCACTGCAAATGAATCCAATTGCAATACCGTTCCGGCTTTAGCGAGGTATTGGCGTTGTACGTATTGAAAAATATTGGACTTCTCGGAAAAAATCCATTGCGTTACGTACAACTGTCAAAGTGAGATGATGGGCGTATTGAAATTGCAGGTAAGTTAATATTCACGCTATGAAAACGCCACTATTATATTTTAAAAAACATCATGTACACCTGTATGAATCCGCATATAATGGAAAAATCAAGATCGAGTTGGAAATGTCAAATGATCTGCATGAAATATTGATAACGTACAGGAGATGCAGACTTTATTACAGAAGATACAGTGCCGTTATTAATTAATAACTAACCAGATAATATAAAATCTTTTAATTTTATTATATATTTGTCATTTTAGTCTTTAAAAATGTTTTCTTTTATTTCTTTTAATTCGATAATTATTGATGTCCGGAAACATTCGCTAAGAAAGAGTGAACTATAAAATTTATTTAATCAATAAATTCTGTCAATAAAATTGTGTCGCAATTTGTAAGATACTGTACGTATACAAGTTATAAGATACATGATAGATTATAATTAATTTTAATCATGAATATATATTACAGTCATTTATTATATGCAAATTCATACACGTTTTGTGATGAATGTATTTTTTATAGGCAGGTGTTGCGCGGATTTTATGCGTATTCAAACTGCCAAGATAATTTACCATGAAAGCTTTCAAGAGAATTGAAATCGCGGACTACGCACCTATTTATTTGAATCATTTATGAAATGTACAGCTGCGAGATGAAATAAGGTCATACAGGTTTTCAGTATAATTGCCTTCATATACAGTCTAAAAGCATCATCAATTATTTTTCAGTGTTTCATATACATAAATGATACGTCGCTTCAGAAAGCTTAATGAGATGAAATAATAAATCATTTAACGACAATATTCGTATATTTTAGATAAAAGAACGTTTAAATACGGAATCGTATATTAACTTCAATTTCATTTTTTATCTTTTATATATACTTAATGATTTAATATAAAATTCTAAAACAGAATTACCTAAAACACATGAAGAAAGTTGAAAAGTAGCTAGATTGATTTTAGATTTATTATGTAATACTTGTTTTTATACTAAAATTATATATTAGAATAGGACACTTAAAAAAATTTTTTTTTTGCCTCTCGCCCGTATTATTATTCCAATACTTTGCTGGGCAGAGTCTGCCCAACTAACAATTCCAGTCTTCGCCTAAAGAATTTGCAGAAACTTTCTTTCACCTTGGAAACCCGCTGAGTCATCGATTTAGATCTTGGTTCCTTTAGCTTCAACTTTAGTTTCGGAACATGTATTTACTTATGTACTTGAAGCAATTTGTTATCCAACCAATTCGCAGATAAACGTAGCTTTCAGCAGACAAGAACGGCAGGAAGATTTATTGGGAAAGGCATCATTCGGATGTTTTATATAACTTTCCTTGGTTATCATGTAGGCATGGTGAGCGATAAGAGAATTCAGTTATTGCGTATTCATAAAGTATTTCTGCGAAACTAGACATACCTGCATAAAGTATATCTATAAGAGTATTATTTTACACGTTAAGCATATAATATAAACTGCTATATTTTGTGCTACTCTTATCTTCTTTGAACAAAATTTTATATTTATATACACTTTTCGTATCACACTTTAATTTAATTATTTTTAAAAAGAAAATTTTTTGAATATATTTTATAACTTTTTAATAAAGTATCTATATAATAAAGTAGAAAATAATGTATTGTCTACAAGTTTGAAATAGTTATGTTTTAATTAAAGTTTTCTAGTTGCATTCATAATATAGAACTTGTACATAAATTTATATTTGGCGATAAATTAAAATATATGCCGCATGTTTCATCGGTATCTGCTTCATAATGAGTCCACATGTGTTCATTATGTACCAAATATTAATATCCGTAACTCTGTCATCATACAACAAGTATTTAACGAACATTGATGCGTTTTTGTTTGATTCATCGTATTCCGATATTCGCTAACGGAAAATTTAATTTAGTTCCGCGATATTGAAACCCGAATCAAATCAATTGGCGGCCGAATTGGCGACAGAAAGTCGAAATGAATTATAGAGGATTAATTTGTCTGATCAGAATTTATATCCGCCACATCGTCTACAAGAAAAAAGTTTTCAAAAGCCTGTATTGTAATAGTATATACGGTACAAAACAGATTAAATTAAATAATCCATTGCAAAATATTGATTGCATCATAATTACATAACAAATTACTTTATAACTGCATATCTTTATTGCAATTTAAAAGATGACTAATGCATTTATTATACTATTAATAACACAGTCAATTACATATATTAATTATAAATAACTAATTATGAACCAGTACAAATAAAATGACTTTGTAATATTCCATAAGGTACAATCTTATTTTATGAACAATTGCAATTGTTTGAATATTTATACTATATAACTACAATGTATAAGGAATAGATATACAGATCATTGATTGATACTCGAGACTTGACATTCTCTATAAACGGATAGAACAGTACATCGCGAATAGAACAAAAACACAGTCAATCCTATTTACCCGCTTTCACACCAAATAAGCTTGCCAGTCCTACCTTGCGCGCTAGAAATTGCTAATTTTATCGCCGATCTGTGCCTACGTCGCGCGACAATGGTGATTTACGGACTATTTAATTGAACGTTTTGGCCAGGGCCGAAATTGGTCGGCGTGGCTGCGTCATTATTCGTGCCGTAAGCCTCTGTACACCGGATGCAATCTGTCGTATCTTGTAATTAATGCCGCAGAATGACGCGTGCACTGTACGTGTGACACCTATTGCCGGGGAAAATAATACGGCATGAAAAAAATGAAGAATGCATTCCTCGAACAATAGAACAGAAGTAAATTTTACTTTTTGATACCTTTTGTTACACTAGTATCTTTGATATCTTATTATGTTCCGTCTTTATGATAGATATATATCAGTTTTAGATAAATATCTATAGAGAGAAAGGGAGAGAGGGAAAGGGAGAGAGAATGAATGAGAAAAGGAAATAAAGACCTAATTTTATGAAGTATCATTATAAATGAAAGGATGATTTATGAAGCAAAAGAAACACATGTCTCATATTTTTTTAAAACTCTTTAGAAGAAAATAAAACACTGTCTTTCATGATATTCAGTTTTAAGCTTGTAATGGTATTACCATTTAATTTACGATCTGAAGCTGAAAGCAATCAAGTAATGAGAAATACGAACAATAACACACATTAATGGAAGATACGTATCTAGCAAACCAATCTCTTTTCCAACTTCTCTTTTATTCAAATTTTCGTGGTACATGTTAAACATGTACTTAATAAAATTAATTAAACTTACTTTAACCAGTAAGATTTTCAGCACAAGTGGTAAAAACATATGGATATATGAGTTTAGACTTGTAATTTTGTTAGTTCCATATGTAATTATTATGTCTTTATTTCTAAAACTGTGCGTATGTCTATGTAATATTTGATAAAAATATTGTTTATTCACGAGTTATGTACAAATTTGTATGACATGATATCGTCTGCAAACATTCTAAAAAAGTAAATTATTGATAACGTGAGATACCATTGCAGTGTTTCAGCGTTTCACGTAATGCATCAACTTGTGAACGAGTTTACGAACAGTTTTACGATTTACGTTCCGTTTTGGAAAGTCGATCGATCTTGAGCAACCTTGAGTTTGCTGATGAGAATCCAACATTTACAGACAGCAGTAAAATGACAAAGTCTGCTGTCTCAGTTTTCAATTGAGTTCATTTTCTCTAGCCTATCTTTTACAAAACATTTCATGTATAGGTACGGCATCTGATCGAGAAAAGAGATTTCTGACACTGAATCCTGAGAACAGGATTTCTGAAACTGTTTTATTAAAGATTTAAGTTTTGTTACCTGTAATTTTGCTTAGTAAACACAAAAAATTTCCAAGGTTTATTTGCATTTGTAAATTAATTATTTGTATTTGAAAACGAGGCTATTTGTTTTAAAATACTTATTGTAAATAATACATAACTATTTTAAATAGTACAATAAAATTTATCATTTTTACCGTATTATTTTTTAATTACAAATTCTTTGTTTAATCTGATACTGATTTTTCTTTAATAAAATTGTTGAATAGTTTTTGAAGAATAAATGATTCAAAGTAAAAAAATTCTTGGTGAAGTAGATTCAGAAATAAAAGTAATTAATTAAATCATATTCTTCGCATTTTAATTTTAAGTACGCTTTACTTTAGATGATTAAGTAACTTAATATTTAATTAAAAACATAAATTATGCTAAGGATCTAAAAGTTGTAAACGCTTCCTCGATATCTTTGCTGCGAAATCAGTTTTAAATTGATCATATAAGACAGACAATTATTATAAAATAATATAATAAAAATAAAACTGTTATATACAATAAAAATTACCTTTTCTTATAAAATGTCTATACTTATACATTGTTAGAATATTATTAAATTGTAATAAGTAATTATTAAAAACTATATTCTAATTTTGCCACTTGCATAGTTTTTTATACACGCGTGGGCATCGATTTTAACAATAATAATAAGGACTGTTAAAATTAAATGGGAATGGAAAAATACCGGTTGTGATTAATGAACTCTAATTGTGTATTAATTATTAGCAATAAATTGTATACTAATGTATTATTGAGCTCTAAGTGGCATGTACCAAAAAGCTACTGAAATAATAAATTACCTACATTGAAATGGATTTATGATGAGACAGTGTCATCCCTGCAGATATGAGTTTCTTTCTTGTTTTGTGCGACAGAACAATAAGTTATATACATATGTCTCATTAATCACGAAAATACGTTGCTCTGGAAAGTTCACGGTCACTGTTTGTATGTTTATCTTGTTTTGTAAAACTATTTCTTGCTATTTATTATAGATATTTTGTCAATTTAGATTTATATTTTACACTATTTATTCCCATTTCTTTCTTTAAAACCACTGTTGGTACATAAATATTTTTACATTAATAAGATAATTATTAATAAGATAATCGAAGAAATACTTTAGAGTATAAATAAGAAATTTATAATCATAAATCACTTATAAGTAAAATTTGACAATTAAAAATTTAAAAAAATATAAAACCTTATAATAAGATCGTTATCTGTAACATATGTATATATGTTAAATATAGTCATTGTTTGTGTTTTCTCATATAAAAGTGAGTAAGAATATCTGACGTTATACATGTCCGAGAAAAATATCCAAAAAGATTTTTATTGTTATATTAATAACAATTATTGTTATATGTTTGAAATGTTATTTTTTGATTACTTTTTTAATTTAACAAAAAGTTGCTAAAAAATAAAGGAATAATAGTCGACATAAATGTTATACCCACATGTCAAAAATCAACAATCAACCAATGGACATGCTATCGTTGTGCATATATTAATAACGAGGAAAACAAAGGCTGCATCTCTGTAAATTGGTGTGTAATAGATATGAAAGCATATCACGAAAAATGCGTAATCAGAATCGCGAAAACGAGAGAAATGTATATCTGCGCTACCATGCAAATATGTAAGTTGCATAATATTATTACTATATGCAGAAATGAAAAAATCCCCTGTTGTCATCCCCACTTAATTTCTGTTGATTGTAAATAAAAGAAGATTGTTATGTTAGATATAGCTGTAAAAAAGGAAGTTGGGTGCTAGATGGCTCCTTTTTATCTAGTTCGCCTACTCGAATACATCTTTTCTAGTTGTCAAATAAAAAAACTAAAAAGTGTATTTTTTTCTAAAATATAAAAGGGTACCCCATGGTAAGATAGGCAAAATGCCACTGCAATGTCAATGAAACGGAAAAATGACTTTGGATCTGCATAAGTACACTAAAAAAAAATTTTCTACGATTTTTCTGACTATCCATCCATCCCCCCTCCTTTTCCTAGTGGCACCAAAAAACCGCTTTTTTCAAAAATTATTTTTTTCTCCGGTTCCTTCATGTTAAAAATTTTGAAAAAATTTGAAAATATAGCTTATAAAAAGTACTTAGCACACAATTTTTTTGAGTTTTAGGCGCGTTGAATATCTAACCTAAAAAAATTAAATAAGTATTTGAATCAATTTTTTTCTAATTTCTTGGATAGTTGCAAGTCTAATTACTCTAGAAAATTGTATATTTTAGTGTTCTACATGTATTAGAATTTTTTCAGATTTTTCGGAATGGTGGGCCGTACTCAAAAATGCGAAAAACCTTATTTTTAGCCACTTTTGGGCCTTTTATGGTCTTCAAATGATTGATAAGTGCCTTAACTGACTCTAAAATAAACATAATATATTACTTTTGGATATATGTTGCCAATATTTGATACATTCCGATACGTCTCATATGTTTTTGAGCATGAAATCAGTCATAACTCAACGAAAAACCCTAATTTTTGTATAAAAGTGCCTATTTTTCGTCGATTTCTGGATTTTTGGTTGTTTTATCTAAGTTTTTTTGCATATGATTGGTAAATGTGAATATAAATATAATAAAAAATTGTACCTCTTATACATATATTTCAAAGAAATCGTTCATTTATTCAAATATATACATTTTCATGAAAAAAAAATTAATTTTTATGATTCCATGATCGTCTTTTTAATCCTTCTTGTCACTATCTTCCTCAATTACTGGTGTTACCTCTTCGAAGTCAAACAATGTTGTAAGTATTTCAGCTGGTCGAATAATCCTTGACAAGTATCTTGCATGAGACAGGTAAAAAACTATGGCGGCTATATGCGAGCAACACCCTATAATTCTGTTACCATTAGTGCAGTTACAGCAATAAACGTCTGACACCGTTGAGTCCCACACTATCAGGTTGATATTGTAAATAAGACAAATAAGACAAATAAGACAAATAAGACAAATCTTATTTACAATATCAAGCAGATAGTGTGAGACTCAACGGTGTCAGACATTATTGCTGTAACTGCGCTAATGGTAACAGAACTATAGGGTGTTGCTCGTATATAGCCGCCATAGTTTTTTACCTGTCTCATGCAAGATACTTGTCAAGGATTATTCGACCAGCTGAGATACTTACAACATTTACTACGTTTACACGAGCGTTACTTCTGTAGTAACTTACGATATATCACTCGTTTACGCGGAGTAAATTATCGTAAGTTACTACAAAATCCCGTTTACGCGAAGGAATTATTGTAAGTTACTACAGAAGTAACGCTCGCGTAAACGTAGTAACTGTAGCAATAAAGCACGTAACAATATCGTTAGTGTGTTATGTATGTACGTATTATGGAACTTTTCGGAATGGATTCCTATCGAAATTACACTGTTTTTTCTAAAAACACAATAGAAATGCAGGAAATAACAATTCCGATCGGAATCTATTTCGAAAAGTTCCATAATACGCACTCTGAGAGAGGCTCTTCTCGCTATTTTACCGCTCGTGATTGGCGTTGCACCGCCATGGTGTTGCACGTCCAATAAAAATAAGGACCAGTCTGTCCAGACTCTTATAAAGGGACTCTAGGATAGAACGGCTGCGTTTTGCCGAACCTCTGCTAACCCTAGCGCAAAGTAGCAATTGAATATGATTGGTTCTTACTTTTAGATCCAACCAATCACATTTAACCAATAAGTGAATAGCGCGCTCCCTGGGCTGCGTTCGAAAACTTTACTCGGGTGTACACCGCGTCATTCTATTTTTCTTATTTACTAAAAATTGAACAAGGACAGAACGCGACGCTGGTGTGCACCCGAAGTAAAGTTTTTGAACGCAACCCTGAATGCAGCCCCGGTCATTAAAAAAAAAGAATATATCTTTTGAAGAAACGTTTTGATTGGTTACCTTCCACAGTACTTCATTTTCGATTTGCTCCTTTCTCGACAACCGTGGGATTCAACCTTTAATTATTAAACTTCCCGTCACGTGTTCTCGTACCTTACACTTACACGTGCTACTTCTTCCCCTGATTCACCATTCTTTCACTAGCTGCCGAGCTGCACTCGTGTCTGTGGTATATTTCGCTCGTCGACGAAGATATATTTTTATATTACATTTATATTACATACAGATATATTATATTACATAGATTATATAAAAGTAGGATTTCTTGCATAGAAATAATAATGATTAAGAACTTATTTCAAACGAGTTACAGAAAAAGATTAGTTTGTTACTTATAACAAATTTCGTAACTTCGGTTAGTTTTGTGAAAAACATTATAATCTTTTATTTAAATTTCTTAGTTTTCTATATCGTAGTCTCTAATCTTTCATTTTTATTAAGATTTCATACTCGCACGTTTATCTGATTTGTCACTATGTAAATATCTCATCATTATAAGTGAATAAAAATTTGATGTTTTAGATTTTTGACATGCTTTAGGTTATTTAAAGATTCGGATGTCCTACAGTGTCCTATAAGATATCCAAAAATATTTTTAACAAAAATATTTTTAAATATGTTTATATACGGATCTTAATTCCTAACAGATTAAGATTCGAATATGGGTGTTTTGAACTAAGTACGAGAATAAGAAAGTGATATAAACACTAATAAATATTTGACACAGTGATTTAAGAAAGATAGAAAATAAAATAGATAGTAATCTATTTATTAAACTTTAAATTATAATAAAAATATTTTAAAAGCAATATTTGACCACGGCTGATTAGCCCTGGTTATGCAATTTAATTATTTATTAGTTGCATTTTTTAGGTCGATTTTCGTAGTTCAAGTATTGGTATAAAAAGAGAAAAATGAGAATGATATTTAACGGATAGAAGAATTAGAACGAGGAAAAGAGGGAAAAAACGTAGTGTTAGAGCTTTATATGTATGTATATGTATATATAAAATATAAATTGATAATGAAAATCATTATATTAGCCAATCTAACTACTACGTGTGTTTCAGGAATGTTCGGGATGCAGAAGAAAACATTTGTCGATAATAAGCTCAAGGTGGATTTTATCACAAAATTGCCACCGGAAGATTCCCATAAGATATTAAGAATGTTGGATACTACGTCACTTAGCTGCGCAGAACGAGTTTCCAGGAAATGGAAAATAATGTGCGAATATGAACTAAAACGGCGCAAAGAACAATATTACAATGACGCTAAAATCGAAGGAACAAACGCTTATTATGAGCAATTATGGGAGCTAATAATGCAAAGAATCCAGGAAACGTACGGCCAACGGTTTCCGTTTTAATATTCATCTTATTTCGGAGTAATGGTATTCAAAGTAATAAATATGAAACTAACTCCTCTCCAAATGCAGAGAGGTTCTTCTCGGTGAGTTACCATCACCGGAGACGTGTAGCGATCGAATAAAAACCGACAATTTTTGGTCGGATTTGAACCCGGATGTTTGGCTCAAGAGCAGCTCACATTTCTATACGCCATTCTCTACGCCACGATCGCCACATGATAACATGTATTGTGTATCTTATTTGAGAACAATATATGGTAACTGCAGTATGTGCATGAAAAATTAATATAATTAACATTTCACCATAATAAAATAATAAGACAACCTTTTGACCTGCGACACCATTTAATATACTTTTTAAATAGTAAAGATATATTCTTTTTCTGCCATACACGTAATCGTAATTAAGGAGAAGCCTAATTTCTAAAAATAACAATTTTTGCTTTGAGAAATTCTTTACAAAATGATGATTATAATTTTTAAATATTATTAAAATATTTAGTTTTATATATATAAAATCAGGAAAAACTTTAGAACAGACAATTTGATTTTATTAATAATCATAAATATAATCAACATTTACTTGATAATGTAAACAAAATGACATTAATAAATAAATGCATAATAAGTATAACATAAATGAATATTATATCTATACATCGAGAAAATCAATAATCATCAAAGTATTGAATGTGCAATTGCTATTATTATTAATAACGAAAAGAACGAAGCATTGCGTCTGTGTAAATATAGAACCGATATTAAAAGTGTACCATAAATAAACACGTCATTGAAATCGTGAAAACAACATAATAAAACGTATATTTTCGTAAATATGTCAGATGTATAAATTTTTGTGTCATGTGCTAAAGTAAAAAAATACATAATTTTCCTCTACGTAAATATTTTTTACATAATTGTGCGTCAAATAATTTTTAAATTAATTATTTTAAAATAATGTTTAATTTCGAATGACGTATGTACAATTATTATAAAAGTATATTTGTTATTAATTTCTGCTGGAGTTTCAAATATGTCTCGACAACAAACCGCTATAATATATTTTTTCTTAATATATAAAGAAATAATGATAATACAAAGATATAATATGATCAGCTTTTAATTATTATAACAGATTTTTATTTTATCTAATCATACATTATTTCTTTTATCACGCAAAGTATATTATTCGCGTAAAAGCATGAATGGAGATGGAACCATAAATACAACGTCGTTTCGAGATCCTCTGTTAAAGCGGCGAACGTGAGACATATAACGCTATTCCACAGAAAACTATAAAACCGCGTTATGTCTAACACAATATAGTTAATATAATGCGTCTACAAAGCATGTGTGCAATGGGCCCTACCAGTAGAACTTTAAGTTCAAACTTAACTTAGCGTTAAGATAATTCCTTCAGCTCAGATTCCGACCAATTAGGCAACTGTGCGAATAGCGTGCTTCTTAAATTACCTCTTTCGAGAAGAGTACAGTCCAGATGTAACGAGAATTTGTGTAATCTTTACGCAAAGTTTAATAATATTTTTCTTTTTTTCCTGATTATATTATTTATTAATGATTATGTGTTTTTATTCAAATAAAAAGTCATGCTTTTGAGACTGAATATGTTCGAGCAATTTCATCAAATGATATAGTAAAGTTTTACAGCGGATTATTCGCAACGCGATGCACAAAACGTGTAGCTTCAAAGCAATCAAGAATGCGATAAGAAAAGAAGCGTTTGTTTACGGACACACACATATACACATACTCATCCACATAGGATCTCGGTAATATTAATTTGTTAGTTGCTAGCACCAATTCTGCTTAGATGCGGAATGTAATAATGGTAGCTGCATGCCTGCGTTTCTCTCAGAGCTCGGTGGGAAAATGAATACACCTGTGTTCTTTACTGTGCGAATAGATTCCGTAGTACGAGGTATTCTTTACATTTATGACGTTTGAATCTTGGACGATTTAGCATGTAAGGTACACGGATCACGAACAAAATCTCCCTTTCGAACCGTATAAAAGGCCCGTTCAAAAATACACAGGCGTTCGACCACAATGCGATTCAACGACCAGGCGTGTTTTCGACGTTGATATTCAAATTTAAATTTCATCCATTAACGCATGACTTTTCAAACGAAATTTCATTTACATCGCAGTATAACGAAAGTTATCTTAAACAGTAGGTAATGTAAATTCTTACAAAAATTGTGCAAATAAAGATTGACATGTTAGAACCAAGTGATGGAAAATTTTAAATATCTACATTATCAAAGGTATGTAAAATATGATTAATACGTGCAAAAATTGTACGATTTATAATGGAAATGTATACATCATAAAAATAATATAAATTATACGCTCATACATTATCTATTATTTTATCTATAATACAATTGAAAAGCCAAGAAGTAATTCCAATTGTCCAATTTTAAACATAATCTATTATAAATTTGTTATAAATTTATTATGAACTATCAAATATCATATTGCAATTATTCTCATACCCTATAAATTTTTCGCATAATTTTAAATTATTATATTTTGTGTAATTAATAATAAACCAATTACAACAATTTGCAATTCATGGAGATAATAATGTTCCAACATTTTGAATATATAATATTTATCTGTTGCTTAACATTTAAAATTTCTACCCATATTATATTCAGAGAACAAATTAACCATCAGCATGTCAAATTTTGACAGGTGTACTTAAAATAAAAGAGGAATGTCCATTAGGGTTTTCAAGATAAATCTTACAATAATATAATGTTTTATAACTCAAGTATAAACTTATCGTAAAAAAGTTAAGTCGTAAATAATTCAGTAATTATGTATGTATCAAAATTATAAATTTCAATTGTCCTGCATTTACAATTTTTCCTAAATCAGCCGCCAAGTGTTTATGGATATTGTTCTATAAATCTTATCTTGCATAAAATTCAGTTTCTTGCGTAGAACTTGTCAATATTGGTAAAAGTAAAAGTATTTATAAAAAGACATATTTTAATTGTGTATTCAAAAGATAGAAATATGATATTTGTGGATTGTGTTTGAATTGAAAGTAAATTATCGTTCCTGTATTAAATCGTATTCAGGGAAGTCTTATTGAGACGTGTATGATAAACTGTTTGATAAAGCATGACGCACACACAATCATACAGTGTGCGATAACTCGGAATATACTAATATAAAATATGCGCCTTAGAAATACATATATTGCCATAGTAAATACTTTCACGATTTGTAATCCGGAGAGAATACGTTGAAATAGCTCAGATAACAAACTGACGTTATTTGTCGTCATTTTGATGTCAAAATAATAACAAATAACGTTTGTTTGTTATCTGGAAATTTGAAATTTTATGACATTGTTATTTATATGGGATACCAGCGAATGCTTACAATAAGGAAATCGATCGTAACTTCCGAATCTGATGAATGAGTAATAACGAGAATATGAAATAAAACTCGATCGTATAGAAAAAAAAACGATAATAATGATAAGAATGCAATAACAAGTGTGATATACAAAAATTTTAAACATAATTCCTCAGTTTTACAAAACTAAAATTAACTTTAAAACAAAATGTACGAAAAAAGTGTTAAGATGATAATTATATAAAAGATTTTTCTGAGAAGTGTTTTCAATAAAAATCTTCCAACTTTAAGTGAAAGAAACAATTGTAATAAAAGCAACAATTGTTTTATAATATTTGCTTTTTTAATATCCATATTTTTTAAATGAAAATATAATTTTTTCTCGTAAATTGTTTTCTCTAATCATTCTGAATATAAAATGGTATTGCAATAAAATAAAAATTAAATGATTTACAAGATATATGTATATACATATTTTGACATAAAAAATAAATAAAATATCTTGTAAAATATTTGATAACTTTACTTAATACATTTATTCACAAAATTGTGAGGTAAATTATTGGTATGAAAAATATATAATTGCATTTAAATGAAATAATACAATTGCATTTTGTTAATTGTATATATATAAATTCTTTTTTTTAATAATTTGTTTCTAATCATATATTAACTATATATAATTTAAGAATATAATACAAATATAATAGATTAAGATTATACTTCTAATTATATGTATAAAAAACTTATTTTTTATTATTTATAATTTTGTAAGTTTAGCAAATGTTCTCTCAAATATACACATCTATTTGCATAAATTAAAGATTTATTGAGTGCAAGTTTTATAAACTTGAACGCTATGTTACCGACCTAATGTATCTATCAACTTTCACAGAGAGTCTCACAGAGAGCGTGGATATGTTATTTCTCTCCATTCAGCAGTTTATATGAGCAATATAGATAATACCTAAATATTATCTTCTCTCGAGAGATTTTATTAAACGTCTTTTAGTTTACTATTTTGATCAAAAGAGAGATCAAAAAGAAAAATATGATATGCATATATCAAAATGTAAATTCTAACTTCTTTTTTATTTCCTATTTGAGCTTTTTTTATATCAGCTATTATACATACAGAACTTATTTATGATCATTATCTAAAAATTACATATAATTGCTATATGTTGTAATTAATTGTAACTATACCGCAATATTGTACAAATTGTTAATAAATTAGAAGCAATTTAGAACTATTTCTATTATGTATGACTTCCACATTATACAGAGAACTATTCCAATAATACATAAAATATTAGATATAATTATACAAGCTTATATACATACATATATAGTCTCACATAAATTATATAATAATTATATAATAATTTCGATCTTCATTTGGCCCTTCTTCAATGTGTATGTGTTGATTGTCGATTTTATTTATTATATAACAAATTATATTGTGCTTCACTACGTAATAAAAGATTAAAAGAATTCTAGCAAATAATATAGTTAAAAAACTTGTCTTATTCTTGATTTATCAGTCATACATTTTGTTTCCAACTTTCTCTCTATATATATCCGCTGATAAACGAGACAGGTGTAAAATGCAATCAACAGCACGGCGGTCAATCTTAAAGCAGATGGCAAAAATGCATAATCGCGCTTCATTAATGATTTTTCGCTGAAAAGCTCGGTAAGAAAACATCCTGCCGCACTTTCGATTTCGCGCTCCTCTGAAAATCGATTTTATTTTATGTAACTCTCTGTTATGTATAATTATCACTGTTATTTTCATTGTTAGTGCGGCTTTAAGATAGGCTTGTTTATTTACGCACGATTCGTCTGCGTGCAAAGTGAGATATTTCTATCTGATGACTCACGAGTTCATTCTATTGGAATCTGCGATTGAGATGTGCCCGCTGTGAAGCGCGCACCTCCCCTTATATTTTCGTCTACACTTATATCTGTCGAACCGGACACATGTCGAAATTGGCTTATCAGAAAGTTAATGTCAATAATTATCTATATCCGATACTCACGTTTTGTCCTCTGATCACCGCGTTTTTTCTACCGATCCATCTTATAACATCGAACTTCATTCCGTGCCGTTTCCATCATGCGCGTGTTTGCGAAGTAAATAAAAGTTTATTGCGGCTTTCACTGATTAAATCGACTGTGTGATATAAATCGGAACGCGATACGTTAGCAATCGCGATAGTTTTGTGAGATGCGCGTCGAAGTTTAAAATAAACATTTTTCATTTAAACTTCGCACCTCTGGTAAGTAATTTCCTTCGGTAATTAGAGAAAAGTAATTAATCTTTTCCTTCTACGTACTTTGGGAAGTCTGATAAATAATAATATTATTTGTAATTAATGTTGATATTACTTATTACAAAATTAACTTTCTTCTCTGTTGCAGTCATGATTTATTCGGCATTTCTGGATTGAGGTAATAAATTAGAATACAAACAAAAATTATCATATTTCACCTTTGAATGTTATGATAAGCTCTAGAAGTAAATATTTTATCGACATATTTATATAAATAAATAAACGTGGCTAATATTTGGTAACGTTGAAAAGATAAAAATTATCTACCGAGAAATGCACTTATCTACTGCACCCGAGAATTTATCGAATTTCCGTTTACATAATAAAAAGTAAAACATCGATGTTTGCTTGGCATGCATAATAAATGCAAATATGTAAAACAATTTCCCACTTCGATTAAAAATAAAACTAAAACCGTTTAAATTTCAGAACCGTGCATTAAAAGTGTGTGTTAAGTAAATGAGTTCGAATAGTTCAAAAAGAAGAAATGTCTGAGATTCTTAATGAAGTTTTAATGAAGTTAATGATCGTGAAAATTTTTCCGGATACATAGTTTAAACATTTGAATAGTTGAGATTTTGAGGAAGTTATAATTACATGAGAGTCATATATCTATTGCAAATAGAAATACTCAACTTTTATTTATTCCCTTTTCATGCACTATATTATCTTCATATATTTATCTTCATCTAGCTATTTGAATTTCAAGTTTGGACTCTTGAAATTTGTATTGTTGGCTTTATATCTAATCATACATCTAATCTGCAGCCTCCCGAAGAGCCGAAAGTCTTCGACGCGCTCGAGCCCGTTCGATCGCCGGAATATTCCGAGCGCTACTTCCGACGAGATATATACACCGTTCCCCACGCTTGTGATGCAATAGCCTCGGAGGCGGCAGATCTCGTTCTTGCCGACGAGATGTGGTGGAAACTGAATGACGGTCACGAGCGCGCACATGCGCGCAGGGGAAAAAGACGGTATCGAGCCAGGACGGCTGGTTCGCCCGTTAACAGAAACGGTGCGGCAGCGTCAGTTTCTTCTTCCATCGCGCTTGGAGGACGTCCGGCGCCGGAGCGCCAATTTCACGCGCACCCAGACGCCGTCTCCGGCCGCTAAACTCTCGATTTTCCCACTTTGAAATTTTCGCCGCTCGCGGTGTGCCGCCCGCGAAGCTGATGTGCGCGCGGAGCTACGCCGGAGGATGAGAACGCCGCCGCTGCCGCCGCCGCCGTCGTCGCTGCCGCTCTCGTTGTTCGACGGATAATCACGCGCGGGCGGGGAATCCGATCCAGAGCGGTAAGACTGAGAAATTCGCATCGCGAAATTCTTCGTGACGGACGTAACGAGACGACCGTGCGCGCCCACACGCGCGCGCGTTACAGAGCCGACGTCGTGCGTTCCGCCGCCACTCTGCGCGGTCATGAGACGTGTCACGCGTGCCGCGCTCTTGCACGCGCGCACACGTACACACGCCGCGCACCGGTTGGATAAACTCCGCTTCCGTATTTTTCGCCTATCAGCGAGTGACATTCGCTTCCGGTCGCCGCGTTCACGCAGATTCACGCGCGTTTCCGCGTAAAGTCTGACCACAATTGCATAATACGATTTTACCAACTTTAGGCTCCCTTCAATCTTTGCTAAACGTAATCTACTAATGTTTGATTTTTAATTATTTTTACTTGAATTATAGGTGAATATAGGAAGCACCGAGGCTTTTACTTTCAGCGTTAAATGTATTTATTAAGAGTACGGAGTTAATATTTCCGTCCATTAGATCGGCGAGCGCTCTGAGTTGAGCGGTGCCTTTGCTCTAGCGCTCCGCGCGTGTAATTAATTTGCATATAAAGGGCGTACCATCAAGATTGAGCCGGACTGCGATGTACCAAATGCATTATCGCTTCCTACTTGCGCATTACTATTAACCGCTAATTACTCATACCATATATTACGCGAAGGCGCGGAGGACGCGAGCGTTAATTATAGTTGCAATCCACTTTCTCCGGTTATGATAAATTAAAGTGTTTTACCGTGTAACTATGATACCGCCAATTATTAAAGCGATTCCCGAGAGACATATATTGTTTAATAAAAGAATGGGTCAATCTCGTTCAGCAACCATTAATCAGACGCGCCGTATACGTGCGTACTCGCACTCGCGCCAGCGCCACGCGGTACTCGCTCGCTCTCTCGCTGTCTCTCTGTCTTTCTCCTTTTCTCATTATACTTTTCCGCACCTTCTCTCGCTAACTCCGACGCGCGACGGCCGTGCGTCGCTTCGCGTGTGCGTGCCGCCCATACGTGCTACCACGCGCGTACAACGTACACGCGTTGCGCACCATCCGGCCGCACGCATACACGCGCGCGCAAGGAATAAGAGAGCGGAGGAGCGACGACGACTCGCGCTAATTAGCAGCGCCGCGTTATCGCTGCGGGAGATAAGCCGCGAATAAGGCGCGAGAGATATGTGTGCGCGCGAGAATAGAGGCCGCGGTGAATATCGGGACACGACCCTGACTGCACGGGCTTCCCGAGGGATTTTCGAGGTCAAGGGAACCCAGAGGCGCCGCCGCCGTCGTGCGGTGCGCGAATGTTACGAAATTCCCGTCGCGAGGTCAGACCAGGTCGGCCGTCGCGTCGCGTCGGTCCGACACCTGATTCCTCGGATTTCTTATCCGTCATCAACCGGCCATTCGTCGGTTCGCCGTATTCGTCGAGGCGGGACGTGTCGCGAATACCATTTACACCTCGCGAAGCTTCTCGTTATCTCGGCGCGATTGCCGAGGAAATCAAATGGCACTACAGTGCATGTCGCTATAGTGCATGCCTCAAATAGGCGCCAATCTCACTGGCACGTATACTTGAGCAAAAACGGAGCAACAGACGCTCCAACAAGACGCTCAGCTTCTTTTAATAATATAAGTACGTATCTATCCCGTACAAAACAATTCGCCAGATATCAATTATGGAACGCTGTATGTATTTCCTTATTTAATCGTGGCTTTCTCAATCGTTATACATGTGTACGCAGTGTGTTGAGGATACACGAAGAGTCAGAGTTTCTTCTTGAAGCTTAATAATTGGAGTAATCATATCGGAAGATGTTTTCTATCTTTAAGAAAATTAATCTCAAAAGTCATTATTATCTCCTGATTCCTTTGTGCGCAGCGACAAAAACGCAGCACGTTTCTCGGAATGAGAACTGCCACAAAAACGCAATAACAGCTCGGAGGAAACTTTAATTACGCAATTGTTCAATTGAACGGTGATCTCACGAGAAACTCATTGCGAAGCAAGTTTTATCTTCGGATAAAATGCGGGCTTGTTGGTTCACGTAATTGCACAAGACATCCGTGTGTGTATATCGTACCTACGATTGCAAATATTTTTGGAAGCTCGAATTTGTGTCTTGAAATATTTGTGATCTTCCGGCAAGTTCTGCATCGTATAAGAGAGAAGTGCGCTCGTAAATTTTAACGATATAATACGGATATAGCGAGTCATCGGTTTCTTTTGCATTAACCGCACAGAATGCAAACACGAGAAGCGAATGAATTACGACCGTAAACATATTGCATAACGCATTTTTCATCGGGAGCTATATCTGTTGTATACTTGAAATTGTACGGATAACGATGAAAGACATAACACAACTTATAAAAACTGCAGCTAATAACAAAGCCACGTGAGATTGTTATGAGAAGCGCGTGAATAATTAAGTAATATGTAACTTTTTTTCTCTCTTTCTAAATAACATACCAAATAACTTTTGCGATAAATATAAGATGCTGCTGCTTCTTAATTTTTAATTTTTATTCCTTCTTTCTTCTCTCCCTACAATTTTTTTTAAATTTCTTACATATCTCGGATATTTTTTATAAAATAAAAAATTGTTCCCTTTCTTTAATATTCCCTTTCTTTAATATTTTTTAATTACCTGTTATCTAAATCTCAAAAGATTACAACTTGAAAGTATGATAAATTTTACTTATTTTTTTCTCTCTCTTTCCTTGAATAAATATTAGCAAATATATCTACTCTCGACTTAATATTACGTACTAATGTCGTACTACTAATCTGTACGTACTAATCTTATTAAGTATTAAATTTCATAGTTCACTGACAGACGTAGACAAAGCTTAACATATAATGCAATGTATACAGAGTTGCGTGTCTACTCAAAAACAGAGGCAGTCAGGTCATAAGCCTCATTTGTTTCTATTCTTCTTAAAGTGGCCATTAAGTGATTGAACGGTCAATGTCGCGATCGTATAATTCAACCTCCAAAGCTCCAGAAATTATATAATTATTAATCCGTATTAGGTAATTGAATCACGGTCGTTTAGCAATTAATTTTCCGCAAAAGACAATATTCAATATTACCATGTTTTTTCGCTAATTATGTAAATCTTGGCTTGGATGGTTTCGCTCTAATACTTTTCGCGCTTCATTAATAATTTCGTGCAGACGCATTTTGATATTAATTCTGTGAATTATTTAAAATTTTTAATTAATTAAACTCATTATATTAATCAAATTAAACTCGATTTTATTTGACGATTAAACAACTTCACCCGTAATCAATAAAAATAATTATAAAATATTTCTTGTCACTAATAAAAGAATTAGTTGCATAAATAACTCTGTTATAATACAGAAAAATAAATTAAAAATTAATATTATAATTACCAAATAATACTGTTATGGGTACGATGATTTTATGACAGAAATTGTAGCCGATAAACATTATTTACATTACGTGTGATAAAAAGATTTATCTACATAAAAATTATTTGCATTACGTATAATAAAAAAATTTCTCTTGAAAAGGTCAAAACATACTAAATAATGTGTGAAAGATAAATTTATAAATAAATTACTTATGCAAGCGTGAGAAAGAGTTATTAAAATTTTTGCAAATTTGCGTTCATAATTGCATTAAATTTCTGGAAGCCAGAGCTTTTGTGTTAAATAATCTGTAATTATGGATAACGAAGCGCTATATTTTGTTGAAAATTTCCTGTGCTTACGGATGTGGCGAAAGTTACGAACGTGTGCAAAAACATATATAGAGTATACTAGATCATATGTAGGGCACACGCGTCAAAATCATGTTTGATGTGCAAAGAACGATTGATACACGATGATGTAAATAAATTTTATAAGAAATTAGATGTGTATGTAAAGATAAAAAGGATTAGATATACGAGATGGAGTCAGTATTTATATATATCTTGTCGTAAGAGATTATAAACCAACATAAATTTTTGTTTTTTATCACGAAATTATGTATGTGTACATAATTTTTTTATCGCAGTGCTAAATAAATCATTTCTATTTAAAAGCTAAACTATTTACAAACCACGCTGCGCTAAACTATTTATGTGTAAACGAAAATAGCTCTACAAATAAAATCAATATTTTTAGCCTGAAATAAGAACGCTACATTATTTTACAATTAATATTATATTTATTTAGTTAATTAATTTATAATAAATTTATCGTTCATTTTACAGACATTATTTTGTGAATCTTTAAATTAAATATTAAGACAATGACGTGTTTTGCAATTATTGTATCAACCGTTATCGATGATTAACTAGAACAATAGCGGGCTATCTTAATCAAACCGATTTCTTATCTTTAGTCTTACTTTCACCCGCCATCTTGGTGGTATTAATGCTGCGTTAACGAGATCGCGATGCGGAGTGCAATAGGGATCGTGCATGGTAGTCATAAATTATAACGCATCGTTAATGCGGTCAGCTCGTGGGAATACGCAGGTTGCCGGGCTCTAAGAACGTTTCCATCGTTTGTCGAAGAGAAACGGGAGGCAACAGCGGCACGAGTCACACGTTTGTACGTATTTTCGTAACGCTCGTCTGTTTATGCGCCTCGTATACACACGCTGTTCATATAGACACGCGTTGTAACGCCCGCGTATATTAACGAGATACACGTCGGGACGTCGGTGGCCGATTACAGATGATATTAACGGCATCGGCACTCGCACTTGCATTCGGCGCACATCGAGCGTTTCCACTTCGTGTATTTCCAATGCAAGTACCGCCTCGCCTCCTCTCCTGCGTCGCAATATTTTGCAATATTTCGTATGGTAATTCCGTTACTTCGTCCACGATCGACGCGTTACACACGAAATTGCGACGTCAGCTGATCGTTTGACAAATCGATGGCATCAATAATCGAATTCATCTTCTGCGAAATCAACTGAATAAACAGCGTTGCCGCGAGTAGAAAACATCCGGGAGGATGTGGCTATAATTCTCGGAAGTTGCGGTCACCGTTGTAGCAAGTTTGGCGAGATTCGAAATCTCTGCTTTTGAAATTTCTGCGTTTATTCTTTCCAAAAACTTGTTTCGCAGTTCTCTCTCGTATCTCCATCTTTCTTCGACAAAAGTTATAGGTCAAGGTGTTTGAGACTACAGAATTGAGTGTTTTTCATTATCGGTATATACATATGTACATAACTTGTTAAAACTGATTTTATATACTAAACAGAAAGCTTATTTGTTTGCCATAATAGGTTTAATTATTCTAATTTGTTAAATATCATCTAACTATTGTACTCATTTATTATTTTAGTAATTATTTTAATTTATCAAATATCTTTTTACATCAGCAGCTCTGTATATCATAACAAGAAATATATTTTGCAAAATACAGCGCTGTACAATTTTTTGCGCTGGTTGACCGTGAGGATAAAATATGCGAGTCATCGCTACGAACTTCTTCATCTCCAAGTATCTCATTTATTAATGTAATGTTTACTTTTCTACTCTCCCTCTCTTGTAATTTTATGTTTCGCTGCCATATCTACGTTATTGCCAATATGCCGAGCATAGCATTTATAGCCTTCTTCCACACATGTTCTTGCACTTGAATCATTTTCAATTTTAAACTTCAATCGAAATTCAAAAGCCTTAAAGATCTTACTACAGTTTCAACATCATAATATTACGCTGAAACTCTCAAGGATAACTTCATCGTTGAAGTATCTTTAGATTTGCGGATTGAAAATTATAGGTCGATATCTAATAATAGATCAAAATGCGAACATGCCTCGTTTTTGGATTCCGGAAACGTAGTGAAAATTTATAGCAACAGAAATACATATATGTTGCCAAAATTCTTCAAAGTACAGATGTATTTTCAGGTTTAATGTGTAATATAATTTAAATTTAGTTCTCTTATATTCAATATGTTTTTTCTCGCAAAATATATGCAAAATGCAACAAATATGATAGTTGTTATAGAAAATATGAGAACAATAAATATAAATAAACAATATAAATCGTCGTAAGTTCTGTAAAAACTGTGACAAACTGATAATGTGAAATTTGGGTTACAAGAACTTTTTGAGGAAGTCTGTTATTTTTTATATTTGAGCAAGAGTTGGTTCGCCGCAAATATTTTTACGGTCGCGCTTAAAAATGTGTATTTAATCGTAAATGCACTTCTCGCATACGGTAGTACGTAGATACGGAATATAGCGCCTGGTAACTTCCATTTCCTCATACACTAATTAAGATAAGTCGCGATGGAGATTGGGATATCCGTTAGTGATATACATATTGATACCAATATCTACAATAAAATTTTTAGTAAACATAGTGTTATACTATGAAAAAATATTAAATTCTAAATTACACAGTAAAGTATATCCATCTAGCAAATTAAATAAAGTATTAATGTAAAAGCAAAAAAAATGTATTTCTGTATAAATAAAGAAAATGTTTGAAATATGTTTAATTTAATTATATAACACATTCATATTTGTGTATATTTTTCAAAATCTACAAAACTACTTTGCGTTTTAATAATAATTTATGTTTTCTACTATTAAAAAGTGTTTAAATAATTAATAGATGTATTTTTTTGTCATGCAATTCAGTATTCTTATTCTTAGTGATTCTGACATTAAAAATGAGATTCTACAATTCGTTGATTTATTTTTAATTTATTCCGAAGATAACTTTTACGTAGATGACTGAAGCTGCAGTCGAGAGATGTACTGGAGTGGCCTTTACGTAAAGACAACGAAATGCCGCGTCACCTATTAATAAAAATCTTGAGAGTAATACGTCACTGGTTGTTGTTTACTACCCTTTGCAATTACTTTGATGTATTTTTAATCTAGATAATAGAAGAGAGCAATTTCATAATCTCATGGTAAAGTAATCTTGTCGATAACCAATTTAATTAATTAAATATTTTAAGAAAATATTTGAAGAAATTACAACGAAACACATTTTATGACTGTATTTTCAGAAATTTTTAAATTACAATTATCTTCCGAACCTCTTTTGTCAGTAGCGTGACCCAAAAACATTTTGTAACTTTACTCTGCACATGTAGTTTTGTGTTTACTTATTTCGTTATTTTTTAAACACAAAAAAAACTTTTGGGAATAAAACTTTTGCACAATTAATTTACTTGATACGTTACAGCTATAACAGCTTTCTCTCGTGACTGTTATCAATATTGCTTTTCTTCTAGTTAGAGATAGTGATAAGAAACATTATTTAAGTTATAATTAGGATACGCCATTAAACGAATAGACTTAATGACGCAAAGGTTATTATCTAGATTTTATATACTTTACATCAATTAAATGAATTATACATACGTAACCTATTACGTAAGTCTCGTAATTATACAGAGGTATCGATTGAGTCACTTAATCGAAGAGTGAAACCTTCATTTCAGAAAAGCACGTGTCTGCCCGTAGATATAATTAACATCGCCGGTTAATAGAATGGGGTGATATAAGGGGGGATAACTGCGAAAAATAAATGGGGTCTGCGATTTTAAATTGGATATTTTTCAAGCTCGACATCTGAGAGAAAGAGACTTAAGCATAAAGAAAATATATCTTTCGTTGCATAATAATTTTGCTGTATCGATCTCTGCAGCATCCACTTTTTAAACAAACACATTTTGCATCATTGAGAATATTCTGTAGAGGAAGTTTTCAATTATTAACATTTACATTAGAGTTTAATTAGAGTAAAATATTTTGTTGCAGGTGCAGCCGCGAGTTAAAATGAGCAAGTCAACTCGGAAGAGACGCTCTTAACATTGTGAGTACCTTTCACGATTTTATGATACATATAATAATGTAATAATATATGACATAACTTTCGATATGACTCTTTTCACTCGGCATTCAACATTTAAGTGTGCCTTGTCCTACATAGTGTAGGTTTGTCATAAAGGTTAATCGGTGCAACGATGCTAAAAGGCTCTCTGTAGCGTGACAAAGTATCGATTATCCAAAATCCAAAAGCCAATGAATGATTCAAGTGAGAAACGTTCTGTAATACAAATACTTCTAAATAAAAATATACATATATTTCATAATATGTACATCTTAAATATTGTATATACTATATACGCCAGATAAAAGAAAATTCACTTATATCGCCAAACTTTTAAGTAACGATATTCGTGTAACATATTTTTCAAAACTTGTATGATGCAACTATATAGCGAACACTGCACGTCATATAATACACAAAAGATATTTATTTATATCATCAGAAAGAGTTTCATAACGCTACGTTGTGTGCAAAAAAAGGAACTTAAGCCATTTCCTTCGAACTATAGCTTCTGTATAACAAAGTGTGCGATGACGTCTTTTCTCAATGTCAGCTTTTTTTCCATTTTCTATGCAAGTGCTGCACCTTTTCAGAGTTTCATTGTAACGTATTCTATTCTAATTTCAATTCTCTATTTTCCGTAGACAAATTTAACTCTCGCAGGCTTAAAAATAAGAATAAGAAATATCTAAAAAAGAGAAGAAGAAAGAGAATGTGCTCCATTCAAGCTTTTTATTATATGTCGTCGGAAAGAAAAAGAAGAACTAATAAAAATAAGAATAACTGAAAACCCGTGTAAAGAAAGGAAGGAATATGCGTGAAATATGTGAGACTTGAGGTATTGACGCACACATTATGTGACGCCAAGGGATTAAATAATTATTCAACGTCATTGTACAATAAAAACTTTCATATTTATTTTCTGAGGACAGAAAAAGAGAGATCGCCGAAGTACGTTCAAAGCTATGCGCAATCTTGTGGGGAAAAAAAGATATTCACAATTATCTGCTCGATTTTAAATGTTAAAATACGAAATATATATTTACATTTGTCCGTGACTAAAACTGTTAACGAAGTAAATAAGACAGTATTGATCGCGTTAACTAATGATAATTAGTATTACTAAGAGATAACAAAAGCAACAATGAGTGCACTTTTTGTTTTTTTAATAATGAAATAGGATATTCCTGCATGTTCATTAAATTTTGAAGCAAGATAAATATTCTTTAAAAATAACTTTCACATAATACAGTGGAGCATTAAATGTAATTAAAATTTTGTTGACTCCGTTATTTAGCGAAATTTTTTTTTCCATGGAATCCCTAAAAATGATTTTAATAATTAATTGGAGAAAATGCTATGCTGTTTTCTCTAGGCCAGTCTTTAATTAATTGTAATGATTTTAATATTGGCGTTTGTTTGCGTGTTATAGGTTGATAGGTTAAAGTTCAAGAAACCTTGAGACTTTATTTTCTAAAGGGGTTAATGCCCGATTAAGGACCAGAAGGCTCAGTCCGCTCTATTGAGGTATTACGTTCGTACATGTTGCTTATCGGAGGCCATACAGATCGGGGCTAATAATTAACTATAACTAAATACCCGGTCAAACAAGAGTTCTAACAAGATAGGTTGCGTGTTAGCGACAAAGTCCACCTGAATATCAGCGTTACTGCGTGTTTTGTGCCAATCAGCTCATCTTATACAATTAACGGCAGTAATTTCTCAAGGTTCAATTACGTATTTGATATTATATATACCATGCCTTCGCACTATAGGCATTTATCCTTTATAGAAGTTCGTACCTCCGTCATGTAAACTGATGTACATTGAATAAACATCAAACTTACAGATTCATGCAAAATATAAACTCTCTCTGAGATTTACATTCGCTGCATACGAATGGTAAGTATCTCGCACGGATATACCGTGCAATCTTAATTCATCAGAATAATTTACGGACGGATACGAGGAATGCGAGGTATAAAATGTCGAACTTCAAAGCCCCGGACGTAAAGCAGATACTCGATTTGACAGTGACCGGTATAGGAAAGATGGCTTTAACGCGATATTGATCTTTGTTGGCAGAATCGGAAGAGACGCCGTATCTAGGCTGACTTTGTCGGAAGTTGGTGGAACGACGCGGAGATGACGAAGAGGTTCGAGTTCAACTGGCAGATTGAGGTGCCGGAAGCACTCCGTACCGGCTGCGTCTTCGATCGTTGGACGGAGGAGAAGGATAACACTGAAATCGAGCTGAATTGCCTGTTCAAAGTCGACGAGTATGGTTTCTTCATCTATTGGCAGAGCGAGGGAAAGGTGAGAGGATTTTTTTTTGTTTGCTCTTTTGTTTGTGCCCTTTCATTCGTTTCGACATCAAAAAGAACGAGGTAGGTCTCGGACACTCTCTTAGCATCCTACGAGTTCTAAGTACACGCAATTTATTTTTACTCTCTCTCTCTTCTCCTTGCAGGATGGAGATGTTATTGAGTTGTGTCAAGTGAGCGACATCAGAGCCGGAGGCGTTCCTAAGGTAAAATAAACAATGTTCTGTCGCTTCAAGCGGTTATGATAATAGCGCTCTCAGATTTTTTAAAGTTACGACAATTGCACGAATTCGCTGTAAAAGTACTTGTCGATCAAACTGATAAAAAAAAAAAGAAAAGAAGGAAAAAGACACGGTAACATCCAATAGCTAATAAAAGCGACGCATTTCAAGCAGGACCCCAAGTTCTTCGACAAACTGCTCAGCAAGCATGGCGAGCAGTTGGAAGACAAAAGCCTGACCATCTGTTCTGGCGTCGATTACACCAACATCAATTATCAGCACGTCGTGTGTCCGGACCCTGCCACAGCCAAGGTAACACACGTGCCATGCCGCACACTAATCGTGATAACGTCGGAAACACCAGCATCGACATGCCATTCGATTTATCGGTCAAGTAAAGTATTATTAGAGCTAGGCTGATCTGGCTGATACGACGCGACGCGACGCCGATATAGCGTTTAGGGACACTATCGTCCCTGATGAAACTGATGTTTTCTCATAGTTTATCGCGGATATAAATAGTATAGTGTTGTTATATTAACGGTATTAGATTGGAATATGCTATCAATAATAGTTAATATACTTTTTCTTAATATCTCCTGCGATATACGACGATTATATGATGTGATATAAACAACCTGTAAACGTATAATCGCATAGTCGCGATTATGCTGAACTTCTCGGTTAATTTGCCTCGTACAGCTCTTTTACCTGTTTCCGTGTCATTTTTCCAGAGAATTTATCGCTAGTTTTTACTGCAAAAATAAGGAAATAGCGTGAATGTGCTATACACGGTTCTGTATATCGCATTACCATCAATTCCTTCTCACGTATTCTATATACTGGCTATGCTAAATTGTTATTACACAAATTGACAATTATTGGAACAATTTGTAAACATATGCTTAATTACTATGTGTTTAAGATATTATCGAACAGCATCATTTACTTAATTGCTCTTTACTCGAAGCTCATTAGCTTCACGTGTCTTTTTAACATTAATGTTACTAAAAATCAGTGACATTAAAAGCAGCAAAGTTTAGTCGTTTTTATATGAAATATGCAATAGCGTCAAAATGCTGAGGTAGCAAATTTATTTATCGCCGAGTATAAATAGAACTTGTGTGACGCTACATTCGTACATACCTACGTAGGTATAAACGAATGTAGCGTCACATCGCGATGTAACAACTGATAAGATTACTTTAATGCCACCTTAAGATTAACATCTCTATCTCGCAACGGACTTAATAATAGTCTCCCATTCCGTAAAAAGAACAATCTGATGATACTTTATTCGTATATGTCGTCATAGGTATGGTTGGACGGCGTTCGATCGATTACGCACAACGTCAAAGCGAATAACGTTTGCCCGCTTACATGTCTGAAGAAACAGTGAGTTTGCCAACGCATTTATATACGCTTGCACTAACGTGTCTGTAAACAACGGTGCTGTTTACCTTTGTGAAATAATTAGCCATAAACGTTGTTCCGCGATCGACGTATGTAGCATAACTTTGCGTTTCTCTAATTTCACTCCGACGCAAAAGGGTATTAAGCAAAATCGATTTAACTCGCAGTAGAAATTACAGAGCTTCCGAAATCATTTTTCTTTCTAAATTGTACATATTTTTGAATGTTTTTTTACTTTTTTTTAAAATAAGATTATATTACATTTTATGATATCAAAGACTTTTATGGTATCAAAGACTTAATTAAATGTATAGTACCTTCTGAAAGTTGACAAAAATATATATTATATCAAACCGTAATTCTGATATCAAATGTTCTCTTCTATCTACATATTTTCGAAGAAGTAAATAAAATCGTGAATAAAGCAGCATTTTGTACAATTTTAGTTGGATGCGACTCAGGATGCTGGTCGACCCCAATGGAAAAGTTCCAGTGAAAGTGGTCGCGAGAACTTTCGCGTCCGGCAAAACGGAGAAGCTTGTTTACCAGTGTCTCTCTGAGTTAGGCCTACCTAGCGGAAAGGTATCTTGATGGTTGTTAAAATGTATCATTGATGATCTACGACATTTTTATTGCTAAAATATTGCAAAGATAAGAATACATTTTTTAATATTTAGAACGACGTGATAGAACCCGACGACTTTACCTTCGACGCATTCTACGCGCTTTATCACAAAATATGCCCGAGGAACGACATAGAGGAATTATTTCAGTCGATGTGAGTACTTTTCGGAGAAAATGTATCTAAATAGATATTTTCTGTGTAGAAAAAAAAATTTGCTTCACGAGTTTACTTCTCCTAATTACGAATTTTAATTACCGTTAAGAGAATTACGTTAGGTGAAAAAAAATTCTCTTAACGAGAACTCCTAATTACGAATTTTAATTACATCAATATTATTCGTTGTATATATTTTACACGCGTATGTATGTATATACACATTTTTATACAAATACATATGTTTTATGTTTTGCAAAACTTTATAATTTGGATTTATTTTAACGTAACGCAAGCAGAAGGTTTTATGTTAATTAACGTGACCGATTATTTATCTTGAAAATTCTAGAACGCAGGGCAAAGGGCGAACGGAGGGCGATACAATTAACCTGGAGCAACTGATCACCTTTCTCAACGAGAAGCAAAGAGATCCGACCCTGAATGAAATTCTCTACCCCCTCTACGACGAGAAACGTGCAATGGAGATCATCAATGATTACGAGCAGAATGAGGTTGCGCGTAATGAAAGTAAGAGCTTGATAAACAAATCATGTATTTTCGCAACGTTTCCCTCGAACAATTCTCACGAACTTATCTAAAATTAAACCTGATCGCTCGCGTCTTTGAAACATGTGAGATATTGATTCTCTCGTAGATATTTCATTTGTCTCTTTATAAACTAGATAAATTAGGATATTAAGATGTCAAAGATATCAAAGACAAAGTAAACTTTAATGAGCCTGCAAAATTGAATTGTTCAATTGATTATGTGTCATCTGGGTTTAGTCAGGACTGAAGAATTAATGAACCGGCTTAACTTGTAGCTTCAAAACGACCTTCTTTCATACGTAATTGCGCCCTTGCAGAAACGATGACGAAGGACGGCTTCATAAGGTACCTGATGTCCGACGAAAACGCTCCAGTTTTCCTCGACAGACTAGACGTTTACATGGATATGGACCAACCTCTGGCGCATTATTACATCAATTCGAGCCACAACACATACCTGAGCGGACGTCAATTCGGCGGGAAGAGCAGCGTCGAAATGTATAGACAAGTTTTACTTGCAGGATGCAGGTAAGGGGATATTGTTACATGAAATATGGAAGTAATGATTATTCCCGATTTGCGACTGCAGCGATTTTCAATATCCGTTGCATTTATAGCTGCATCGATTGTACCAGATTATGAATGCATCTGCTTGAATATAATATTGCATTTAGATCGATATACCGATCTATCTTTATTTCAGAAAGCATAACAAACCAGTGTAGCTTATTTCTAATAAATTAAAACATAGTTTTAGGAATTATAGTTTAGCAATATATTTACTTTTTTCAATCATTATTTTTTACGTTTGTTTAAATAGTTATATTTAATTAGGTTCCCATGGTATTTCGATTAATTTTAATTTAATTAATTTATAGATTAACAAGATAATTATTAATAAATAAAGAAACGAAGGATCACTTCGTAAGAAAATAGAAAACAATCGATAACTATCAGGATTACCGGTTTTAGTTTCTTTCTTTTTTCAATCCGAATTTAAAGGTGCGTCGAATTGGATTGTTGGGACGGCAAAGGGGAAGATGAGGAGCCGATAATTACTCACGGCAAAGCCATGTGCACCGACATTCTATTTAGAGACGTTATATACGCAGTCAGAGACACGGCCTTCGTTACATCGGAATATCCATTGATTCTCAGCTTCGAAAATCATTGTAGCAAGAAGCAGCAATACAAACTGGCCAAGTACTGTGACGAAATTCTGGGTGATCTGTTGTTAAAGGAACCCCTGAAAGAATATCCTGTAAGTTCTTATGCGTATAGATTTTTTACAGATATTGTAAAATATCTTGTAATATCAATTTAAATAATATGGATTATCTACTCCAATAATGTTTTTTAACTATTATTAAGATATATAATCACAATAAATTTTTTATAATATAAACACATAATATTAAAATGTAAGTGAATTTGTTTTCTTTGTTTCTTTCTAAAGAATTTCTTGAATTAAACTCACGCTTACGATAAATCACGCAGAGTTTGGTGGCTCTTTCATATAAGTGGTTTTAAGTGCACTCATGGCTAAAATATCATTAAAACAGTTGGAGCCAGGAGTACCGCTGCCGCCGCCCAGTATGTTGAAACGCAAGATTATCATTAAGAACAAGCGCCTAAAGCCCGAAGTCGAGAAGCAGGAGTTGGAGCTCTTCAAGCAAGGTCAATTTGTGATCGAGGACGAAATCAAGGAAGACTTCAGTGCGCCGCCGGCGATCGCCGCCGCTGTGGAACGGCAACCGGTAAAAGTAACAATCATTACGATCCTTAAATTGAGCATGGCAGTGACTCTTTATCTTAACCGAATTAAGCGATCGACGTTTCATTTGATAAAACGGTGATATTTCTCTTCGTCTACAGGAAGAAAGTTCTGAATCCATAACGTCATCGGGCATTCAACAACAGCAATCTGTCACTGGTTCAGTAGGTTTTGGAGAAAGCATAGAATTAGTAGCGGCTCAGAATTATATCCCAAGTACTACCAATGTACATCCATGGCTGTCTTCCATGGTCAACTATGCGCAACCTGTAAAGTTCGCCAGTTTTGACGAAGCCGAAGGTAGATGAAATTTTTGTTTCTTTAAAAGAAAATTATAATTTATTTATAATTATACTGATGGCGTTAATCGATAAATTGCGATTAAGAACGAATTACTATTTTTAGAAAGGAACATTCATCACAATATGTCTTCCTTCTCGGAAACGACTGGCTTGACCTATTTGAAAACCTCCGCCATTGAATTCGTAAATTATAACAAACGGCAGATGAGCCGGATTTATCCGAAAGGTACACGAGCCGACTCTTCCAACTATATGCCGCAGGTAAAACACAAGCTTGTAGTGCGCAATTTGCGCAACGGGAAACACGAAGAAAAGTCTCTCAATGATCGATCGTCGCGAAACAGGTCTTCTGGAACGCTGGCTGCCAAATGGTGTCGCTGAACTTTCAAACCGCGGATCTGCCTATGCAACTGAATCAAGGAAAGTTCGAGTACAACGGATCTTCGGGCTACTTATTGAAGCCGGACTTCATGAGACGTTCTGATAGGAGCTTTGATCCTTTCGCCGAGAGTCCCGTTGATGGAGTGATCGCCACACAATGCAGCGTTCAGGTACGTTTCTTTTTCCTGAATGACAATCCAGGTCACTTGCGATATCACATTCTAATTTTTTGCATTTTTTTTTCTTCCTAAAAAATCGAACAATTTGCATAATATGGCGTGGCTTTTATATATTAACAGTGGTTTGTATTAGGATAATCAATAATCAGAAAATAAGATAAAATACAAAGAAAGAGAACTATAAAAAGTTTATTCAAGATTAAAAACGCTTCCATTATTTGTCTTTATTATTGATTCACTATCGTAACATTGTAATAGGTAATAGCAGGCCAGTTTTTATCCGACAAGAAAGTCGGGACGTACGTTGAGGTCGAAATGTATGGCCTACCTACCGACACGATACGCAAGGAATTTCGCACAAGAGTGGTCCCCGCCAACGGTTTGAACCCCGTTTACAATGAAGAGCCCTTTCTCTTCAGGAAAGTCGTCCTACCAGATTTGGCCGCTCTGAGATTCGCGGTATACGATGAATCGAACGGCAAGCTACTAGGACAGAGAATCGTTCCTTTAGACGGTTTGCAAGCCGGATATCGGCACATCGCGTTGCGAACCGACGCAAATTTTCCTATGTCTCTGCCTATGCTGTTTTGTAACATTGACATAAAAATCTATGTGCCAGATGGTTTTGAAGGTATGTTCGACATCAACGATGTTTCTGCATAATAAATTTATACTACTATTTAACTCTGCAGTTGTACAATTATAATTTTAATAGATCGTATAATTTTAGTCAGCATTATTTTCTGTTAATTCTGTCAAAATTAACTATTTTATGTATATCTTGTTTCTATTCGATCTGTTTAATACGATAATTTAGTTAATAAGTATATCTTTTATTCAAAACACCATTTTTCTACCAAAAATAAATTTTAAACAAAATATGTATTAATGATTAATTGATTAATCAATGTTTTTTAAATCATTTTTTTATTATTATTTAGAATTTATGGACGCTTTAACGGCGCCGCGAGCATTCAAGAAATCGGAAAGCATGTCGCAAAATAAAATGCGAGGTCTGGGAATCGAAGAGAGTGATAGCAAAAACAATGTAGACAACAAAAATAACGTGTTATCTCATCACCAAGAAGCAGCAAAACCAAGAGGTAAGTTGCAAGATATAGAAATTTGTCAATTGTGAACAACGAATCGACTTATTTTATTTCTACAGAGGAAATGAAGTTCGATCCAATCACTCTGGAGACTTTGAGACAAGAAAAGGGTTATCAAAAAGTATTACGGAAACAGCAAAAGGAACTGGAGTCTTTGAAAAAGAAGCACCACAAGGAGAAATTGACTGTCCAGAAGCAACATTGTGTTGCAATAGAGAAGATTTTTAAGGGAAAAAAGTTAGTCATTTTCGTAAAATTTTAATTTAAAATTTTTAATTTTCTTTATATGTTTAATCAATTTTTGTAAAAGTATTTATTTAATTAGTAAATTGAATAACTTTTACTATTAGTTAAGGAGATTTTCTCTCTTATTTAGATTGGTAAAAAGTAAGCAATTTTTACCGGGCTTTCTTTGACAAAAGAAAATTTTTATTTAAAAGTTTTTATGACTAAAAATTTTATGTTTATTGTATTAAGTTTAAATATTTCAGAATTTCAGAGAAAGCTCGAGGAAAAGATAGAAAAGGTTTTCTTTATTTTAAAATATAGCGTAAGATAATCCTTTTAAGACAATAATAGCAAACTAAGTTTGAAGCAAACAAAAAATTAAAATATAATTTTTTTTCAAAGAAGTTAAACTTTCTTAGAAAGTGGATAAAGCAAGATCATTTGTGCACGCAGGTCTGATAGAGTTTAGAATTTGTAGAATTGAGAGTTCATGGATAAATTGAGAAAATAATGATTAATATAATTAACATAATAATAGAATAAATTACAAGATTGATAAAAATGTTATAGCAAAGCGGAACTTTCGAGAGACCCCATCGTTCGTCGCGCCGTTTCCGAACAGACGACCCAGTGGTCGCATCTCGCCGACAGGCAACGCCGGGAGGAACGCGATCTGGTCCGCGGGCATCTGGAAGAGCGGCGGACGCAGCTGTGCAAATTGTGCATGGCCGCGCAGCTGGCGCAACAGAAACAGCTGACCGCGCGACACGACCGTGAGATGAAAGATATGACCGCGCGACAGGCGAGACTGTCGGTGGAGAGCGCGAGGGAAGTGATGAACGACAAGACTTTGAAGACGCGCGGAATCAAGGAGGGTAGACTCAGGGAGAAGCAGCAGAACAACACGAAAAAGTTTATGGAAGAGCGCAGGATTGCGCAGATGATGCAGAACAGAGAGAAAGAGAAACTAAAGGTGGTCCACGAGAAGCAATTGGAGGAGCTGCAGAAGGATATGAACGCGGTAAGGCAACAGACTCTCGCTAGACTAAAGGTTTACCCGATAGTATAGCTTTGCTATTTTTATTGCGCTTGCACGTAGAAACAATATATTTATATGTTTAATATATGGATTGTAATCATAAGCAATTTGTTTTATACTATCTGATACGTAAACGTCCATTTTAACATTCCACTAAGTTAATTGCTAGAAAATTAAGAATATTTTAGGTCTTTTATATTTATGTATTTATTTGAATAATATACGTATTGATGCGGTATATATAGATTTGATAAACGTGCTAAAACATCAAATTTATTGTACATTTCTGTTTTATAATTAAGTTGAATTCTATTTATTGAATATTAAATTTTGATTATTGTGTTTCGTTCTTATTTTGTTATATAATTATTACATTTTATTTAATATTTTCTCAATAAACTTATTTTCTTAAAATATTTTAATTTTTAATTTTATTTTTCCTACTATTTGTTAAATTTTGTTTTATAACACAGTAACCAATGAAGTCTCCTTAATTCTAAATAAGCAAGATACAACAAATTTGAAATATTAAAATTTTGTGATTAACTGAAATTAGAATTTTTTATCTATGTGGTTTTACGATGTTTTTCTATTTATTTTATTAAAGTCTTTAGAAACTGCATCGAATTGCTATCAAATATATGTTACCATCAGTTACCTGTATTTAATATATTGCTTTAATATGAATAATTTTTCTGAGCAATTATTTGCTAAGATGATTATTTTTACACATCAGATTATTTTACAAAACTGAGTTTTTCAACGCTATATCGAAATCATCCGTGATCACTTACAAAGCCTTTTTCAGAATTTTAGCTTAATTTAAGAAAACTGATGAAAAAAGGCATTAATCTCTGCCAGGAATAATCGCAATGGTTTTATCGTATGTTTATTATAAATTCTATTATAAAACATGAAGAAATAGAAAACTTTCGAAAGATGCTATAAACTTTTATTATTATCAATATTTGAAATCTGTACGTTTGTGATTTATACATATTTATATCTAAATGGAGATATAATTGAAATCAAATAACATAAACTGATGCATAAATAATATTTTAAAAAGATTCTAAGAAATATATATATGTACTTTTAATATAATTTTATATATTAATCTGTATATAAGTTTATTGAAATTTTCTTCTCTCATAGAGCTAAATTTTCTTAAATTATAACAAATTAAAATCAAAAAGATAAAATAATCAAATTACAAAAAGATAAAATAATTGGCATAAAAATTTAACTTATCTGAATATAAGTTTTGCCCCATTTAAGTTACATTTTAAACCATTTTAAATACCAAGTCCATTGTTTCCAAAATAATTAGTTTAGTCATACAAACAACTTTTCCAGATCATGGATATGTACAAGAATGAAGACATGGACTACGAGCCGGCTAAGATGCTGGCTGAATTCTACGTGTGATGAGTGCCAGCCAAGTTTCTCTGAAAATTTTCTCCACAGCGAGAAACACGTTACGAAGGAGGGACTGTTTTCAGACAATTTACTACTGTCGTTAATTATACTTGAAATTGGGATCAAATTTCATTAGCTGTCGTTATTGTATCCGCCGACAAATGTCGCGTATCGTGAGAAAGAAAAATGAGCAACTACATTAACGTTTCTAATTCATTCAGCCAAGTATTTTTTTATAAGCAGACATTTTATGTCTCCATAGTCTCTGAGTACCTAGACTAACGAGGGAGTCAATACAACTAAAGTGATCTAGTCAAGTATTAAATATATATACTTATACACAAAACGTATATCATGATGTCGTGGCCGATGTGAAACGGTGTAATGCACCGCGCGATTTGTCGAAGTGAATATTTTTCGATTGTTAACGCTATATTGTCGAAGTCTATCAGAGTAAAAAAAAAAACGTATATGCGTATGCGTGTGTGTGTGTGCGTGTGCGTGTGCGTGTGCGTGTGCGTGTGCGTGTGCGTGTGCGTGAAGACTGCTGTCTGTATTCGTGAATTAATGCCTAATGCCGACAGGAACTTTCTCTGTTACCGTGATGATTCCTAGACCATACATACCTTAAGTTGAGAGACGCTCTCACGGTCGGACCTAAACCGATAAATTCTCGTGATTGCTGATAATGATTAGAGTATTATAGAACGTTTGAGAATCTCGAGCTGAAGGCTGTAATTTATACAGATCGAAGGAAGCGCCTCTTACACGGCCCTTACATGAATGGTCACATAGGATTGTAAATAAAACTTCAAACGAGAGCCTAGTATAATGATTACCACGTTGTTGTTTTCATTATATAACATAATGTTATTTACATAAATTATTATATCATCCTATACATATATATATATATATATCTATATTGGATATAAATAAAAATATTACGCAAATCACTTTCGCAATTATTTCCGTTTTTATTGCGGGTAATAATCGTTTTCGCAAATGCATAACTGTATGCCGATAAAGACTACGATGCGGTAAGAATTATGCTACAATAAGTATCAAAAGAGTATTATCTACAAAACGCATATTAATTTATTTTTTTTTAGGCAATCTAACTTGAGCTTAAGAAATTTTCAATTAATTTTGAATTAATTGTCTATAAATAAAGATTGCATTTTAATTATTCAAATACAATGGTTTCTAAAGTTATTTTTATATGATGAAGATCATAATGTTTCATAATGGTCGTGATCAAAATAATGCTCGAGTATGTCAGATTTGTGTATGTCAGATTTAATGTCAGCGACAGTAAATTCTTCATATGCAGCTGAAACAAATAATTGAATAAAGTCTCTATTTGTCAACGTGTACAAAATGCAAATGGCATGTGTATTGATTATTTCAAAATAATATTACAAATAAAAAAATTATTAATCTCTGAAAAAATATACTGTCTCTAAATTAATAACATTTTTAATTCAAATCACGAGTTATATACTTTTTCCCTCAAGCATTTTTAACTCATTACAAAAATTACATTTGTGTAAAATATAATCAATATTTTTTGATTGATTGTGATGAGTGTGATTGATTTATTTCAAGTTCACGTTTCGATTTACCGGAATGGGGCACGATGTGTTCTATGTCATTGTGAGACTCCACGATTGGAATGATTCGCTCGTGATGGTGCCCCAAAGTCTCGTGAAGCTCCGCAGGATCTCCGTAATTCGCGGGCACCACTATAGCATCGTGATTGTCAAGCTGCACATTTTGATAACTGGTAGCGCCATAGCCGTGATAAACCCCGTGATGCGAGTGATCCACGTTCGTTATTATACCCGCCTCGCAAACGGCGACTACCAATAGAGAGAGGAACAACTGGAACACAGTATAAATTTAAAACACACTGTGAAAAGGAAGATGTAAGTTGTTTTAATTTTTATATTAACTTCGTCGATATGTACATTGATGTGTCTCGCACGATCTTTCGAGACAAGACGTTGAATATTAATATTAACACACAATTTTATAAACAATAATTTTCAAAGAAATTTACATAAAACATATTAGAACATTTTAAGACTTAATTAGTCGATTTTTCTGATTATTCATCGCGATAAAATTCTCGCGCAATATAAACAAGCAAGGAAAATTATATGTAATTTTTTTTATGCACACAATTGAACGATGAATGAAAAGACATTATAAAATTAAGTCCTTTCTTTATATATAATTGCGCTCCCACTGTTTCTTGAATAAGTTCTTCAAGTGTCTTTAACGTTCACGCTTACATAGTTAAACATAATGAATTCACTTGTCGGGGACGGCTCCAGTCGACTCTACTGAAAGCATCTTCCCATGGACGGCTATTTTATACAACGGTGGCCGCGCAACGTTGCGCAAGTTTTATGTGAATATTATGCACCATGGGCGGATGTTCACAATTCGTGCTTCATGACGTGGATATTCGCGTGGACGCGCGACTCGTAGCGCGCTTGTTGCGATGGATATGAGAAAAACCGGCCGGTTACGCCCGCGAACGTGCATGTGTAGGCCATTTCAAAACGTCGAGATAGTTCGTCGTTTCATTGCCGAGTTATGCAACCGCGACCGAGCGCGGTGTTGCACGTAAGTGAGTGACGAAATCGCGCGATTCTTCGAAATCGTCGAGAATAGGTAGGTGGAAAGCTCACCGGTGCGAGCAGCCCGCTATTAATTCCAGCCCCAGTAGGTCTCGATTTTACGCAATCGATTTCTGGCGCGACGAAACGAGAAGAAAGATCCTCCGGCCGCGGCGATCCACAGCGGAAATGCGACTGCCGTACAAGCAGTCCCGTTTCTTCTTTCGTGCAAATTTTTACAGTGATCGCTTGAAAATAGGATCCTTGGACACTAATAATTAAATGCTTTGTTAACTAAAATTAAAAATAGGTACATATGATTGTATATTTGTATTTTATAATTATGATCTAAGCTCTGTAATTATGGTTTGTAACACTTAATGATGCGATTCAATTCCTGAGAACGAACGAAGAAGTTTCGTGATAGTGGGATTTCGTGGCTTGAAGAATTGAGATATTTCGAGAGAGACGCAATCTAGATAAGCGGAAGATGTCCGCAACTTCGTAACGTAATTGTACGGTTATGAAATTTCTATGCATAATTGCTTCTCTAGATGAAAGTTTGAAAGAGTAGCGATATTTCACGGTTGGAAAGTTTCGGCACTAAGGTCGTATTCGACGTTTATAATCTTTATTTAAATCTTATCAAGAGCGTATCAGAGTATTCAGAATAATTAAAGATGTATGTTTTGAAACACGATATCTATTTTTTTAATAAAGATGAATTAAGAAGAAAAACAATTATTCACGTAAATATCGGTTAAAGCAATGAAATATACGCTTTCTTGCTATTTTAAAGCATTTTCTCTATGATGTTAACACTTATTTTTTAGCTTTATATTGACAGAATAATACACTACTGTTATTGTAAATTATACATCAGAGTATAACATAATACAGGTACACTGAGAAAAAAAAATTGTTAATCCCAAGAAATATTTAGTCCGATACGTTCAACTAAACATTTTAGTTAGTTAACTAAATATTAGTTGTTTCAACAATTTATTTCGTTTCCTTAATCAAGAATTAATTAATTCAACTAATGTTTAGTTAACTAACTAAAATGTTTTAGTTGAACGTATCGGACTAAATATTTCTTGGGATTGACAAATTTTTTTCTCAGTGTATAATATAGTGTAACATAATATGTGGGTAGTATTCTCTCTCTCTCACTTCAGTAAAGAACTTATTTATATAGTATATCTTATTTCGCTCTATTTTCGATTTAACAAGTGCGTGTGTGTTTGTCTTCTAATAATATTCACAGGCAGAAGCTAATTATATAGAACACGAAGAATTTTCAGTAAGATATCAAAATGTGTGTGCGTATATTAACAAAACAAAATGCAAATTTTTAATATATACATATATATAAGTAATTTTCTTTACTTCTTTTTTAATTTAATAATTTCATACATGCTTTTTTCTCTCTTATTTTTATTCTGCTGAAAATATGTTTAATTTTCTAAAAGAAACAAAAACAAAAAGTAGAAAATAATTATATCAAAGTACTATATGATTACATTATACAATGCTTTTGTATGCGGATTATAGATTTCTATATAACTTTTCGTTTCCGCTTCTTTGATTACCTTGGCAAGATTGGCACACAATAATATAATAGTTTCTTTTTATTTAATCTGTTATAATTTTTACTTAAATTACAGTGCTTTGAAATAACTTCCAAAATTAGAGTATTGCAACAGGCGTAGGAAGAATAGAAATAGGAGTAAAGCATAATTACATAACATACAATAAACTTGAAAATTAATTTAAAAGCTAATACAATTCTACCAGTATATTATAGTGAAAGAAATAGATAATAATTAAATTATTTATTAGAAAATATTGTTTGTGTTATAAAATATTCAGGAATATTCCGGAGAGATAAGAATTTCTTACAACTAGTTTATTTAAAAGTTTTTACATGTTCGCAATTAAAAAAGGTAACGTAAAAGTACACAAAAATATCTTTATAAATAATATTATGATGGATTTATTATTTTTAATTATAAGGATCTTTTCTACGTCGTATAAGAAAGAAAAAATTATCATTGCTGGCGTCATGTGATCTTTTTACAATTTATAATGTATTCTCGCATTTTATATAATAAATTATGCATTATAATAATATTAACTAATATTAAACACGCAATTATTTTTATTCTTTAAATTATAAATTATATATTCACGCTCAGCGTAAATTTTGTTTTTATTACAAACTAAAAGTCTGTGTCAGATTAAGGCGTCAAAAAAAAATAAAAGTAAAATTTAAGAAAAAATTAACAAAAAAAAAATAAAAAAAAAATAATTCTATCATACACTTTCCAGATCAGATTTGTGCCAGTTCTGACAATTCGCTTTCTTCTATTTTGATAGCTCGTGACATCTCATGATTCGTATACGAACAAAATGCGTTACTCCGATATATAATTTTACATACAAGCTTATAATTTACAATTTTCCGTTGCATTTAATCCGCTTTATATTTTCAATTTACAAAATGCAGGTTGATACAAGCCGCCACGAAAGACATAAGAAATCGCCAGTCGATCGTTTAATCTTCAGCGCATTTTTAGAGATTCTCTCATTCTGCGGAGCTCGACATATCAACATCGCGGGCGACCAAGCGATCTACGCACAATGAGGCTCTGCATAAGGCTTGACTATAACGGAATTGTGAACCTGCGGCGGGCCGTACACGGATGGTGGTGCGTGGACCACAGGTTTCACGTAGGACACCTGCGGCGCCTGTACGTGCACCACCTTCGGTGACGCGTATTGAACGGCGGGCGCGTGAACCAGCGGTTTCTGGTAGAGTATCTGGGCGACAGGCGCCTCGTACTTCTTGAGGAATATCTTCGGCATCGCGTCGTGGTACAAGGGGCTCTGGTACAAGGGGCTCTGGTACATGGGCGCGTAGTGCAGCGGCTTCTGATAGATCGGCGCGTAGGACGGCATAATAGGACTTTGGTAGATGGGCATCACGGGCTTGATGTACTGCAACGACTGATGATGCTGCGCCGCGTGATAGTTTATCGCGGGCGTCACCGGCTTCACGTACGTGATGGCCGGTTTCGGCACCACGGCGGGATAGGCGTGCGGCTGTTGAACGTACTGCAAATGAGCTGGTGCAAAGGGTTGCGCTATGCCCAACTCTTTCTTCAAGTAGGCCGGTTGGATCAGAGGTTTAACGTAGACCGGCGGCGGGGAGTAAGCGCCGTGAACGTGCGGGTAGAGCGGCTCGCAAGGTTGGTGGACGGAATCCCTCTTTGCCTTCAGCATCGAGGCGTCTGACATCTTGTCCATCAGCGGCTCGGCCGGCATGCCCATGCCCATGTGCATCCCAGCCTCCGAGCGCACCGTTGACAGCCATAACAGGCACGGTATCTAGGAATTAGATCGTACAAGGTGGATTATTCAGCGCGCCAGATTATTACGAATGACATTATTTAATGTATTGGAAATGTACTTTAAAAAAATTTTTTTTTATCTTGTAAAGAATAAGATGCGTTTGCAAGTATTATATTATATATTCGCTAATTATAAGTGTTTTATTTGATAATTAATATATTAAATGCCATCTATAGGCATATTGAGTTGAGCTTCTTGAAGGCTCGCAATCTATATTTCTAATTTATAATCAACATTGAAACACATAAAATGAACAGAGCTTCAGCAATTTTAAATCCACCTAGAGCAACGCTTACCAGTAGCCTAAACATGATTTTTCTTCTGTTTCCGCTGACTCGCGACCAATGGATCAGGAGATCTGGACCAAACTAGAAGCGCGTCGCTCGCAGTCGTCGGTTTTATAAACTTTTGCTCCACTTAGAGAGGGCAAGTTTCTTGTTGAAGGCGAATGCGATTCCCTTAAGCGGCGTAAAAAGCGGTCGCCAGATACATGATGCAATCGTATACGCGCCCCGGTATTTCCTGAATAAATTCTGCGACGACGTGAGTGAGTGACCACCTCGCGGGCATGGCGACACATTGCGTTGTTGACATTATTCGTCGTCGTTTATCCACGCGGTGGACACGACAATCTGCCACACAACCCGGACACGAGTATAGCGAAATATCGCCCGAAGTGCCGCCCGTGGGGAAACAGTGACGTATATAATTTATAATAATTACGGATGCATTTCTCGTTTCGGCAAAAAATCAGGTTGCACGCCTGAAGTATTTATTGGGTGCAATGCAACCCCACGTTGCCGGGAGCGCTGAAATTTCGAAGATTATGGAATTTTTAAGAAAATTGATATACAAGGGAGACTTAATAAAAAAAGTATTATTATAACCACGTACATATGTATATTGTACAGTATTTTTTAAAATAATTTATGAAATGTATATTTTTATTATATATGTTTATGTGCTTATATGTGCATAATATTGTTACTTTTTTAAATAATTATTTTGTTTATTAGATATTATGAAAAAATTCAATTCACTTTATCAAAGAATATAAATAGAAGTTAATAATTGTATAAATTAAATGTCCACGGTGTAATTAATTCTTCTATGAGATTCTATATTTAAATAATATTATTTCTATATAATACACTATGGCTGGGTTCGTCTTGACGCTTTCAGCGCTGTAAGCATCATTCTATCTTCGTTGCACATCAAACATCAAACGAAGATAGAGCGATGCTTTCAGCGCTGAAAACGTCAAGATAAACGCAGCCTAGTCTAAACTGTCGGCATTTAAAGAATGACAGCCAATGCGTGTACGAGAGGAAACAGTTTATTTAAACATTACAAACATAAATGTTAGATTTATGATAATAAACTATGTACAAACATCACAACGCTTATGACCTAATATTGCTCGTGTAACGCTTGTCGCTATTTTTGGCATAAAAATATTAAAGAGAATCGTCGAAATTTATGAATCAATGCTTCTTCCAGCCGCGGTGGCCGTGTCCTGAGCTCTTATGGTGGAAAACGTGCTTGTACACCGGCACGTGAACTGGATACGGTTTAGGTATTGGCACTGGAAAGTGCTTCTCCACTGTCACTGGATACGGCTTTTCAACGACATATGGTACCTGCAACGCAATACATTTACAAAGTTTAATGATATTGTCAAAAGCATAAAGTATATTTAATGTTTAGCGATCTCTTTTAATATTTTGATATTTAAGATAAATCTAACATTTTGTATATAAATATCTTATTTTTTGAGAAGACAGTGATATATTTTATAATATCACACAAAGTAAAAATTATGTCACACTCTAAATAAGCAAACTCTGCGTTTATATTTTAACGTTTTTCTTTATTTATTTTATGTGAAATTATTATCTTTCAACAAAAATATTTTTTAGAGTACAAACCTTTTTTTCTATAACATATGGTTCCGGCTTCTCTATAGGTATTTCAACGTGTTTAATAACTTCCACAGGCACCGGATGTGGAACTGCGACTTGGACCTGATAGGGCTGAGGTATCGGAATCTTAATTTGCTGAGGGACCGGGACGGCGACCGGGTGCGGAATTGGTATCGCGTATTTTTTGTAGATCGGTATTTCCACCGGCTTGGACGTTTCGTGATAGGTACTACTTCCGTGCTCCTCCTCGTAAGAGGCCCACACCGCGGCCACCATTGTAGCAAGCACCTACAAAATGTAAGTGAGTCATTAAAGTCATCGAGTAAGTAGAATGTCACCGAGATGACTATCCGTAACTTTCTAGTCGCGATAGTAAACTCTTCTTCTGGACAGTTTCACGAGATAGCTGTATCTAGCTGAACGCGCAAATCACTCGTTTTTCTTCTTGGCGAGCCATATTCGGAATGGTGTCATGCGGAGTGTAGTAATTTCGTAAGAAACAACTAATTGCAACCTTGTCTCGTTTACAGACTTAATTGCTCTTCATGAGAAAAGTGAGATTCGTTTTTCCACTTTCCCTTACGAAAAAATTAATGATCGGTCAGCACGAAAACCAAGTTAAAATTAAATATTCGACTGTTGTTATAATTTTCAAGAAATGATGATATGATGTATAAAAAATATATCTACAAAAACATATCCAGATAGAAGAAGATTTATTTAAAATATAATTTTAGTAAATCAATTAAATAATTGTTAAATTATATAATTGTTTAATATTATAAATTAATATCTTCTGCAAATAATTTTAAAGGTAAATTTAATTTTATATATAACAAATAATTGCTCCTCTAAAAATATAATGCAACAATACATAGGATTAAAGTTGTCAAATGCACAATATATTTGATCTGATTAACGGAAAAAGTACTCACAAAAAGCTTCATGATTTGCGAAATCGCGCGACGAAGACACTGCCGAGACAATTGGTTCTGCGATATACCCGTCCGTGGAACGCGCAACAAACTACGATGCTTTCAAAGTCACGGCCAACTCTTTATATACCGACACTACTTTCTCCCTTCTCCTCATTACGTTGACTCTAGCTATTCGCTGTATTCGGGTGCACGTTTGCACGTGCAAATGCCAACTGCATCTATCTGCAGGATATAACACGATAGACGACGAGAGTGATCCCGAGCTCGATCTTCCTGACGTTCACCAACCTCGGAATGCGCAAAGTAAATTACCAAAACTCTGTTTTAGGTAGATAATTTGCGGTATACTCATGGTATAACCATTAATTTCTGGGTTAGTAACAAGAACGTGTCGTGACAGTGGCATCCACCGCAGAACATAAAGATACGACAAAGTAAATCCTTTCTAATTAACACCGTTGCTTTCAATCTTGAATACCAATAGAGCGAAATCATATTTGATAAACGGAAGTCCGAAAGTATCGCGTTAATTAACGTATAAATGTAGTTTTCTCTATTAATAACGAGATTGTACAGTAGAATATATACGCGTGACAAATAAAAATCAAGCTTGCATGCTTTGTAGCCATAAATCCTCTTCGAGAAAGTTACATCCGAATTATTTTATGACAATGTTTAACAATATTATACAATTTTTTTTAGAAATAATATTTAATTTGTTGTTGCATTACATTTCTAGAGGAGCAATTATTCTATATATATATAAAATTAAATTATTTACTTCTAAAAATATTAGCAAAATGTATTAGGTTGTAATATTAGACAATTATATAATTTGCTAATTATTGTAATTTGTTTGTTTTTAATTTATTATAAATAAATATATGTGTAAGGATGACTGAAGTTAAGTCAAAACTTATTAAAGATACGAGAGAGAGAGAGAGAGAGAGAGAGAGAGAGAGAGAGAGAGAGAGAGAGAGAGAGAGGGAGAGAGAGAGGGAGAGAGAGAGGGATTGATTGATTGATTGATTGATAAGTATATTTATGCCCAAGCATAGCTAAAGGGCAAAGATAGCAAAATATAGTAATATACAAAATAAAGATACAGTGACACGCAACTTAACTTTAAACGCAACTTAATACTAGAAAAGCACAAGCAATCTACAAGCAAACTAAAATAAAGAAACACAATGCAACTAAATCGAACGCAGGTAATACTAGGAGAAGAGAATACTACGAGTACTCTATACACAACTACACGCTAAAATATCTAAGGAACTTAGTCTGAGAATTCGGATGACAGCAGGTAGGATCGGAGGAGATTCTTAAAAGCTGCAATAGTAGTAGCTGATGTAATATTGTCCGGGAGAGAGTGCCAAAAATAGATGGCCGATATCAGAAAGGAATTTCTATATATTTCCGTTCGGAAAGCTGGGATATGGAAGGTTTGCGAAGAAGAATTTGCAATTCGAGTGGATCTTCTGAGCGATGGGCTAAGTGGGGTAAAAAGTTCACTCAGATATGCTGGCGAGCCCATGTAGATGATACGATACATTTGACAGCCAAGAAAATACAATCTTCTATTTTCTACGGACAACCACCCTAGGCGTCGTCGATATTGCGTTATATGCTCGTCTTTCCGCAAATCAAAGATAAATCTGATACAGCAGTTTACAAGTCTCTGTAACTTCAGATTAAGTTCCTTGCTCAAGCCATGATAGACAAGGCAGCAGTAGTCCAAGTGGGGTAGTACCAGAGATGTTACCAGCTTGATTCTAAGTTCGGTGGAAAGAGAATTCTTACTGAATTTCAATTTATACAACGCATGATGAACTCTCTGCGAGACATGCAAGACATGCTTATTCCAAGAGAGATTCGAGGGAGAGAGAGAGGGAGAGAGAGAGGGAAAGAGAGAGGGAGAGAGAGAGGGAGAGAGAGAGGGAAAGAGAGGGAGAGAGAGAGAGAGAGAGAGAGAGAGAGAGAGAGAGAGAGAGAGAGAGAGAGAGAGAGAGAGAGAGAGAGAGAGAGAGAGAGAGAGAGAGAGAGAGAGAGTCGTACAAATCCGTAATTCGTAATAACAGGATTTCTCATAAAATAAGTTACATAGATTCGTGAATTTTTTTTATATACTCTTTATATAATAATGCAGTCAGCTACAGAGCTCGATTTTGCATTATTGCTTTTAAAAATTTATAATAAATAAAATACGGACTCGCAGCCACTCGCAGCTAACCCAACTCGCAGAAGTCTCCACCGTGACTCCTGCCGACCCTTAATAATGAACACAGATGCTTATTGTATTATATAACATATAATACCTGTGACTGCGGTCCACTTGACGCTACAAATGCTTCGAAACATTCCTTTTCTCTTTTCTCTCAATGAAAAAAGAAGGAGAAGAAGAACGCTCCAAAGCATTTGTAGCGTCAAGTGAACCGCAGCCTGTATAAATATATAATAAATGACATGCGATAATAGATTTCTTATAGCTGCACTGCTATAATCCTGCACTCAGAACAAATATATCATTAGAAATTAAATAGAAAAGGAGAAAAAATGAACGATATTCAGCCACGAAGTTTTAGCGCCAAATGGACTGCAGTCGCAACATGGTGGCTACTCCTTGTTCAATCGAAAATTTGCGCCAAATAAAATTTTTTTTTATTATCAAATATAATTGAAGAATGTCCAATTAAGCGTTCGACGTATGTATTTCTCGACGGCAAAATGTGAAATGTGCAAACTACAATTTAATTATATTTTATTGGATATAAAAAATGCGTTATTACGTTACGTATCTTTATTTGATATTTGACATAACTCTTTACATTATATTTAATATATACTAAAACATATAGATTTGAATAAAGTGTGCTTGAAATTAAAAAATATATTTTTTCTTTTAATAATACATGAACACAGCAACTTCTTCGAGATCATTTTCTACCTTTTATCTTTCTTTTTATTTAAAATTTTTACCTATAAATGAAAATAGAGAATCAAGAGAATTTATGAGAATCTATTCATATTTATATTAGTTAGGTTCCCGCAGGAATATCCATAGGTCGCGTTCATTTCGTAACTCACGCCGGTATATTCATAGATGGACAAATGTGGGTACTTTTCTTTCAGGGCCACCAAATGGCCATTGGTCGTATTATACCTCTCATATTGAAGATAGATCGTTTGCAATTTAGGACATTGCTCGAAAATTGCGAAACTGTCGGCGTTCTCGATAGGTACATCCAAAAGTATTTGTTTTAAGTTTTTACACAGCGTCAGTGGTTCGCCGAAGTTGCCCTTAAGATTCAACAAATTGACTTTTTCCAGGAGTTGACAAGAGGAAAACAATCTACGTAAACTAACCTGATCGGTTCCGCCAAAATAATTACTGTAACAAAAGTCATACTATTATTATAGTTTCCGTAAAGGGAAAAACAACAACGTTTCATGATGTTTGCAAGAGATGTAAACATGCAAATTTTGATAAAGAATATAATAATATATTTAAAAGAAAATGTAACACACACGTACGTATATGAAATGTTCAGTTTTCGTAAATTCTTGCATTCAGCGAGGGCCTTAATACCTCGCGAGGTAATACCACAGCCCGTTAAATCTATTATTTCCAAATCTGGACACGAAGTTCCCAATTGTATTGCAACTGCATCTCGATCTTTGTAAGACGTTGATGGTGATCGGCCGCAAAATGTGCTCAAATTTAAGTTACGCATCCGGCGATTTTTTTGCAATATTTTGCAAAGAGTTTCAGTTTCTATAGACATCCCTCTAAGGTTTAAATCCTCTAGAAATTCTAGATTTTCGAGACACGAAAATTCTAATGGTTTGTATTGTTGTTTGTATGAATCATATTGTTGATTATTACAAAAACTGACATCCAATACTAAAAAAAAAATATATATATATAATATGTGTGTGTATTAGTCATACACAATTTACCTGTAATCTTAAATATTATATTTATTTATGTTCATACCTTTCAACATTTTACATGTTATCGAAATTCTTAATAGAACCGAGTCGACAAGAAATCCGCAGCCACTTAATCGTAAGTGCGTTAAATTGCCGCAATTGTTGACAAATTTGTTGAAATGCTCAACAGAAATGTTGGTTTGTTTCAGATCTAACCGTTGTAAATATTTACATGTAAATGTAAAGTAAAATAAAACATTGTGATTACAAAAAGATTTCGTATTCCGCAAATTTCGTAAATTTAAGCATTTAATGAGAAGAGGATCCCGTGTTAAAATATTGAAGCGTTTATTTACTTGGCTCGTACGGCACAACGACTTTATATCTAAGTTTTTAAATATTATTAGTACTATTTCATCCTGCAAAGATAAAAGAAATTAATACATGACATTATATTGTAATAAATATTGTGGTAAGACTTACAAGAAATAGATTTCTTCAAATACTTACGGGAAGCGTAGAAAAACTGCTACATGATTGTTCTTTGTATTCATTTGAATAGAGTTCGATATCTTTTATTAACTTTGCATAATTTGGATGATGTCGTAATAAATAGTTCCTATAAATGCCTCTCTTAATAAATGGATTCCTATATCTTTGCTTAGAACGTGCTACATCTATTTCCTGCGATATTTGCTTGTGCCCGAACTTTCTCGTGTTAAAACTGTTTGCTGTATTGCTGCAAACAACATATTGAAAAAATTTATTTTTTAAATTTATTTTTATTATTAAGAGAATAATAAAGATTAAATATTACGATGATTATTATACCTTTTACAAATAACGCAATATTTTGAGAACTTTTTTTGCAGCTGAACTATATCCAAATGTGCAGCTTCATGATCAGGTGTTAAATTATGCTTGTCCCCATGGCAAGAATACTTGCAGTTAATACTTTTTAACAAATTAGTCAAATTCAGTTCAGGATTTTTAGGTAGGACTAATTTTGACGTGCCAATTAGCTTCACAGCATCTAGGCGTGTGGAATAGTCCCAGTGGCTGTACATAAATTGTAGTCTGAGTATTTTGGTTTTGAAATCACAGAACTTTAAAGGCGGCGAAAATATCCGCGATGTCAAAGGAACTGCATTCTGAGGTGGTCCACTCCATAATAGAAACCATTGGTTGTTCTCCCACTGCTTCTTCTTAGTGAGAGTTATGTCATCTGGATACTGTTGTTTACCTTGAGCCCAAATTTTTGTTACATACCCAGGATTATATACTTCATATATAGAGACTCTGACTGGATATACGGCTTCATGAAACTCGAGATCTTCAAAATAGAAAATTAATTATAATCTTTCCTAAACATAAATGTATCTTCTTTAACAATATCTTATTTATCTATTAATTTTAAATGTTACATACCAATATAATTACAATACATGTCACTGTCATATTGTTTGTCTGTTGCAAGAGAACATGTGTTTGGTATAGGTTTCTGCCATGGAGATGTCGAGATGTCGAAACCATGAGTCCTCTATATTAAAAGATCAAGAAAATATTGTAGTATAAAATTATAGATTATGATTACTCTTTACAAAGCAATAACAGATATCAAGGAATAATATACATACCATGACAAATGTTCTTAAAGAATCTCCATAATTAGGAAAATTGGTAGGTGGTCCAATTATCCATCTATGGGTTTTCGATATACTGCAAGTATTCCTATAGTTATACTCGTTAACAGAGCTATCGCTATCCTTTACATATTGATAGATGAAGTTAACATGATCCTCACCTGCTATGACTTTATTGATTGAATGATAGAATGCCATATTTTCCATCTAAAAAAAAATTAAATATACGAAGTGTAATAATCTTGAACTGTTCTTAGCATAGGTATGTTAAAATGCTATATTGTAATATGATATATCTATTACAATTATACTGTAAAATGAATATCTAATTGTGATTCGAGTTCTTGCTTGCTTTTATGCTGTCAGCATGCTACAAACTGAAAGTAACATTATTTTTGTTTGTTCATCAGGGTATATCATACAAACGCTATTTGTGAAATTAGCGCGTCGTATAGTATAATCAAAATATTAAAAAAATCTCATTTAACAATAATTAACAATAATTCTTAAAATTAGTAACGAATGAATTTTATATGTTTTTATATTTATTAGAAAGTAAAGATGATTTTGTATTATAATAATTCATATTCATTTTAGATAGTAATCTTAATTAATAGGACATTAAAATTAGCTCTGTTTTTTTAACTAAAATATAAATAATTATTAAATATATGAATAATTAAATATGAGTAATTTAAAAAAACTTGATAAATTAAAAAATATATATATGTTAATCAAAAATATACAACGTATAATCACAGTATAAAGGCTATTGCACGTAACAAAGTTTTAGTCATAATCGTAAGGGCCTTGGCACATAGAAAAACTTAAGCAGTAAAACTTAAGCAGTAAAAAATCAACGGTATGGATTCGCTACTGCTTATAGGGCCGTGCCTTAAGTTCTTGACCGTGATTGGCTGATTTGCTTACTGCTTGAGTTTTATTGCTAAGTTTTTCTATGTGCCAAAAAGGCTGTAAGAAAATAGACCAATCACAGTCGATTATTCTCCTCGCGCTTAAAGAATAATCGAGTGCATGAATGGTCTATTTTCTTACGGCCTTACGATTAAAATTAAAACTTTGTTACGTGCAATGGCATTAAGTATGTACATACAGTACAGTAAGGACACTGAACTTTTTTAGTGGTCGTCAATTTCCAATGCGCATGATCGATATATCCTACAGAGATTATGGCGGCCTATGTATGTATGACAAAGAGAAAGATACTTCTCTCTTTCTCTCTTACAACCTTTTATTCTACAGAGAAAATAGCGGCGGTCATGTGACTATCCCTACTAGGCTGTGTTCCAAAACTCACTCTAGTTAACTAAAATGCTATAATGTACGTGACGTAAACTATAGATTTTAGTTACCCAGAGTGAGTTTTGGAACATGAGCCTGTATGTACTTATACTGTCCTTGCATTCGTTTTCTCCCAATTTCTCCCACTGGAAGCATGTACTATACTAAAAATATATAGGGTACGTTACGTATATTATAAATTTTTAATATAGTATATGTTCCCAGTGGAAGAAAACAAACGCAGAGGCTGTGTCGCAATGCCTGTTCTATACTTTTCTATAATGTTCCATCTCAATGGAGTATTACAAAAAGCTTCTTTTAAGCTAAACTTCTTGCACGGTTTATTTTTCCTCTCTTTCTTTTCACGTTGGAAAGAAGAAAAAAGAAAATATGAACAGTGCAAGAAGTTCAGCTAAAAAGAACAGGTCTATATATATATATATATATATATATATATATGGCAGTAATAAATGCACACGTACACTAATTAATATATACATTAAATTTATATCTCGGTGATCTAAGCATGCTAATTTCAGCCAACTGATTTTGATTGACCAAGTTTAAATATTTCTTTAAAATTATTTAAAAACTTTTATGGTCTTAGTTTTGATATTAATTCATTTTTTGTTCTTTCTTGCAATTTTTCGTGCAAACTCATATGGATATATTAATTAAATTATTATAAATTTTTCTTCATATTTCGGTCGAAAGTACGTACTTTCGTCCCTAATAGCAGGGACGAAAGTTTAACATTTACTCCCTGTGAGAAGTACACGCGCGCTCTCTATACGGCGGTAACACGAACCGGATAGGAACTTCGAGATTACGTTCCAGTACCTCTCGAAGCGTAGGCTCGAGGCGTCAATTGCCTTTGCAGGTTAGGTTTTCGCCGGCTTGTAGGCTCGAGGGAACGGTGCCGGCACGTGCCGAGCTTCCCGACGATCCGCGTCTCGTTCCCTGGCCGGAAGACGCGATCCCGACGACGGACGGCTTATCGATCGTCCTGGCGTGCGAATCCGCGCGACACACGTGCACACACATACCAACGGTCACCCCGTTGGCACGCACGTGAATTTATTTTTACAAAATATGACAAGACTTGACTCTTCGAATGTATTTGATGCCTGCCCCCCCGACCAGCAGCACTCGCTTCGCTCGTGCCGCAAATGTCGGGGGCAGGCATCAAAAACATGCTTATTAACATTTAAAGTTAAAAAAAGTAAAATTAATAACGTACTTTCGACCGGCTATGAAGAAAAATCGTATACACTACGCGGGCCAAAAGTTGAAATCTCGGTCCTGCTCGTCATGATGCCCTCGGCTTCGCCTCGGGGCATCATGACGCGCAGGGCCGAAAATTCAACTTTCGGCCCTTGTAATGTAATATACTATTACGTACTATATGATGCATTGCCAGTAATTTATTAGATCGCGTGCGAATTAGTACGAAAAATAGTAGAGCACACGTGCTAGAATGACACTTTAATTCTTGTAGTAGGTATAACTTAATTAAAAAATAAATATGTACCTTGTTTTAATTTCTATATTTCTATAGAATCCTCCTTGATTAAAATGTAATATAAAGATATATCTTAGTCGACGAGCGAAATATACCACAGACACGAGTGCAGCTCGGCAGCTAGTGAAAGAATGGTGAATCAGGGGAAGAAGTAGCACGTGTAAGTGTAAGGTACGAGAACACGTGACGGGAAGTTTAATAATTAAGGGTTGAATCCCACGGTTGTCGAGGAAGGAGCAAATCGAAAATGAAGTACTGTAGAAGGTAACCAATCAAAACGTTTCTCCAAAAGATATATTCTTTTCTTTTAATGACCGGAGCTGCATTCAGGGTTGCGTTCAAAAACTTTACTTCGGGTGCACACCAGCGTCGTTCTGTCCTTGTTCAATTTTTAGTAAATAAGTAAAATAGAATGACGCGGTGTACACCCGAGTAAAGTTTACGAACGCAGCCCAGGGAGCGCGCTATTCACTTATTGGTTAAGTGTGATTGGTTGGATCTAAAAGTAAGAACCAATCATATTCAATTGCTACTTTGCGCTAAGGTTAGCAGAGGTTCGGCAAAACGCAGCCGTTCTATCCTAGAGTCCCTTTATAAGAGTCTGGACAGACTGGTCCTTATTTTTATTGGACGTGCAACACCATGGCGGTGCAACACCAATCACGAGCGGTAAAATAGCGAGAAGAGCTCTCTCAGAGCCTCTCTCAAAGTGCGTATTATGGAATTTTTCGAAATAGATTCCGATCGGAATTGTTATTTCCTGCATTTCTATTGTGTTTTTAGAAAAAACAGTGTAATTTCGATAGGAATCCATTCCGAAAAGTTCCATAATACGTACATACATAACACACTAACGATATTGTTACGTGCTTTATTGCTACAGTTACTACGTTTACGCGAGCGTTACTTCTGTAGTAACTTACGATAATTCCTTCGCGTAAACGGGATTTTGATGTAACTTACGATAATTTACTCCGCGTAAACGAGCAAATAAAAAGTCTGAAAAACGATACAAAAAATGTTTTCAAAAAGAAAATTATTCCATTTTATTTCGCGGGACCGAATTTCTTTCAATTCACCCATGTTTTCCCCTACTGGGAAGAAAACACGGAGGAGCCGTGTACGTCCTTTTTTATCCTTACGTAAAACGAGATGACACTACGAGAGAACGATTCTCTCTCACGCGCGTACTTATCCCAAGAGAGTCTCGACTCAAGATCTTATTTCAATTCGCACAAGAGAAATCGAGATATCCGTACATTATTTCTTGGCGAGCCGAACCAATGCTCAATGCGACGCTGCTGTTGGTTCGAAATCGATAATAAAGAAAAGCTGACGAACCACGATTTTCTTTACCTGTCTGTACCTATAGGCCTGTAACGTGTATATGCAGCGAAGTATAAGGGAATAATAAAAAAAGAAAAGCAGAAGCAACGACAAGGATACACACTTTTTATATGCATGATTTATAAATTTTTATCTTTAATATTAAAGGAGATATATATACCATATACCACATATTGTATGTGTGAATGAATTATTGGTTATTTAAATTGATGTATTATAAAAGTAGTTATTTGTTTTTATCAAAGTCACTATTATATATACATATATATATTAACCTTTGTACTTAGAAAATCTTATTTAGAAAATCTCCACAGTAAAGTTTAAGAAAATATTATTTTCTTTTACTTTGGATGACTGAAGTTAAGTCAAAACTTATTAAAGATACAATAGAGAGATACAATAGAGAGAGAGAGAGAGAGAGAGAGAGAGAGAGAGAGAGAGATGTGTGTGTGTGTGTGTGTGATCGTTATTGAAATTGACAAAAAAATTCTATGATTATTGCGTATAAAACTTTCCACCTATTCATTGGCTATATAGCTTCTAGACCGGGAATCATCATAAACTAAAGTCAGGGCTAATTGACTTTAGCAGTCAAGATGTATCGGGAGTCGTTACGCTATATTCAGTGCTTATCGATGAGAAAATAAAAGGGGACAAGTACAAGCGCACTTCATATAATGACAATCTGCACGCTTCATCATTTTTACTGTGGCTTCCACTGCTTTCAACGGGTTATTCTTCCAGTGATGAATCAGGGGATAAAGTGATTCTCAGATTTAAGGAGAGAGCTTCTCCGGTACTGTTGCACGCAATCGTTCTTCAGACGCGCTATTTTTTCGTACCCATAGCCAAGTTGCGTGTGTATCGGCGTGAGACAAAGATCAACGTAAAAGATCAACGTAAATGTGGTAATGTCATGGTCTAGTTTACTTGTTCAACAATCTGTAAATAAACATTGCATGATTGCAATTCGTCGAAATGCCGATGTTCACGCAACCGACAGAATGAGAGTACATCTTATTTTCCTGGATGGACTATTTAATTTTAATTAATTAATTTAGGCATATATAATTTTCTTCTTTTAACAAAATTTATTTCAATTTTTATCCAGTACAATTGTCTGATACACAACAGGAGGAGAGCTAATTAAAAAACTAAAAACATAAACTTTCTTGTTTCTTTTTAACTCTGTCTATTATTGTTACAGTGACAACAGCGGTAAATATTTTAAAGCATTTTACTTCGTTACGAAGTCTCCGTTAGTCGTTCAATAACAAAGTACTTTAATAAACTAGAAAGAAAGAAAAAACATTTGGTATTTTTACAACGGCAACGGGCCACAAGTTGCAGAATGTAACGTTGCAAGCGATCAAAATAACTAAAGGCAGCATAGTTGCGTTATATCGGCGCGGATGATCGATACCTGCAGCGGTAACGATTTATGAAAGGCATGACCAACGCCGAGGGTGTGGTAGCGCGAGTACAAGAGGGAGTGGGATACAGATCTGAAGATTTGAATCGTGCGCGATGCTATCGCCGAGCGGAACAGTGAAAGTAACATCTTAAGTAAAAGTGGTTTCGCACACCGATGTAAGAACGCGCGCGCCATGCTCATTACGGCAAATCGAGACCGCGCGAATCGAGCCTCCCTCTTAGTCACTGTAGCCGGTTTTTTTTTCTATAATAGTTGATCCTAATTAAGCACTCGACGAGGAAACGAAACAGTAGATAACACATTTTTCGGCCTTTTGCACAAAAAGGATTTATTGTATGTATATCGGACAAAAGAGCAATTATATACTAATATTACTTTTTTATTAAAATAATAAATAATATTTAATAAAGCAGTACCTAATATAAAAATAATTAATAAAAACTTGTTAAAAAATAAATTGTGTTTTAGAAATAAAATCCAAATTTTATGATGCCTAAAATAAAACATTTTATCTTGTTTTTTAAATGCACTATGGAAAATATAAATTATATGTGTAATAAATTTAATTCGCTCCGTTTAATGTTTAATCCAAAGTTAATGTTTGAATTAACAGGTGACAGAACACTTGAAATTAACAAACGTTTATTAACAATTATTAAAAAAATAATATATATTTATATTAATAAAAACTTATATATAACAACGTAAAAAAACATGTAACAAAATTATCTATAAACGGTTTGCCAGATTAAAATCTGGCGTCAATAGATTCTATAACGTATGCACTAATGTGCACATTAGTGCATATGTTATATTTTGTCCTCATTTCAGTCAACAATATATAAATCTTAAGAAAAGATTTATATATAATTGTAAAATTAAATTCAAGTAAAAAAACGTTTTCAAGATACAAACATTCGCGTTAATACAATCATCGGATCGATCGAAATCGAGAGAAATTGTTCCAACGGATTCTTCGATGCTAGAACGCGGTTATAAGACAATACTTGATATCCGCGAAGTTTAATGCCCTTTACCCTTAGACGTGTAATGCACCACGTGTTTGTAGACTGGGACATGAACGGGATATGGTTTTGCCACTGGCACGGGGAATTTCTTCTCCACGTAGACGGGATATGGCTTCTCCACGATATAAGGGACCTATATAAAAAGAAATGTGGTTACATATATAACATACGTGCTTCGCGTGGTACAGCAAATTTTAAATTTTCCAATAATCGTGAAGGATAAAATAGATAAATCAAAAGAGATAGAATATATATTAAAAGCGTTTATTCTACTTTCGCACTAATTATAAGATAAAAAGCATAAATAATGCATAGTACTATATATATAAAAATATTAAAACTTGAGAATTATACTTACATGCTTCTCGACAATAAAAGGCTCTGGCTTCTCGATAGGTATCTCGACGTGTTTAACAACTTCGACCGGATATGGATGAGGGATCTCGAATGGCACCTTGTAGGGCTGAGGCACTGGTATTTGAATTTCCTTGGGCACTTCGACAGGTACAGGATGCGGGATAGGTATAGCTGAAACGGAGCAATTACGCAATTATGCAATTGTACGTATGCAATTAAGTATTTATACTTTATAAATGTTTTACATAACGATAGGAAGTATTTATCTGAGTAAATTATAAATATATGAGATGTTACTTCCATCTTCTGCTCTAAGAATAATCAAATGCGATGTACGATGATCTGATAAGCTTGGAAAATTTTAATTAATATTTTTGAGAAAATAAGCTTACCATATTTTTTAATAATTGGAATTTCTACAGCTTTTGTTTTTTCTTCATACGATGAACCACCGTGATCCTCGGCATAATGGTTAGCTAACACCATATCGCCGAACGAAACAAGACTGAACAAAAAAACCTGCAATTTTATATTATTTTTTTCATACTCCGCTTTATAATGTTTCCTAATTTTTAATATTAAAACCATAATACAGTAATTTACAAAATTATAAAATTATTGTTACAGAAATTTCTATAAAAAAGTTGTAAAAGAGTTACAAATTATTTTATTTTGGTAACTACTTAATTTCTAAAAATAATTTTTAAAATCTTTATTGTATATAATATTAAGCATGTTATTATTGCACAATATATAGTAAAGTTCTTTATTTTTTTATCTAAAAAATTGTCACTTCTTTTATTATATCAATTAACACTGTTTAACACGTTAAACACATATTTGTCGCACGACATGCAAGCGAATGCCTGAATCTTACAATTTTATTCATGTTGATGTGCTTTTGTGGGGCTAGTAATGATGCGAACACGAGAAATCAAGCGTTGAATGACTATTTCCCTCAAAGATCGACTTTATATACCGACTTCGATTCCACCACCTTTCACAGCCTGCGATAGAGTTTCAATTCTTCTCAGGATATATCACATTGCATTTCACATCGTGCAACAATACTCATCGTATCAGAAAGGACTATACTTTATCAAGATAAATATAAAAGGATTGCTCTACATACACATATGAAAGACTACCTTCTTTCTTTAAATGTATTGATCCATTGCACCATGTACTTTTTGCACGGAAGTCACAATATGATTACGCATGTATTATAAAACATTGAGATCAGAGAAAGTGTAGATGATAGAATTTGTGACTTGATTGCGCCATCTTACAAAAAATTAATTTTTTTACGAAATTAAGAAACAATTGCATAGCTAACGTACTGCCCATTATATACATTCGTATTTATTTTCTTACAATACAAATAAGACATTAGCTAACTTTAAACAAGCTGCAATCGGATCAGAATTTAAAATAAAATTTGATTTATAATGTTATTAAATCATATCTTACAGGTTGTTTAAAGTAAGAGTTATTATTAGAAATTTGACGAGATTCGGATTTAATTATATATTTATATAAAACTATAGAAAATCAGTTTTTAAAAAATTTTAATCCATTTATTTGTAATTTTCTTGTACTTGGAGAGAGTAAATTTTCCATTAAAAAAATTATATAACTTCAATAATTTTTAATCACAAAGTTTTAAATGTCACAGTATTAATCACTTTATCAGGTTGTCTTACAACTTATAGGTGTGATGTATCTTATTAGGAATATTCACGATATTCCTATTTTATTGTTCGATACTGTGCAGTAATAAGCTATTACTTGGGACGTGATCGTTAAGTTAAGTAAGCATTTTATGATTACCATGCCATGGGTTTGATTAAATTGTTCAAAAGAGTACGGCAGGCAGGTATGATATTCAAATAGGCAAACGTTTAAGATATTCCGTGGAAGGAAAATTACGAAGATTTTACGGAGAAATTACGGAGCTTTAGGCAAAGGTAAACGCATGTGATAGTTCCGTTTACCGGAAGTGAATAAGGTATACCATGTATGTACAATCTCGAAGACTTTCCGATGTTCCTGTAGGATGTTCGTACAAATTCAATTATGTTAAATGACTATGTTGGCTAACGAATGGGTCCAAATTTACGAGCAAATGGCAAAATGTCTCGGTCGTTACTCAGAATAATTACTAATTCTCTCGAGACAAGTGATCAAAATGACTCGCCTGAATTTTTTTTTACTGTGCTGATTTGGCTCGATAAACATAGGAAAGGAGTGTCCAACGAACATACAAAATTTGATTTCCGTTCACTTATATAAATGCAAACTTCCCGGCAATCACGCAGCGAGGTAGTTCCCTCTGTATATTGTTTTTAGACTCAACTAGGAAGTGAACGCAAAGCATACTCTTGCTCGGAGAGACAGACGATACATTTTTTTTGGATACGTCAGAATGAAAGTACGAAACATAACGCTTTCTGTGAAAGGGTTCCGGCCGGAACACTGATCAAAAGACATTCGATTGTGAAAGGTGGCGTGAAACAGCCTTAAAAATGGATTAGTGATAGTCAAGATATTCGATATCCGATAGTAGATAAAATAATAAAAACTTATCACATATATACAAAGCGAAGTTTGTTATATCCGCTATATTGACGACGAAAGAAAAGTTTTCGATAAATTCGGGTTGAATAAATTTACGATTTATGCATATGAATACATATTTTAGTTCCAAATAAAATAAATGTAACAACGTTGGTGGGAAAAAGGTGCAAAATTAAATAAATGTTTTTACATTTAAAAAATATTTTAATAATTTAATTATTTTTATGCAATTATTTATCATATATTTCACAATATTTATCTACACTTATTAATAAATGCATCGGAATTGTAAATTTGCAATATTTTGCAAAGAAAACAAATTAAAAAATGACAATTACATCTATTCAAAAATATTTAATAATGGAAGTATTGTAGTGTTTTTATACAGTTATTTTTTTCAGATTTATTTCCCGGTTAATTATTATTCACATGGCAAGTTCATCATGCGCGGAAGGAAATGCGTTGCTAATGCTTGGAGAAACTCCGAGGCGACTCTAAAGTGAAGACCACCTCAATTAATGTCCACGGTGAAGCGATACCGCTAATTCGCTCTCATGGAAAATTGGACGAACTTACGGACGCAGAAACTCACGATCTGTCACTCACAGGAGTTTAAGTCCGCGGTCCAGTTCGATTTCAATTGTTCCTCGGTATGTACTAATGGCGCAACGAACGAGATCTGACCTACAACCTTTGGCATTGGAGAAAGTATGAATTCTCGGTCGTGCTTCTTAAACATGACAGAAATTACGTCGTTTAAATCAATCAATCTGCTTTTTAAACATGACAAAAATTATGTCGTTTAAATCAATCAATCTGCTTGTTGTATATCTCCTGCTTCAAATAGTAACAATAAAACCTCAAGTCTTTTTGTTTTCATTATTACATAATAAACGTTTATGTAATATTAGTTCGAAAAATGCTATAGAGAATTAGATAAGAAACAATAAAGTATAAATTGAATATAATAGATATTTGAAATCTACTCTGCCCTAATCTGAAACTTATCTCAAGTTTTTATAAAGTTATGAGAAGGCATTGGCTAGAGACAATATTATAAATTAATAATAAAACTTATGTACACAGAAATAACATGTAACATTATATATAATATAACAAAATTGTTTGTGAATTGTCTAATAATATGTAATTAATAGAAAAAAAAGTGAGATACGGATATATGATGGAAGTGCTAATTGAACAAGATAAAAATTTCCTGAGTAGAGAGGTAATGGGTCAGAAGATTTCTCATAATAATAGAGAAAGGAAAAGAGAGAGGGAAAGAGAGGAAGAGAGCATTACCGAGGATTCATAATTCTTCTTTGGCGTGGTATACGCATTTAAATATAACGAGCGTGAGTCAACGAATCCGCTCCGGTAACGTGGAAAAAGGAAGCTAGCGTAGGAAGTTCGCGTCGGGGAAGAAAAGGCTTATGGCGAAAGTGAAGTTCAAAGTCGATTTGCTCTACCGACAATCACCGACGATCGTGCCGCCGCAAAAAGAGGAGCCGCCCGGTTGGTGATTGTATATTAAAGCGCGCCTTCCTGATTCGTATACTGCCCGAGGTTACTTACTCATACGCACGTAGCGTATGTATCTACAAATGTACCCAATCGATCGGCTTTCCCATAATTGAAGGGAGTTGGTTTCTTCCCGCGGCACAGAACAACCGCGTTCAATTATAATGTTACTAGCCGATCGTGGCGCACTTTAAAATAATGCACGCGCAAAGTTGTATTTATTGGATGATCGCAGCATGCCAAGAGTAGAATGAAGTAAACTGAGATCTTTTCGCTCAAACAGCTTCTTTTTGCTTCTCAGTTTGCATACCATTAAGATGATTTAACGGATATTACGGCTTAATACGAGATGCCGGTACTCGGAAATGGAGTGACGAAGTATGCGCAACCGCAATCATCTCAAGTATCATTCCCAAACGTCGAAGTGCTATGACGTTTTTCGTTACGTGTCGCGAGAGATCACTCTTCCTGCTTTTACAACGGTCAAGACCACCGTCACGATCGGAGAAAGAAGCAATCTACAAGACCTTCCCTTTCGCTACTACTTTAAATCACTGCCATGCGTTCATGTTCGCCCATCGACGTTTCTGTTCTTTCGTCCGTACATCAGGAAGAAGGAATTGTTGTTGCATAATTTTTTTAAATTTGAAATTTGCTTTGACTTCACGTTTGCCGTCTATCTCCGCTTTGTTGGGGTGTCTCGCAATTAAAATGTATTCTCTACCGCGGCGCCGCGCCAGTCTTTTCACTTCCACCTACCTTAAAGAAATAGAAGATTTGCATTTCTCTTTCGCCATGCTGGTTTTTCCCGCTCGAAGTGCTTCATTATTTCCGTTTTGTTTTTGCAGAAATATAAACTATTGCGCAAAATTATTCCTTGCATAAATTTAAATAAAATTAAAGGAAATATAAGAGGAAGTGAAAAGTGAAATGCAACATTATACATGCAAGATAATATTTCTTGATCTTACTAAGCATATTAAAATCCGGTCGATTCTTAACTAACTTGGCTTAACTACACTGACTACTTTACACTCGGACTCATGTTTTAGGATAGAGGATTTTTAAGAAAATATTGTTTGACGGGCATTATAAGTTACTTCAGAATTGATTGAACGGAAAACGTCAATTCAACTAATTGTAACATATACAATCCACTGCGTAAAAAGAAAATAAATGTCTATTCGGTCTCGCACTACTTTATTTAGTTTATTTTTACATTAGATGGAATGAATCATCAAGCAACTATTTCGACTCGTGCGCGTTTAAGCAATTATGTAGATTTAAAACGTTCAGAGAGAATTATTCGAACGGTGAAACTTAATGTGTCGCTTATTACTGTACTGGCCTAATCGCAACTGAATTCGTTAGCATACGGCGAACCATTTAGCAAATTAGTGTTTTTATAACATAGTTTTATAATATAGGCATTTTTCTTAGAATATCTAGAAAATGGTCGGTGCTATATATATGATCGTAAAAATAACGAGCACGATATTAACGACACGGACTGTCGTCATTATTAATATCTTACTTCAATTTACCACTAGATTTCGAATCGCTGTGGCGTTATTATTTAAATCATTACTACAGTTTTTTGCACGTTGATTTCGCTTTTCACGAAACGACTAATATGTTGATTGGAAATTCAATTAATTGTAAGACACAATTTATAACAGTTTTTTAGCAAGTCATAATTTAATAATCGATGAGGTACAATATAGCTGCATAATTAAACTAATATTTCTTAATACAAATGTTTCTATACTAAATATAATTGTCAAATTTTGCATGTATAAAATAATTTTTCACAAAATCTAAGTATATAACAGTTAAGTCTTGGCGTAAGGAAATAAAACAAAGCTGTCTATTCTATTAATGCAAACGTTTTAATAAATAATTGTCCCACGGTGCTGTAATATAGCATATAGCGCACTATTTTACCTTGCACTGTGTATATATATCTTTGATAGGATATACAGATTAAAAAAAATGTATTAACAACAAAGAGGGGTCGTATTTCCGAGGGATTAATGCTTAACTGTGTGCACGATGGTCTTGTAGACTGGAATCTTGATCGGAATCGGCTTTTCGACCGGCACGGGCACGTGTTTTACCACATGAAATGGTACCGGCTTCTCGATCTTAATCGGAATTATTTTCTCGACGGGCGTCGGTACCTTTTTCTCGACAGTCTTAAACACTTGCTTCTCCACCTGTAAAGACAAGAGGCTGTTTTCAGTGAGAGATAACGGAGAGTAATTTTATTGTAAAATTCACGGTAATTATCGCGCAATCACCTCGAATGGTACAGGTTTCGGTACTAGCACATGAACGGGATAAGGTTGCGGGACCGTTTGCACCACCGGGTGCGGTACGCTGATTGGGACCTGTTGGATCGTCGGTATTCCTACGTCGCCGCGGATATCATGCAACATAAAAATAAAATAAGTCGCTTGAAAATGTTTAATAAGCAATAAATAGTCTTAAAGCGTCAATGCAAAATTATTATTATTATTATACATAATAATATCCAAATGTATTGGCGTACATTAATAAAGCGTCACATTTCGTATTACCAATATGTTTAACAATGGGAATGACATTGGCTCCGTGAAGACCGCTGATAGTCGAGTGCCAATCACTAACTTTTATCGGCAAACCTCCCAACAAATCTAAGGAATGACTTTCTAAAATTCAAAACCATTTATCAGCATTTATTCATCAGATCGATATAATGAAACATTTACATGATAAAGCTGCAGTCGTACGTTATAATTATCACACTAAATCCTGGTCACGCTGTTACCTATCGCACAGCTTATATGCATTAGAAAATGCATTTCAGAAATAAATCGTGCAACAGATAGGCAACAAAAAATAAATATTCAAATCTGTACCTCCTAAGCTAAAAGCTCCCAAGTCATGATGATCTAAGGAAATTTCTCCCAGCGTAAGCCCGCCGCCGCCATGATGCTCAAAGTCCCAATGGGAACTGTAGGAGCAGGCGACGACTCCCAAAAGCACAATCTTAAACATGAAAAATCACCAAAATTGTAAAAAAAAAACATGATTTAGCTCCACTATTAACAGTCTCTAAATTAATGAGAAATTATTCACTGCACAAGTTTCACGAGAATTCATGAGTTTATTTAGTCCAAATAGTTGAAGATACAATGATTATATTAAACACGAGATCGTTTACAAAGTTTACATCTTATTACCTAATAAAGATGGACCTTTACGTACAATTTTTTTCATTCCTTAGCTAATGTATCGTCGATGAATAAGTAGTCTACTCTCGGGACAGATTCTTTTGTCGTCACTTTATATACCGCCTACTGAGAAACAAGCAACCCCACTATTCTTTGAAGTAACCCCACCGTAGATGAAATAGATCGCTCGATTGAGGAACTAATCGTTTGCGGTCACCATTACGCGCAAATGTTAGATAACGTCTGATACTCCTTCCATAATTGCATATCACTGCTTTACTTTCTCACTGATTGATATATGAATTTTAGGTATGAATCTAATTTTCTTGTTTTAATTTTGAACGTTGCGTGTATTTTGAATAAATCTTTTATCAAAACTTGCTCTTATTTATCTAACGTTACGTAAGATTAATCGAGAAAAGCTTTATTTAAATAAAGTATAAATAAAATATCTTTTTCTCGCGAAATTTTATATTATTATAGAAAAATAATTAAAAACGGAATGTATAGCGCAGCGTTTTTGAAATGCATTGTTATATCTTAAATTTTATAATTTCCAATTTTATTTGTAAGAATACACAGAGGTATTGCAATAGTGCTTTCATATTTCTTTTGTAGAGTTTTTATCTTGCAAAAGTGAATACTTCTTTATAAGTCATTTCTTGTCGTTTTCTTGGTTATATTTTTTGTTATAAAATGCAAGAACGGATTATCTCTCGTTAGATACAACGATGTTGCCGATGTCATGGATGATTTGTTGCATGCGACCACGATGATCCCGTCCATCGCGCGGGCAAATCAATCTTGTCTAACATCCACTTTCCGCGGAATTCCCATGCTTTTATCGAAAATCACAGTGAAAGCCTGTCACGAGCACTTTTCGCGTCCTATACGACCTGTAGTGGAACGCATATATACGAACGGTAAACGATGCTAGTTTGATTACCATCACCAACGCAAATTTTCCACAGGTTCCTTTATTGAAAAAATGACTAGATTTTACAGTGAAACAATTACTTCATATTACTTGCGAGTTAAAAGTGTGTACTTGAATCATGCGATAGCTTTTAATAGCTCAAAAGAAAAAAGCAATGAACACGTAATAATTTCAAAAATAAATACCAAGTTGATATATTGAAAAGTAATGTAACAATAAAACAGAATGTAATATATATATTAGAGTATAATTTCTATCAAGAGGCACGGTAGTGTTTCGTGCCAAGTGTACATGCAATTAACGAGACACAGTTAGATCATGTCTGATCTATAGATAGCGAGCCGACGAATTGAGAGACACTTAGATTATCGAATCTCAATAATGACTATACCAATCAAGGTCTGAGTAGGTTCAATCGATAGCTTGCGTTTGAATTATATAATAAAAGTGTTTTTATTTTTCGTTTATGTGTCTTATGATAGTTTAAACGCGAGCGTGTGCTTACTAAATTAAATAAGGGAACGGCAAGTGGACATTAAAGATTAGATACTAATTAATTAAGTAGAATAGACATTTGTACTATCTATATATTATAATATGTAAATATCAATATGCTCGGATTATTTATTATTATCGCAAGCAATAAGAGTAATATCCCTTAATTATATAGTATTTATATCCGGTTATTTTAATTTAGTTCAGCATTTTCTCACGCGAGATAGTAAAAATCGTCTCGGCGACAGACTTTCACCGAATAAGAACAACGAGAGTGTTTAGTTTTGTAAGCATTTTATTTAAAAACGCAACAGAATAACAAAATGTTTAAAAAAAGTGGCTCAACAACGCGCCGGTCGCACCGACGCTTAACAAATGCGCATATATACAAAAAATAAATCCATGTCAAATAATGCTCGACCAACAGAGCGAACATGGACTGTTTTTCGTAAACTTTCTCCTTATTGGCGGCGAGTAATGGTATGAGGATTAGGATGGGTAAACATGTCATGTCAGTCAGTTTGGTCAGTTCAAGTCAATCGATCCTTACACAATTTCCTCCACAAAGTTAACGTACTATCTTGTAAGTTTCGATAAAACAGATAGTAGCTATTGTGGCTGAATTAACTGAGCAATTCGAGCACTTTATAAATTATGTAACGTATACGTAGTTATATTTTTCAAAGATAGCGTTATTTTCCAGCAAATGTCGGACTGCTGTATATGTTTATACCGAGTAGGCACCCTCTCGGTCTTTCGATCACACACACACAAACCTATAATCTCTAACATCCGCAAATCTGTTGACATGCTTTGATAAAATTCGCTCAGTTGAGAGATGTAGATTGCTAAGGATCCCTTCTAGGTTGCATGTACCGCGTTCTTCCCAATCCATGGAAATCCTTCACGCCGCAGGCACGCTTTAATGATGCTTCTTCGCATGATGGTAAATGGTTTTGTAAACGGGAATTCTGATGGGATACGGCTTTATGACTGGAACGGGGATGTGTTTCTCGATTGTGATAGGTACCGGCTTCTCAATGGGTACTGGTATGTGCTTCTCCACAGGATAAGGCACCTTCTTCTCTACCGGAACAGCTATCGTTTTTATAACTTGTATGGGAATGTGCTTCGGTACGGGAACATGAACGGGATAAGGTTGTGGAACACCAACTGCTACCGGATGAGGCACAGCTATCGGCACTGATTTCGGGACCGGTATACCTGAAAGAAAATAATTCGAGAGAGGATAAAAGTGTGTCTTAAGACTAGAAATGGCAAAGAAAGTAAAAAGAGTAAGTACTTGAAGTTCTTTAACCTGTTGAAATTTATGCTGACGAAGAAAATAATATCCATGTACCAAGTTCTTTTGTATACATAGTATGAGAAAATAACTGACCAAAGACTATAATTTTTTGGCTACATATGCATAAAAAAATAGCAGCAAGCTATGACTTCCGCTGCTGATGCATAAATAATCAATAATAGTAATAAATTATGGACTCAAAATTTATTTTCCATAATTATTAATAAAGAGACGATTTTTTTATAGCACCGTAATTGCTAATCCCATGTCTTTCAAGTATAGGTCACAGTCCAGAGAAAGATATAATAGTACGTTACCGATGTGTTTGTAGACTGGTACGGCTACGGGCTTTGTTACTTCGACGTGTTCAGACACAGGAACACTGTGAACATAATTATGCCCGCTGTCCAGCGAGACTCCGTGGCCGCCATCATCACCGCCGTAACCATTGTCATATCCACCGCCGGAAGAGAAATCTTGATGACCGCCGTCGAGACCACCACCGGACTCTAAATGCCCGCCGGAGGAACCAGCATCGAAACTGCCACCACCCCCATGGCCACCTCCGAGATCATCACCTCCGTAGCCACCCCCGTAGTCACCCCCGTAGCTACTACTTCCGTAACCACTGCTTCCGGAAGTACCGGCGATCTCCTGATCAGATCGATCGATCGCAAAGTGGCCGCTAAATAACTGCATCATGTAGTGTCTTCCATCTTGGTCCACGATCACTGGCGTGGCCGCGGCCAAGGACACCAGAGAAAGCAGCACCTACAAATAGAACATTTAAAAAATGGAAAGTGCGATAATAACTCGCAAAAGTCATATCGTGTAACAATACCTACACGTATACATTTTTTTTAATTTTTTCCTCTAATTAATTTAATCTTCGCACAATTTACGTGTACATTAAATGTTGAGAATATTATCTGTGCTGTGATAAGATTATTAAAGCTTAAAAATTGCAAATTAATGTTCACGTACGAGAAGATTAACGCGATTTTAATAAGGAGTGTCTAAATAGATTTTTGGCCCAACTTCAATCCGACGACTTAGACTTGTCATATTTTAAATTGCGTTATCTATGATCCGGCAATTTACACTCGGTACTTACGATTCCACTCATCCTCTCACGTGTTTTTATTAGTGCGCTTCAAGTGTTGGTTGTAGCGCAAGTCTCTCGAATCGACTGATACATCTTTGGCCATTTCTCGTCTTAATATACCGCGGGGCCTTTCACTGTAGACGATGTGATTTCGTCTCGCTTCGTACTGCGGTGAATTATACCCGCCCGGTGCAATTGTTTCACTGCAGTCTACTAGCCGTGCGCGTGAAAATAATTGACCGTGTCCTCGCGGCCTTCACATTGACAACGAATCGGACATTTCCTATTCCGTTGTACGGGTGAGCGTCTACGAACGCGGATTTCCACGTTCACTGGGTTTACTGCCTACAACTTCACCGTTGCGCCAACATTTCATATGGAGAAGTCGCTGAATTTGCACGTCGTTCGTCGCGAGATCGTCCTGTCTCCACGGTTCATTTAATTATTCTAATTCGACGTTTTAAACCGATTGTTTTTATTATCGCTTCTCATTGCACTATTAATACACTACGAAAAGGATGTCCTTCGTTTTTGTCGAAACATATATTTATTCTGATTTTTTTTTAGTACTTATTTAATTTTCCTATGAGTTTATATTGATTATTATTTGACAAACACAGTAGTTACTTAATATCATAACTAAATCGTTATTACATTTAACAAAATAAATAATAAAACAAACATTAAAAAAATATTTTTCTTAAAAGGTGTTGCAATATATAAAATTTTTAATTTACATGTTATATGCTTTAACAACAAAAGTTAATTGTGATGTAAAAGATATTGTAATAAGATAATTAGAATAAAATAATTATTTATATTTAATATAATGAAAAGAAGTTAATGTGATTTATGCACGTTTTGTTCTTCCTTTCACCTTCTTTAGCCTCATTATCTCTAGTAAAACTGATAAACATCTTATGTGACAAATAGCGATTTAATCACGAAACGCGAGAGACTAATTTTAGTGCACGCATATAAACTTTAGCTACCTATGTGTGAAGAGAGCATAACGAATGTGTGAACAATGTATCCAGGTACTTCGTGTACTAATTTTTTGTTATTATGATAATTAGCAAGAAAACATAGCACCTAGCGAACTGATGCGTGCCATTCCTGATTCGTGGAATTTCCCTTTAAACTTTCAAAAGTCTACCAGGATACGATCTTGGTATTTTCTTCGGAAAAGAGAAATAGGATTTCTTTTTTTTTTTTTTTAAGATAAAACGTAAGAATTTTAATATCAATTTATCAAAATTATTATGTACCATAATCATGCATGATTTTCAATGCAAAATGACGATTAAATTATTTGTGTATTATTAAAAAGATATGGATATGAAAGGACAAAATTAATAAAAGCATAAAATGAATACTTTCATACTTTGGCTACCACGAGCTTGAAAGGGAAATATAACTGCTGGCTTAACTGAGCTGTGACCACTTCCGAAGAATCTAAAATGAATTACAGTTCATACAATAATAAATCAAACAAGAGTTGCTTAAAGGCATAAGTAAAGATATATTACAAAAGTTTCTGGGAAGTGATCTGAAATCAATAGTTAATGCTTTAATTATAAATTTTTATAGTTTATTACAATCTCGTATGATCACATGTCCGTGAGAATTACATGTACGGAAATGAAAGGAAGTGAAGGTCCACTATAACTTACATTACACTACATATATATATATATATATATATATATATATATATCCTATAGTTTATACACATGATATATTATATATAATTTTTTATACATAATATATATCTCTGAGTAATTTATCATCTCTTTTATCATTTTTACTTTTAATGCAAAAAAATATATTTGCATAACGATTACAGATTAAGCTATTTGCATATATTTTTTCATCTAAAATGTCATTTACATTTATTTCTTAATCTATAGTATCTGGTTCTTAAATATATTATGTATGTACATTTTTTTTTTAAATTATTATGCTCATATCTATTAAAGTCTTATGAGATAATAACTAAAGATATATAGGCCGGTATTCATAGTCGGTTCTTATATTTAAGTCCGTCTTAAGTACAATCTTAAGATGTCATTAACCAATCACAGAGCCGTATTAGCATCAAGGTATGACTTAAGACGGTCTTAAAATAAGATCTGATTATGAATACCGGCCATATAAATTTATTTATGTTATTAATAATTCTTTTTATATATATGTAGTAGTAATTTATGTAATAGTTAAATTTGAAATGTTTGAAAAATAATTTTATACTAATTTTTGGAAACTACAATCTAATTAGTTATGCTCTGTTTGGATTTAGATTTTTATTAACTCATTATTATTATCATCATTTTATTACATTGTTATCTTATTTCGCAAACAGGATAATAACAGGTAAATGATATTACACATAGTACAAAAAGGTCTCTTTATTAAATAACATTATTATTTGGTAACAATGAACAACGCACGCCAACAAGTATCTATAAACACAATAACGGCGTTAACGGAAGACAGGCTATTAGGAAAAGAATATTGTTCTCTCGACATATTATCAAGAAATATAACGACGGATCTTGATAACGGCAAGGCTCGTAACTCAAGAAAAACGAGTTTACTGTATCGCTAATGCTATTTAATGTCATCCGGCTTCACGGGAAGATGTTTCACGAATCAACAGTTATTTGTGTCGCTGGAATCTCGTCTAATAATTATAGCTTAACTTTTTCTTAATATATAGCCTCCTGCGACCGCGTTTCCTCGGTTTTCTTCGGTGGTAAATATGCTTGTAGACCGGTATGTGAATCGGATAAAGCTTTTCCACTGGAATGGGCACATGCTTCTCGACAGTTACTGGCACCGCCTTTACCACAGGCACCGGTATAATTTTCTCCACCGCATATGGTATCTTCTTCTCGACTGGAATTGCGATGGTTTTCACGACCGGCACGGCGATCGGCTGGGCGACCGGCACGTGGACGGGATAGGGTTGCGCAACACCTATCGCCATAGGATGCGGCACGGGTATCGTAACAGGCTGTGCTACTGGAACTCCTATAGTTTGAGGAAACGTGATAATTTACTTTGTGTTTTCTTTTCTGTCCTGTGTGGTCTTTTGAGCGTTGAAGTTGCTCAAGAGAAAAATCAATCTTTTTTGATTTGGTATTTTCAGATAAACCATAATAATAATTTTTTTACTCTATCGATAAACCTAGATTCGAGTGACTAAAAACATGTGAAATGTTTATTAATCTTAATCATTGTAACAAATGTAAAATAATAAAAAAGTAAAACATTAGATAGAAAAAGATTACGTTATTTTCTATAAAGTAAAATTAATTAATCTTCTTAATAATCTCAATACATTTACTATTATGTAATGAGACTGACTTAATACACTTTATGTGCTTGCTATCATTTACGGTTGTCGAGATTTAAGCGTTTAATGAAAATGATGAATGGCGAGGCGCACGATTCTTTTGGCCAGCTCGCGCTATATTGCTTTAATAAACAAAAGTATATAATTGCGAGTAATATAATTGAGTAATTCCAATAGGGCAAAGTATAAAGTACAAAGTCTTTTTTAAATCATTTTTTTATCATTTACGGTCGCCGAGATATAAGCGTTTTATGAAAATCAGAAATCATTTGGCGCCCGATTTTTACGGCGCGCGCGCACTTTATTGCTTTAATAAACGAAAGTACATAATTGCGAGTAATATAATTGAATAATACCAATAAGGCAAAGTATAATACAAAGTCTTTTTTTAATCATCTTTCTATCATTTATGGTTACCGAGATATAAGCGTTCTATGAAAATCAGAAATTATTTGGCGTCCGATTTTTACGGCGCGCGCGCACTTTATTGCTTTGATAAACGAAAGTACATAATTGCGAGTAATATAATTGAGTAATTCCAATACTGCAAAGTATAAAGTACAAAGTCTTTTTTAAATCATCTTTCTATCATTTACGGTTGCCGAGATATAAGCGTTCTATGAAAATCAGAAATTATTTGGCGCCCGATCTTTCCCGCTCGCGCGCGCTTTATCATGTTAAATAAACGGAAGGACGTAATTGTTAGTAACAAAATTGAGATATTCCAATAGCGCAGAGTATAAACTAAACAGTCCTTTTTGAATCATCTCTATATCTTGGGTGGTTTCCCAGATATTTGCGATAAACGATAGGAAAGACTTTTTTTTTCTCGCGCCAAGCTAGCGACGCATGGCCTTGACCTACTTTCGACGAACAGCTGTCCATTAATTGATCTACTTTCTAAATTAGCCTTGACCTAGATCGCCGAATCCGCGAACGCCGGTGCGCGGCATGTGTGCGTGTATGCACGGCAACGTCTATCCGTAAAATTTATAGCTATTTCGATGTTTTTTCCAACTGATTTTTAAAGGTTTATTTTAAGTAGCGAGAGGCCTGCTTCCAAAGCAGCGTCGTTTATGCTGTCACAGCTTCTTCTCTAATATGAGATGTATTATTAATGATATTGCAATCACATTAGCGCTAATTACAATATTTTATGTCGTTTTTGAATAATGTTTATATCTGTGGTGGTTGCAGAGATACATATAAGAATTTATTAATCGTTGGCTAACATTATGCAACAATATTCTAAGACTTTTTTATCGTTTAATGTTGTTCGAGAGATCATGCACTATGTTAAAGGGCACATAACAATGTTAACGTAACGTCATTTTTTAAGAATTCTTTAAAATTCGTTTGCTGATTTAGGAAACGTTTTTATTGTGGTTTTTTTTTATTCAATAACGTTTTAAAACATTTTATTTAAAAATCTTTGAATCGCATATTGTTTATTGACATAAAGACATAAACAATGTATTATTAATATTTTTAATATATATATCTTAACCAAAAAAGATCCGACGGCAACGGTAATCACTGATAGGATATTATTACATACTCGTATATTAAATCAACATGACAGCAATTGTTCGTACCGATCAAATAGATTTTGCAATATACGAAGATTCTCCTGATTATAAAATAGTATCTGCAATATTTAATTTGTTTATTAATTAATGAAACAAACTATTCCCTGAAACCACGAGGTATACTTCGTTGGATAAAACATTCATTACAGTTGATTTCAATTTGTTATCATCTTATTGTTAATCTTGCAATATACACATATATGCGTACGCGTGAATTATATATATCTATATATGTATCACATAAGCAAATGTTATTAATAAGTACGTATTAATTTAATGAACAATACATATTAGTATTAAATTATTATTAAGTAATAGTGAGAAATACATTATGTATTCGTTGACACGCTTGAAAGATCATAAAAATTATGAAAACAATTTTGAGTTGTGAGAAAAGCGAGAATCGCGAGTTTGGAGTCGTCTGTAATTTCTCAGAAATTGCTCCTGTTACGCGGGAAGCATGATGAGCGAGGAGGTTGCAGTAGGTATTCGAACAGCGCGCAGCGGCAAAACGAGTTTAGAGTCGTATTTAATTCCTCAGAAATCGCTCCTGTTACGCGGGAAGCATGATGAGCAAGGAAGTTGCAGAGGTATTCCGGCAGCGGCACGCCTACCCCCACTTATTACCCATCTCCGCGCGCGGTACGGAAGCCCAGCCGACGGCCAATCAGAGCGCTGGCGGGTATGCACAGAAGGGGCAGTAGGCTCCCGCCTTCTGACCAATAACAGCGTGACTAAGCGGAGGCAATGTGGGGAGGCAACACCCTCGTTTAGAATACCTCCGTCAACCTCCTTGCTTAACATGCTTTGCTGATACTTTTGCCGATTTAAACGCGAGTTTTCGACGCTGAGAATCGCCATTTTTGCCTAACCTCTTAATAGAATATGTACTTTTAACCATTGTTATGATCTTTTGTGCATCTCTACGATACGTGATCAAATTCTTGTAATTGTTTAAATTTAATCTATAAACAGTAAAATACGAAATTTCGTTTATTATTAGTATATTTATTAATTATATTTGTTTAAATTACAATTAATTGACGCTTATGCGGCACGTAAAACGCTTCAACTCATTTCCCACGGCGATCATGACACCGTAAGTAAATTGAGAAAACCCGTAATGCGTGTGTTTTTCTCGGAACAGCAAGATATAACTTACATTACTTTGGCAAAAAGTTTTCAATTATTTAATAGAGATTAACAAGCTCATGAAACAATTATAGCGTTGTGTCAACATATAATTTCTGTGACTCGTTTAGTATCGAACGACGGGATTCGTATAGCTCTTTTCTCTCGTTGCCTAGCATTATGCAAAGGCATTTTATAACTCTTTATCGTTTAATCTTGTTCGAGAGAGCATACTTTGCATTAAAGGATACATAGCAATGATAAGATGAATGTATTTTTCGAGATTTGTTTAAGTGTCGTTTGTCACATTTCGAGGCTCCGATTTTCTCACCGAGCGAACAGCCACGGCATTCGTAGCTCCTTTTTCTCGTTGCCTAGCATTATGCAACAACATTCTATAACCTTTTATCGTTTAATCTTGTTCGAGAGAGCATGCCTCACATTAAAGGACAGATAACCATGATAAAACAAACGTATTTCTCGAGATTTTTTTAGTGTCATTTGTCGCATTTTTGGCGCTCCGACTTTCTCGTTGAGCGAACTACAAGTTTCTTTCTCTCGTCGCCTAGCATTATGCAACAACATTCTATAACCTTTTATCGTTTAATCTTGTTTGAGAGAGCATGCCTCACATTAAAGGATACATATAAATGATGAGATGAATGTATTTCTCAAGATTTGTTTTGTGTCGTTTCTAACATTTCGGACCGTCTATCTTCCCACCGAGCGCGAGCGACGGCATTCGTAGCTCCTTTTTCTCGTTGGCTAGCATTATGCAACAGCATTCTATAACTCTTTTTCGTCTAATCTTGTTCGAGAGAGCATGCCTCACATTAAAGGATACATAACAATTATAAGATGAATGTATTTCTCAAGATTTGTTTTGTGTTGTTTGTAACATTTCGGACCGTCTACCTTCCCACCGAGCGCGAGCGACGGCATTCGTATAGCTCCTTTTTATTCTCGTTGGCTAACTTTATGCAACAGCATTCTGAAACTTTTTATCGTCTAATATTGTTCGAGAGAGTATGCCTCACATTAAAGGATACATATAAATGATGAGATGAATGTATTTCTCAAGATTTGTTTTGTGTCGTTTCTAACATTTCTGACCGTCTACCTTCCCACCGAGCGCGAGCGACGGCATTCGTAGCTCCTTTTTCTCGTTGGCTATAAGCATTATGCAACAGCATTCTAAAACTCTCTATCGTCTAATATTGTTCGAGAGAGTATGCTTCGCATTAAAGGTCACATAACGATATTAAAATAAACGTATTTCTCGAGATATTAAGTCGGTATCGCGTATCGGTGTAGCGTTTAATGAAAATGATGAATGCGGCGAGTCGCACGATTCTTTTGGCCAGCTCGCGCTTTATTGCTTTAATAAACGAAAGTACATAATTGCGAGTAATATAATTGAGTAATTCCAATAGGTCAAAGTATAAAGTACAAAGTCTTTCTTTAATCATCTTTCTATCATTTACGGTTGCCGAGATATAAGCGTTTTATGAAAGTTAGAAATTATTTGGCGCCCAATTTTTACGGCACGCGCGCACTTTATTGCTTTAATAAACAAAAGTACATAATTGCGAGTAATATAATTAAGTAATTCCAATAGGGCAAAGTATAAAGTACAAAGTCTTTCTTTAATCATCTTTCTATCATTTACGGTTGCCGAGATATAAGCGTTTTATGAAAGTTAGAAATCATTTGGCGCCCGATCTTTACGGCACGCGCGCGCTTTATCATGTTAAATAAACGGAAGGACGTAATTGTTAGTAACAAATTCGAGATATTCCAATATTGCATCAGAATATAAACTAAACAGTCTTTTTTGAATTATCTCTATATCTTAGGTAGTTGCCCAGATATTTGCGATAAACGATAGGGAAGATTTTTTTTCTCGCGCCAAACTAGCGACACATGGCCTTGACCTACTTTCGACGAACAGCTGTACATTATTGATCTACTTTCTAAATTGGCCTTGACCTAGATTGCGAAAAATTCGGCGCGCCGAAAATGCGACAAATAATACTAAACAAATCTCGATAAATACTTTATTCTCAAATTCTCGATAAGTGTGTCATTTATTAGTGCACTAATAACATTGTAAAGTTAATATTTTCTTTGTATTTTTACTAATTGTAAGTCCGATAATCACTAACAGGATATAACATATTTTAAATAAATAAAAATGCAAACTGTTCATATACTGACGAAATTGATTAATTAGGCGAAAGTTATCTTGCTTATAAAATAGTATTTGTAATATTTAATTTGTATTTATTAATTAATAAAACGGATTGTATATTAAAATATTTAAAGAATACTTCGTTGCTTGAAGAAAACATGTTCATACATTACAGTTGATCCCAATTTGTTATATGTATTGCTAATCTTGCAAAATATGTTGCTATATTTTACGTGCGCGTGAATTCTACATATGCATATCGCTGTGCACTTGGCATGAGATACTGCCGTGTCTTTTAATAAGCAAGGGTTATTATTAAATACGTTAGTAATTTAGTAAACAATACAATATTAATATTAAATTATTATTATTTAATTTTTTTTGAGAAAGTATGTGTAAAGCTTTGTATTATAGAACAACTTAATGTTTCTTATTATTTAATTCATTGCCACAGTTTGCAAAATCTTACCGATATTCTTTATAACTGGCACTGCCACCGGCTTCGTGACTTCCACATGCTCACTGATTGACACAGGTTGAGTAATTGTATGCTGATAACTATTGTCCTTAGATCCTGAGCCTATGTGAAAATCGCCATCATTTCCGAAGGAGGAATGTGATTCTGGAGAAAAATCTTGATGAATGTTTAAGTTCTGCCCACTTGAATCGTAATTCGTCTGATCGCTGGATCCGAAATTAGATTGTCTATCAAAATTAAAGCAGTAATTAGAAGTTGTAACAAAACGAAACGTACAACGTTAAAAAGTAATGAATATAACTATCAAATCTCTTCATTTTGCTCTTACTTACTCCCATCCAGAATCACTCTCTGAGAAACTATTAGCGAACGCTGTTTTAATTATTAATAAACATAGAGTGAGTACCTGGAACAATAGAATTAATAACTTTTTATTTTAATCATAATCTCAATTTTTAATACGACATATTTTCTCGTGAATTTTTATTATAAAGAAATATAAAGAGAAAATTTATAAATTATAAAAATTTTTATTTATTAACAAAGCTTCTGTTTATCTATAAAGAACATGAAATAATTGCTTGCCTTCTTATAAAATTTTAATAAATATGTATAAAAGTGAAAGTCAATGAAATAAATTTTAAATATGCAGTCTTTTTTTTGTAAATTAATTTTTAATATATTAATATACTATTTTATTAATAAAACAATTTTTGCGGGTTAGACATTAAGTAATTCTAAATTGTCTAAGATTTGAGCAATCTAAATATATCATCTCTTTCCTACAGATTCTCAATTACAACTACTCGATGACATGAATGTGTGAACGAAGCAGCGAAACGCAAGAAACATCTTATATTATTCGCGAGCGGACACTTAGAAAAACATTCGTCAACATGCCCTTTCTTCCCTCCGAGGAAAGTGCTGCTGGCGACGCTTCGGACTCGACATCATCGCTCTTGCGCCCCCACAAAATATCCGGAATCTACGAGAGCATGCAGCGCTATATTGTATCGCGTACGGAAAGTATAGAAATATCGACGATCACTTTCCATCGTCCATTGTTCGTCGTAAAACCGGAACTCCCTCGCGAGCGGAGTCGGGCGAGGAACCTGGCCGGGCGCCACGAATCTCCGCTTCCGCGATTTCCACGCGACTCGCGTCACGGTCCGCGGAACCCCTACATACGTTCTATTTTCTACTTACTGAGGGTAGATGGATCATTTTTCAGAACACGTTGCGAGAAGAGAATACAAGCGTGAATGAGACTACGATACTGCGGATTGACTCCGATAGACCGTTCGTTCTTATACATGACACTTTCTCCCTCCTCCCCTGTTCATCCGATGGATAGCTGATGGTTTCCCGTGGAAACTCGTATGTACGCACTTATATCTGATTAGCAAATTGGAAACGAGTGTAGCTCGAGCCTACTAGTTAGAATTACTAGATCGAAACTGCGAGTCTATTCAACCGAAGTAAGAACATGTTTTTAATCTGATCGTGACGCTGATGCGATGCTGCGAGATGCTACCAGCGATTCTCAATCGAGGCGCCGCATTTATTGCAATATACGATATTTGCTATTGGTACACTGTTAAATTCATAGTCAAATACTTAATTTGAGTCATTCCTATACAGGTCGCCGCTGCTTCTATTCAATACGTCGTTAATTTAACTAAAATAATGTTAATTAAACTAAACCAATGGAGTTGAAATAATACTGTTTCGTATTAAAATAATAAATTTCGACACATATGGTAATTAAAAATAACAAAATGTTATTTAATTCAAATGGTATTAAATTTCATCCTTTAACATTTAACAGTGTATAGAAGAATAATAAACGTTATATTTGATAATATTACAAAGCAGTAAAAACATTAACGTTCAAATCAGGTTCATATTTACTAAGCGATGATTAATATAGGTACTGATAATTAACATGAAGAAAATAACGAATGGGCAAACGAACGCGTTGAAAACCCGCATGAACTGATCTTACACGTGTTAGCAAAAGTATTGAAAGTGATTTCCTTTTCGTTAAATGTGTTCTTCTTGTTTATCGCGCAGTGCAGTGAAATGGAAATATCTATAATGCACACTGATTTTCTGCAATAAAATTCTGCGCACTGATATGAATTTAAATTCTCCTATTTCGCAACATACAAACGAAGGAGAAATTATTCCTGTTCACTGGAGTGATTACGGAGTTAATATACGTTTTGTAATATATGTTATTGCAGTGTAACTATGTCAATCTTTGATTTAACTACGAGAAAGCATCGTTTAGTCTCTCCCCCGAGATATCCTGCGCGCATAACAAAATTAGTTATTTTAGATCTTATTTACAGTAGAAAGGATTTACTATATATATATTTATGGCGCTAAATTTATCGCATTACCCTACATACTAAAAGAAATCTGCGAGACAGGTATAATCTTAAAACTTGAAGGATAGGTTTATCAGAGTGATCTTGCCGTACGGAAGAAACCTAAAAGAAGAAAGAAACCTACATTTTGACGTAAAATTATTAGTATAATATCATTACACGAGATCGAGATTGAGACTGAATTACATGTCATTTTAAATATGCAACATATAATGCCAACCTTGTTCGTTTATTTAGAGACATTAATAACCGTGCGCCAGAAGTATCGCCTGACCGTACGCTAATACGGGATATATTAAAAAATCAGGTTACAGCTAGATTCCAGTGAGAGTGGCTGATGTGCGAGCGTAAGAAAGGAAAGCAAATAAAACTGGGTGAAGGAGAAGTTCATGGAAAAAAAAGCGACGGAAAAAGACGCGACCAAAGAGAGCATTATCCGGTGTGAAAGGATCTCTCGAGCTTGTTGTAAAGGCGGTGCGGGCGCAGCGTCTGAGAATTATTGCGTTTACCGCGGTAATGCGGCGGTATAGAACGGATGATTGACTGCGTTTAACGATAATCGAGCTGCTGTGTTCATTGATGCCTAAAAGTCGCGTGGCCTTCCAAGCTGCATCATCATCGCTCTTAACGTGTGAACACTTGCTCGAAGTAAACAAGAGAAACCTGCGACGCTTTCCACGCCATTTAAATCCAAATTTTAATTTTACGGACAATTGTGTATCCGAGACAGCCTACCGCATTTAATTAGGTGCAATTTATATTAAAAAAATAAACATATTTACATATTGAACATCGATATCTCTGCATAACGGTTTCGCAAACGAGTTTACTATTTAATTTATTCAGTTATTTATTGCGTACATGCGTCTAGTTATCGGCTATATATCTTGTTAATAATTATAAGTTTAATTGATAATAATTATAAATATTGATATAGGTGTGTATAATTACACATTTATTTAGATTGTTATTTCGTATCTTTTCTTTGCATATTGTCAAACAAAAAATTTGTATATCCATTGATTTATATCTTTTAATACTCAATATCTAATTAATAGGAATTTTGATAAAAATACAATATGAGATTTAATAGGTATAAAATGTATAAATAATTCCATTTTTTTAATTTTGAATATGTGTGTATCATCCGGCAGTATTAATTTCTAATTTCGAATATATATGATCCGGCAGGATTAATGATGAGTTATAAATATAAATTTCTCTCTGACATGTCCATCATGTTTCCGTTCAGTACGCTGCATGTCTCTCTTTTCCTGTTCTTCGAAACCATCATTAATACTGCCAAGTCACATTTGCACCAAGGACTTTGTCCGCACGGTCCAGTCTTTTTCGGGACTTTGAAAGAAATGATCTATTGTCCTTACAAATGGACAAGGGTGAGGGCATAGCAATCCAGGGAGTGCAGAAAGAGTGACTTTGATCGAACGACTTTCTTCCGCGTCTGGTTAATAGGACTGTAGCGTAAGGGGTAACGGACGATACGCGAGGAAGAGACAGGATGACTAAGAAAGGAAGAGGCGAGTGAAAGGATCTCGGGTTCTACGTTCGCCGAGTGTGCATGGTCGTAGATTTAGCGCTGACGACTACGCCCATATACTTTATGGCGGAATAGAGGACGTTGGCACTTGATCTCGGCGTCACGTCTCACGTAACTGAACATTCTGACCTCACTCCCATTGTCTGCCGATTCTCTCGGAAGGGTTACCGGACTTTCACTCTCTTCTTCCTACAAGAGACAATCTCGGCAGTGGAAATGAATTGGAAATTTAAAAAGCAAATTTGTGGTCTGAAGCGTGAAATGCTTTAAAGAGTGAAATAAGCTATAGTTTTTTGAATACTTGTTAAATTTCTGTGTAGATAAATATAATCAAGCATTCTGTGCTTAGAATAACATCAAGATGCCGATTAGTTACATGTTCAATTATTTTAATATAGTATACATATAATTTTTCTGACTAATATGTTATGCACACAGATGCACATATATAAATACTTTGACATAAGACTTTGAGTTCAAATCCAAATTTTTGAATATTGTAATCCGTCAAATTATATTCTGTAATGTATAATAATTGTTAAATAATAAATAATCAATCGATGAATGTGACACGAGGATTATATAATTTATGGCAATCTGTTTTAGAGAAAGATTCTCATCGTGATAAACGAGGGTTTCTCTCGTCGCTGTTTTTCAGGATGTACGTTTGTTAACAGAGGATTCTTCAGATTTTCAGACAAAGAAATTGCACATGCCTGGTTAATTAATGATTGTACCAGATATATTGTTTCTATCAGAAGAACGCAATACTTTCCAAGACTTAATGGTTCGATATTTTTGTCATTGTTGCTTCTTTCTTAACACTTCACAGTTACTCCTCTATCCATATTGACTTCTTTTGCAAATTAATGATTTTTAAAAATCATGACTACCAGATAAATAGGCGTAATTTAATAAAGTATATCTATTTATTTAAATTATTCAATAAGTTTTACTTAATTATTAATGCAAGGATCATGATACATTCTCTAGAAGCATATTCTTTTTTTATGGTATTAAAATTAAAGAAAAAAGTTATAATTGCAATTAACAGAACAGAAGTGAGTTATTTAAAAAATCAATTTAGCGAAAACAATAGTATAAAATTAGGTAATAAAAGAATCTAAAATTTATTATTAATAGAATATAAAAACAGAAGTAAAATAAGCGATTTCTTAAAATACAGATTTCTTTATTTAGTTTACCACAGAAACTTCTTCACCTTCTTTGTAACTAAATAGTATGTACTTTTGCCAGCCGATGATAAACCAAGTAAAAGATTTCGGTAACGATAACGTTAAGAATAATGTAATACTAATTCTTAGCTATACCATTATTAATAATAGTTTTAAAATGCTGATACATGCGAACTTTAAGTAAACTATATTTTACAAGTTTATTTATAAAACTTGCAAAAATAAAATTACTAATACAAGTGGCTCTACCAACCGTTGATAATATTTTATTAAAAATTTATTAATTAACTTAAATAATGTCTTTATTATAAGCAATTAACAAAACAAAAACAATTTTATTTTCAATTTTAATTGTAATTTGTGTATAAAATATTGTAAAAAAATATTTTATAACAAAAATTAATAAAGTTACATTTTCTTTTATTCTGAATAACGAAATTATTTCAAAAGCTCTAAAAAATGACAGTAAATATATTAAAATTTTGCTTTAAATGCAAATAGATAGATATTATTTAATATATAATTTAATATATTAGAAATTAGAGTGAGATATACATAAAGTATATATTGGAGCAAGAGCATTTTTCGAATATAAGAACATATAAACTTGATAAATTGATAAATGCATATTACCATGTTATTAAATTAAATAAATAATTCAATAAATACGTAAAATGACAGAGAACAATAAAATTGACAAAAAACTCACGAAATGAACTGTATATAACTTTTATTGATGAAGTGATATTTTCATATAACAATTACAAAATTATTTTATTAACACTATAAATGCCCTTTTATGTTGTGCCGCCACCATAAGTGTATAATATATGCCATTAAAGATATATATGTGCAAATATATATAATGTTACGAAACGATTTTCAACCCCAAGGATGGTGAGCAGGTTTCTGTAAACTCGCTTGCTGGACCGCAGCTGCTATTGCGTTTTCTTTCGCAGCTAATACATCCCTTTCCTGTTTAAATTAGACACATATTGAAATTAAATTGATGTCATTAGCTTGTAACAAATGACGCAATAATACTTAACAATTTTCCAATACAAACTTCAGGCATATTAGCGGAGAAACAACTCTGTCTTCTTTCATAGGGAAATATAATTAAAAAGATTCATATTTTTATAATAGTACCTTAGCTTCCTGCTCGGTCTGACTAATTTGCTTATCAACATCCAGCTTTCGCAATTCCGCGGCGGTGTTAGCCGCGTTTCTTTGGATTGCCGCAGCTGCGGCGGTTTCCCTCGCCGCTGCTACTCTTTGTGCAGCTGCCACAGCATCCTTTAGGGTTGCTAATCTCTGTTGCAGTGCCACGAGCTGTCGAGCGCTGGCTTTAGCCTCAGTGTCGGCGTACTGCGAAATCTCATGCGACCTGCACAAAGTGGAAATACTAACAAGTGCGCGGCGTAAAAGAGACAGGCGCCCAGTGGATGCCACACGTCACGGTCCGCGGTGGAACAGTTAGACATATAATAACGGGAAATCAAAGTGAATTAATTATTCGTATACCTCGCGGCAGCTTCCCTCGCCGCCGCTTCCTTTGCCAATGCAATTTTCTGCTGAATCAACGCGGATTGCTTCGCCTCTGCAACTTTGTGCTGAGCCACGGCAACATTGTGGTTCGCCTCTTTTGCCTGCTGTATCGCTCTCAGAACCTCGGGTGGGTACGCGATGCTGGGCGTACCGGGCGCCGGATCCTTCAACGCCTGTCATGGAAATTGATAAGCAAATGTATTTCCTCAAATCATGCGTATGATGTATAACGCAAAGTGCGTGATAAATGTTGCGCACCTGAAGCGCCACATCGTGAGTGGCTTGAACTTGGACCTGTGCGAGCGCTACATCGGGGGCAATCGGTGGATTCCAGGCTGAAGCAGCAAAGCCCGTAGGAGCCCATGGTGGAGCGAAGGCTGGCACGATCCCAAAGAAATCGGGCGATCCGAAGAACGCCACTCCGCGCTTATGCTTCTTTGATTCCGATTTCAGCTCCACCACGGACGCAACAGCGAGTAGAAGCACGATCTACAAATAAATCTCTTATTTAATTATTTTTATTTTTAGCTAGCTTTAAGAAATAATTGTACAGGTTTTTTTTTTAGATTCTATGAAGTTATGAAATTTCTTCCAATGTGTGTTTGCACGATAGGTACAAGTTAATTTAAAAAATAGAAGTTTCTTATCTATTGTGATATGAGATATAAAATGTATTATGTCCATAGAATTTGGGTCTGATGAGGATAAAAATATGCTTGAGCTTCTAGTTACCTTTACGATGGTCTTCATCTTGCGAGAAATATTGCTGATGATACTGAATTCTCCACTGGTGGACCTCCGGTATATATACAACTTGTGATATAAGGAAGAATGCTCTAACGTCTCCGGGATAATCAGAGAATTAATTAAAACTATTACGAGGTGTCCGTAAAAGTCCACGTATCGCAAACAGAATTATAGGCCTTCATTGTCTAATGACGATTTTCTGCAGGGCGTATGCTATACAATCACTCCACACGAAGCCACTTACATCTTGGAAATTGATGGACGAAGATCATATCTCGTCCTCAAACTCAGGAAGTAGTTAGCTAGTTGTGAGTATGTACCAAGTACTTCCGCTTCAACGTAGACGTCAAATAAATTTAGTTAATAGATATTGAAAGGACGTTCGATTTTCTTGGTAAGTATAGATGTTGTTTATACGTATTGCTTCGTACTTACATAGCTGTATAAGATTTGTCACGATAAAATATAAATAAGGTATATAGACGCAAAAATTAATTTTTTAAATAAAATAAATTGATATATTAAATATTAATTTTATAGACATTAATATCCAAAATCTAACTATAATATATTCATAAATTTTACACTTGGCAAAATTAACAAAAGTTGAAAGCACAATGCACTTGAATATAATGATCGAGTTATAACATAATTATAATGTAGAATAATAAAATAAAATAAATAACCTTGGTGTAGGGTAATTATTTATGCAGTGATAAACTAATAAAGAAACAAAGCTAATTCTCTATGAGGTTTATTTTATTTTAAAGATTCATAAAATATCTATGTTTAATTTTATTAGATTACATTAAATTATATATTTTTGAGATTTTTTGTTGAACATACAGAATTATCATTGTATGTTTTTGAAACAAATTAGTAATATTTTTTTAAAATTAAAGTATTTGTAATAATTATAATTTCTAACTGATGGTCTATATTGTAATACTATAATTGTATAACTTCAAAAAATATTGCAAATAGAACGGAAAACTTAACGCATAAAGAAATAATACATGCGGAATCTGTTTTATTATTCTATGATATCATATAACAGATAATAAAAATAAGAACATAACAGTAACGAATGTAAATATATAAATAATATTCGATTTCTTTTAAGAAAGCCGCAGATAAAATTCAGATAAAAACTTAACGCATATATAAAGAAATTATATATATGGAATCTGTTTTATTATTTTATGATATCATGTAACAGATAATAAAAATAAGAACGTAACAGTAACAAATGTAAGTATACGTAATACTTGATGATTTCTTTTAAGAAAGCCGCAGATGAAAATCAGATAATAAATTAACCACAGATTTTCTTATATTCAATAAAAATCATGTAAAATTTCATTGAGGAATTTGGTCTGAGAATATTGCATACGCAACGTTGCTTAATTTAATATTTTTGGTCATCGCTTAGATTCCCGTCAGGTCACGAAAAATTTCTGTGTTTGTGAGAGAACGCACCTGACCGCTCAATATACCCGACCTATAAAAAGAAGTTACGTCATCAGGATCTGACAATTGTTTCACGTTCGATTTAGTAACCGTTTCCTCAGGTGAGGAATTTTTATTTAATTTCCAGTTTCTCTCGGAGAAATACGGATACGAATCTTCGGAGGTAAGTTCGCTGCTGGTCTGGGGCTTCTTGAATTTGTAATATTTAGCAGCATGAGGATAGTCGTCTTCCTTCGGTGTTTTCTTAGTGGGTGAAAATTTCTCGGTTTTCGCGCGCTTAGAATATTTTTTGCTCCTGGGCTTTTTGTATCCAAAGAACTCCTCGTAAATCACTTTGGGTGTCGTTTTAGCGAAGATGTCCGAACTGAAAGCTGTGCTGTCTCCGAAATCCGTCTTTGGTACTTTACGATTTTTTCGGGAAATGCGTGATTCTTGACTTCTCGACTCTTTGGGTTTCCCATGTTTTACGCGAGATTGATTACTATTCTTTTGCCGTTTAGAAGGACTCGGGCTAATATAACTGTCTATTTCTGGCACTTCTTTCACGTGCGGGTATTCTGCAAGTGTTAATGTTAATTTAATTATTCTTATTACAAACTAAATATATTGGTTTATTATTTCAATTAACAAACATAATTTAATTTACAAATCTCTATAGATCAAATAATTTATCTCTTCTCCAATAACATTATTATTTTAAAATCACGAAATTTTCAGAGATAAAGCTATTTCTTAAACAGAATTGTCTAATAATATACATGTAACACTGAAAGATTTTAGATAAAATTATTATAAATATGTAATTCTGCCTAAATTGTTTACGTGCACACGATTTGTCAGTTCTGTGTACCTTGTTTCGGTAGCTCTTCCCTGTAAGATTCTTCAAATTCCCGCTCAAAGTCTTTCTGGTAATACTTGGATCGTTTTGGTTGTATCTCGTCAGAACTCTCATTGGCTTCCTTGCGTTTCTCCTGCTTACGGCTTTCTTCCTCCTCTTCATCCTCATCTTCTTCTTCTTCGTACGAGTCGTGCGATGGTTTTGAGGATTCAGCACGGTACTCTGATGACGGGTCTTCTTCCTCTTCGTCGTCGTCCGATGAATAATTCTTATAGCTGGAGTACGGTTTATCCTCGTCCTCATCAGATTGTGCTCTATGCTTCCCAAACACCTCGTCGTACTGTTTGAAAGGGTAAGACGTTGAAGGCTTAAAGTCACTCTCCAACGGTGACTCTTTGAAATACTTTCCTGGTTGACGCTCATCCTCGTCAGCTTCGGAACTGTGATCGTCTTCCTTATCCGGATTTTGATATCCTAGAAATAATATTTTTAGTATAAATATTCATTTCAAACCTATTTTATTATTTTAAGTTGAATAGTAAAAACACTAGTTTGTTATTACATCTGCAAGCATATTGATAAATGCGATATTTTCTAATACTTTTTTATTTTAAGATTTTAAATAAAGTAAAAATTTATCATTTTTTGTATTCTACTTAATTAAATTTTTTTTACGATTAAACATGTAATTTGCAAGCTAATACAAACTTTCATCGTCCCTGTCTTCATCATCATCATCATCATCATCATCAGGTTGGGGTGTATGCGGCTGTGGATTTTTCTTATTGATAATCTCTACATCGTTCAGAATGCCTTGCGTTGAAACAGAAGGATGAGCGGTATTTTGTCGCGCGTTAACTGGCAGCACGTTTCCATTATGTTCCTTGTCAAAGTGCAATTGTGGTTGACTATAAAGGGATTCGTAATTGCCTTGCGCTTTAGGAACATTACTAGTAACAGGGTGAGCCTCTATGCTGGCGCCTTTGTACAGCGGAAATTGCGGGCTACCGTTGGCCGTCTGGATCGGCACAATTTGACCTTGGAAGCTCGACAGAGGCGAGGAAAACGGCGAAACGTTACTTGATTGAAGTGCCATGTTGAATTTTGGCCCGGTTCCAAACTTAAAACCCACATCCGACTCGATCGGATAGTTCGAGCTTAGTAGAAACGGCTGACTATCGAAGGCGGGCAAAACTCCTGGACCGGAGAAGTCCAGATTACTCTGAAGTTGAATGACCGGAACCGAAATTTTCTTACCGTTCACGTCTACGGTAACCTCGTCCTTCTGCTTAAGGTTCTGAGTTGTTTTGCCCGGCAACTGGGTGATGCTTGACACCGCGGGAATGCTCGGCGCGTACACTTGCGAGTAATCGGTAATTTTTGATAGAGGATAGCTCGTTTTATACACCGGTGCCTGTACGGTAGGAGATGAAGCGCTCTGCGAGATAAGCTTATTGATATTGGTGAACGAGGGATACTCGAAGTCGGAAAAACTGGCTAATTCAATCGGCTTGGCCTGATAAAATGCATTGTAGCTAGGCGAGTAGATGCCTTGCAGCTTCTGGAGCGACTGCGACACGATCGATTTCGGCGCGTCTGGCGGTTTCTCGACGCTCCTCGCAACCTTGTACGCATCGGGATTATTCAATATGCCGAAATACGGAGCCAGCAGATTGCTCCGACTCTGCTCAGGCTTGATCTGGTAGACGGGGGAAGAAACGTAGGAAAGCGGCCGCTCTGGCACGCTGCCATACGCGTGGGAGCCAGGCCCGTGATTCGTATAAGGCACTCTCTGAGCGTCCGTCGCCTTGGCGTTTCCATAACGAGGGGCTGATCTCAAGTTAATATCCTGAGGCGACGGGATTCTCGGCGTAGTTTGAGTGTCTCTGAATTGCTCCTGATTATTGCGGATATTGTGGCCGGGATCTACGACTACGCGTTTCGATTTGATAGACGTGACGGAAGCGCGAGTCGATGGCACGACGTTCGTGGCGAAACATATCCCAGACGTAAAGAGAATGATGTTTATGATCTGGAACGTATTCAGCGCACATGCGTTTTAGACATCGGATTATGTTCGATATAAAAAAAATGTTAATTAAGAATGTAAATATTATATTGCATGATAACTTGCATGATTAATCCGCAGATCTGAACAATTAGTTTAAGATGACGTACGTAAATTGTATGCGATTTGAATGAATAATTTAGAAAATGTGGCATCAAAACTTTCTTACGCTTTTGACTAAAAAATCGTGAATATTATTAATACACGGTAATTATAAATATATGATAAAGATCTATATAATAGCACATTGCAACATATCGAAGGAATAAAACAAATCACATTTGTAGTAAATTTGGAGTAAATCACTGTTACAATATTACACATAAACATAAACGATCGACGCGCGGTAAGCGTTCATTGTTTAAAATAATTGAGAAACTGGAGAAACACGTACCAACATGGTACTCGTACAGTTCGGTACGAGCAGAGACCAAAGTTTAACGTTAACTGGCTGCGACCGACATTCTCTCATCTTTTATATTCGGCGTTTACTGATGCGAGACAACAGAATGGGTTGGACTTTCCTAAACTTTGTAAAAAGCGTATCGAGAAAAACCGAGTCAAATCACCTCGCTTCTCCCTGATCAGTGAAGCCATAATCATAACCATTGATCTATCTTTTTATTAACTTACACTTCTCTCTCTTTTGTGATCTGTTATTTATATCATCATCATGCAAGTTGTAATGCAACGTGATCGTTAAACGGTTGAGTCTTATTATCGTAAATGTGAAATCTGCGAATGTGATTAAATTTGATTTCTCGTTTAATTAATTAATAAAAATAAAATTAGTAAATAATAATAATAGAAAATATTTTTAATATATTAAAATATTTATCATGCAAAGTTTAAAAAATATAAATGGGATAACGATATAAAATTATTGAATAATTATATATTTTTTCAATGTCTACTGACTATCTTGTACAGGTAATAATAACTGTACCATTTACCAGAAAAATGATTATTTCCTTTAGTAGCCGTTATTCTAAGAAAACTTGCGCGAGCATATCCAGCATAATAGTTTTGTGAATTAACGTTGATCCCAAACTAATTTCTGCCTAATTCTCAAGTTATTTTACGAGAAAGTGGCTGTTGCACAATAAAAATGCTCCAATGGATTTATGTATACAGGCTTCATTGAGTAAATCTTCAAGCTAATGATTGTTACATACCGCGAGGTGAACGTCTCTTCCCTCTGGGATACGGTTGAATTATTATACTAACCAACTGGAAAGAATGCAGTTATATATATTTTCGCCATACTGCTGATTTATATTTTGTTAATAATCAATTTTAATATAATTTAATATTTGCTTTAAATTGCAATTATACTAATTTACGATTTCTTAAGTTGTTTGTTATTTTTTAAATAATCAATTATTTTAAAACAATTATTCATTGAAGTTAGTAATCATTTAAGACTGATTTTAATTTCAATTGTGAGAAACATTCTTCTTGTATTATTTAATACTTTTTATGTAGAATAGTGTTCAAGAATTTTAATCTTAATTGGTAATAACACAAATATGTGACAAAAATTATATATTAATTTTATAAAAATATTGAATTATTTAAATTTTTTAACGCAAAGTTTTTTTAATTAATGTTTTTAATAAATCTATCTTACCATCTTACTAAATAAAAGTATTATAACATCGGAGATCATAATGAAACTTTTTCAGTTTTTAAAAAGAATGGTACCTGCTAGATAATAAAACTTTTTTATTGGTTTACGTTTATTGCTTTTATGATAAAGATTAAAATCCTGATCCGATTTTGTCACGAAGAGCTTGAAAAGAATATGGATGCTATGAATATTAATGCAGCCATGAAAACATCTCGCCTTTAGAATGTTGATGTAAAAATTTGACACATATCGCATTTTTATTAAAATCAACAATTTCCAGAGCATGATCTTGCATTTCTTTTTGCATAAATATTAAAAATAAATATACTTATTATCATGTGTTTTATCTAATAAAAAAAAAACACATTTTATTAAAAGGTATTAATATTATTTATCGCAATACGACTATAGATTAAAGATATGTTAGATAAATAATAAAAGAATAATGTATCTAAGTTAACTAGTATATAATTACATCTATTTAGTTAAATAAAAAACATTACTAATACTTACCTTTTACAAAATTCTCTGCATTTTTCCTCAGTACAGAAAAAGTCTGTCTAGTTTCCAGTTCTATTTATCGTGTTCTTGAACACAGATATATAGGTGAAAGAGAAAAGAGAAAATCTACGAGAAGAGAAAACAGGTAGGATTTGGCAGGCGTAACAAACGCCGTACAAATTACAAGACGTATGTATTTCTTGTTTAACTTAATATGTACATACAATACTTGTCAGCCTTTTATAATGATGACCGATGAATTTCCTTTCCCCTCGAACCGAACACTCCGTGCGAGCGCATGCCATACTAACGATTTTACAATTTTCGTATCAAACGTACTATAATCGTACTATAATCGTACTATAATCGTACTATAATCAAACACTTACTGTTAGTGCGAACAGCGCAGCTCGATACTCGGGTGATATTGCATTCGTTAATACGCAAAACGGACGGAAAATCGTCCGTTACCGCGGAGCAAAAACGTACTTATCTAATTAACTCTAGTCCTTTCGCGAGCGAATTTACGATTTCACGCGCAGACCCAACGAACGCGTCATGTGATCGACATCTTACTTGTACTTTTGATTACAAATTCACGCGGTGCCGTTCCCCGAAAAGACATTTCCGTTGGTAACCGAAACAGGTTGCGACGCGACGTCGGATCTCTTAAGGTCCATGTAGTCTCTTAAGGAATCAGCGTAAAACTGCTGCTGCCGCTGACGCCTGTCCCTCTCGAAGAATTGCCTTAACTGATTTTTGTTGTGAAAATAATTCGGCGGGCCTCTGCTCGGCAACTGTTTGTTCTTCATTAGTAAACCCATAAGATTGTGCATCCTGGGATGGTTGATGTCGTAGGACTTGTTATTCTCGATCTCCCTTAACATCTTGCCGAAAACTTCCGGTGTCGGCGTGGTGAACGTTGGATATAAATCACGGAACGATCGGTGTCCAAAATCGTAGTCGAAGCTTTCAGAATCGAAATCTACGGGCGACTTACGGTAACGCGTTCCGTCCATGTACATTTCTACGTTGCTAGCGGACGTTTCCATCCCACCGGTTCTAAACGAACTACCTGGCCTCACTAATTTTCTCGGGCCGTTTTTGAATCTCGAGCCTGGTCGTTTCTTCAACGGTTTATCGTGGAAACGACCTTTCGAGCGGAATGAATCGGGCCTGGGTGGCGTGAGAAATTCCAAATGGCTGTCGTCGTTGAATTCGTAGTTGGAACTCCCAGCATAGCTCGAATCTCCGAATTTAGGTTTGCGACCCGGTTTAACTTCGCCGTGATAAATATGTATCGGTCCCGCGGATCCTCGCGTCTTCAGTAGATGTTCCAAGGTCTCTAGTAGCAGCCGTTTCTTTTTAGATCTGGGCGCGTCTGCTGTGCGTATGCTGTTCTCGCTCTGATCCGCTTCGAGAAGATCTCTATACTTCGCGTCCGTCAAAGAACTCCTTAATTTTTGCAGTTCGAGTCTCAGTTTGGCCAAGTCGCTTGCTTCATTTTGACCATCTCCCGGCCTTCTGTCGTTGTTCCACTTCTGCGAGTTGTACATCGTCTTCAGGGATTCCTTGAACATTTCCTCCGCGTATTTCTGCAAGTCCGATGCAAGCTTCGGCTTCATGAGCAGCTCGCTTTGACCTGAAAACGGTTTGAAGAAGTTTCCGCCGGGCATAACGGGCACCAGATTCAAACCAGACTGAAGAGGCTCGTTGATTGGCAATTTACTGTTAAGAGCGTTCTGATTTTTTATAACGTCAATGTTAGGAACAAAATTAATTGGATTGAACACTGGTCGGTCTTTACCCTTGGCTCCGGACTCTGTCAGAGAATTTACGTAATTCTGCAGGCCTAGCGCAGTTTGCGGAGTAGCGGAGGCGATTGTGCTGAAAATCGGGATGGGCGTCGTCACAACTGTAGTCGGATAGTGTATCGCCTGATTCGTGTTAAAAAGACTCGATTTAAGGTTCGGATTCACAATCTCTACATTCTTCGCGCCTACGTTCGGAAGATGAGCTGCTCCAAGCGCATTGTTGATCGAATGACTAGTCACGCTTTCAGCGGCCTGCAACACAATACCGGGCTGTCTGCCGCCCTTCGCCAGCTGTTTGTTCATTTGAGCTTGCAGTTGCTGCAAATTCTGCGTATTCTGATTCTGCACGAAATACGGGTTAACATTAGCCGCTTGCTTCCGTCCATTCTGATCAACGGCTAAACTCGCGGTAGCAAGGAAGTTTGCGCCGGCAGTGGGATACGCGTTCTTCTTGCTCTGCGTTTCTAGGTTGGCCCTGTTCTCCGGCGCCCCCGGGCTGGACAACAGCGTGGGCGTTGTCGGCAGACCCTGCAAGTTACCGTGATTTATCAAATTCTGGCCCTGCAATCCGTGGGTATTCACCTGGATCTGCGTTGGCTGTAGAAAACTCGGATACGTCTGAATGGTCGACTGCGGCACCACGGTGAAGGTCGTTCGCGGCGTTACGTTGCCCTGAACACTCACGCTCTGCAGCCCGGGCGTAAAGGCGAATACAGGTGTCATAGTGCTCGGAACGTAGGTCGCTCTCAGGGTATCCGTGATCTTATTTTGGTCGCTCGGATGGGAGAGCAGAACCGCGTGCACGGGATTTTGGAAGGTGTTCTGGCCGACGATGATATCGGGCACCGGCGTGGAGACCAGGTTCTTCGCTAAATTCTGAGCGAGAACAGACTGAGGCGTGCTGAACGCGCCGATCGGCGCAACGGTGGCGAGATTCTGCAGCATCGCGTTGGACACGTCGAAACCCTGGCTGCCACCTAACGCGGTCGCGTGGTCGAAGTTCGCCACGGGCACAAGATTGACAACGTAATTCGGCTTCTCCAACTGATCCAACTGGATCCCACTGGAATGAGAGATCTCGAGATTCGGTGATACCTGATTCCACGTGTTAGTATTCTTCAACCTGGATCCACGTTGGGCATTGGTGCTCTTCGTTTTCGTGCTACCGCTGTTTCTTATAGAGTCGTGTCTGATGTCTTCGACGCTCTCGTCGCTATGATTCGCGCTGGGATCATCGAGCCATGGATTTGCCTTCGTTCTGTGCCGCTGTGACTTCAATCTCGCAGAGTTGTACGTATATTTATCCTCCTCTGCGCTCTCGTTCAACGTGCCTCGATGTTCTTTAGGAAGTTTTCTGGAAGAATCAGGATAAGAAGGACGTCTCCGATTTTTTTGCGCGACTCTCGGTCTCGGCCGGTCGATATAATCGGAGTATTCTGTGCTCTCGTTTGAGAGATCTCTGGAATCCTCCGTGCGGTGATAACTACGCTGCCTGTTGTTACTGTTATAAGGATTGTAGTGATTCGAGGTCTCCAAGCTAGAAGAGTCCAGGTTTTTCAAGGTTTTGTCATCGTTATCCGACTCGCTGTTTCGCAGCTGGCTGCTGAACTTCACGTCTACCTTGTGGTTGCTCGGCTCGGCGACTACGACCGGCTTCATGAATCTATGGCGTGTCCTCGGCGATTCCGCCGCATCGTTATAAGTTCCGCTATGCCCGAGTTCGTTGGCCTCGTAATTCGTCCTTGATGAGGACGGGTCCGCTGCTGCATTCTGCTTGGCCGCGCTCAGCCCGTTGTAATTCGCGGTGTTCTGCTGCTGATAATTACCGGCGACTTTCTCCTGTTCGTAAACAGTTTTTTTCGTATCCTGGGCGTTGTTGTATGACGCGTAGAACTGAGCATAGATATCCTCCCCGTTGTTGCCTTGTTGCTGCGACTGCCAACCATAATTGCGAGTGTGGTTCTCGAGCCTCTTCCCTCTATCGCCGTTTGGACGCCTCGAGGAAGGTTTACTGGACTCACCGTCGGTCTTGGTGCTCACCGTGCTGCGCACGTTCTCGTAAAAGTCCTGGTAATTGGCCACCGCGGGGGTGTCGTTGTTCACCTTCAGCAGCTCGAACTCATTCAGCCGCTCGTCCTGGAAATCGAAAGACCTGCGATTCGTCAGTGATCTAGGCAGACTCAAGAAGATCCTCGCTTCCGAGGAGTATGCTAAGTCCTCTTCCATCTTTCTCGCCCTCGCATTGGAGCTGTCTTGAGCACTTACGGCAATCGTTGCGGTGCTGTCTTGCTGTTCGTCGTCATTGGTCTGCGACGAGTCAGATTCGTCGTACGTGACGGACTGTAAGGCGGACGGTACCATAGGCACGAAGCCATTGGAATTTTCATAGAGTACGGTTGCGTTTAACAACGATGATACGCTCGAGGGCTGTTCTTCAGGCTCCTTCGAGTCTTCATTCTGCTTTACAGCGTGTACCACAGTCTCCGAGGCGGTTGCAAGTTGATCTAAGATCTCTTCCCCCTTTACGTCGGCGGTCTCTGTGCATCTCGTTTGCGGCCAGCTGAGGAACAGCAATATCATCTACGAAAGTTGAGAAACGCTATTAAATTGCGCTATTAAATTGAAACTTGAGAGCATTAGCAATTTGACTGAGCAATCAAATAATTAATAAAAAATTTAATAAATTTAAGTAACAATGTGTCAACACTTGATACAAAATAAAATATGTGAAATAAAAATTGTATAAGTGTGTATATATATGTATTTAAAAGAATGTACTTGAGACAATATAAAAGACAAAATTTTATATAAAATTTGTATAAAACATGTATTAATTTGTTGATTAAAAATAAAGGATTTATTACAAGACGTGCATGTGCGATATAATTATAACATAATTATCATTAAACTGGCGATAAACATCGAAGAAATCAAGTTATTATAAAAGTATGAGATCTAAAAGATACATCCCATATATAGTTTTGATCGTAAGTCTCGCTAAAGAAGAAAGTAGCATATATGCATTGCAAAGTTTGGACAGCTACATGATAGTAAGCAGTGTTAATTGCTGTTTCGTCAAGGAGATGACCTAGAAAAGAAAAGCAGACACACTGGAAAAGTAAAATGCGAGCGTGTGTAATGGAAATAAGGACTGGATGTGCACGGAAGCAGATCGTTCGTGGACTTTCTCACCGATTCATGGTCATTCGAATTGTTATTTGACAATGACGGACTCCTATACTAATGTCATCATTAGTGTAATGATTTTGAACAGCAAGTAAAAATTTTTTCAAAGCTTGGAATGCAATCGTATAAAAGACTTTTCTTTTGTAAAATGCAGAAATCCGGGCAACTAACACATAGCCTATCCGTTTAGAGAGTGTCGGTGAAAAGTAATTGCGGAGAAAACAGAGCCAATTTAAACTATTCTTTATGCCTATCGTTAAACAAGTCGGTCGAAGTTGTCGATTGAAATATAACATCGTTAATATTCATGTCTTTATTTAAAAGCAGTCTTGTCGATCAGATTTCAAAAGCATTTAAAGATAGTGTTTGCGTAGTAATTTGTCTCTAATTTATAGCATTTGCATAATTTTACATTTTATTTTTTATTATTGTATTAAACAATATGTGCATTAAAGTATTAAAGCACACAAGAAAAAGGTGCAATCTCTGTATAATATTGTTTTTAGTTTTATGTAGACTTTATTAAATAGCGACTTTTATGTAAATAATTTAGAAAAATATATTTATGTTGTGCATTTAGTACAAAATATTTTTAAAATCAATTTTTATAGCAGAATGATGATTAAAGAAAGTTAACAATTTTAAATACACAGACTAATATATAATATAATAATAAAATAAAAAATAATTGAAATATCTTAATAATGTAAAATAAAAGTAAATAAAATAATGTGTTTTATAATAGAGGAAAGTTCCCTATTATGAGATAGGCTCTTAATATGCGATAGCGAGGTTTCTGCTAAACTAATAGGTTCTATCTGTTAGTTCCATCATGGACTTTTTTTTATTGCCCTTAGAGTAAAATCTGTTTAGTGGAAAATTCATTATTCGATCGTGCGTGCACTCGCCTACTACATTTTTCAATTCTGCACATAAACTTCCAGCAATCACGTAAAATAGATGTGGTATCTCATAATAGGGGACTTTCCTCTATATGTTTTACGTACAAAGTATTTTAGTCTCATGTTATTTTAGTTTACGGTAAAAATAAAATTATGCTTTTACATATATTATAAAAAAATATAAAGCATTAAAAATATATAGCACATATATCATAAATATACATAGATATAGCTGAGATGGAGAAAAGAAAGTTATATATGTACAGTTGAAAAGTATTATTCATTACAATTTGTTAATATTTATTAATTTTTTATCAATTTCATAATACAACTTTACTGCCAAAAATCTATAGAGAATACGAATTAAATAAAAGGATTTACAACGAAAAGTTAAACGTTTAAATTGCTTAAAAAAAAAGAAATAAAAAGAGAAGAGTTATAAGTTTGATATATTCTTTTTCTCTATATGTATATTTTGATAATGATGAAAGAGAGAGAGAGAGAGAGAAAAATAGAGAGAAATACAATATATTATATCTATATTTTCTTAGAAAGAATTTCACACTATTTCACATGCATATGAAAAATTTGTCACTCAAATTCGGAGCATATAATGCAACATTGTATTTAATATTCCACATTATTAATATTAATGTATACAAAATGGTTAATATACCGAATCCTTTTCCATTAATCCACACAAGAGAATAAATAATGAATTTTGTCTCTCACCGCACAAAACTTCGCACTTTCACAAAGTACTCCGATCTAAGTACTTACATAATAAAAAATCATTTTCGTCGAAGTTTTGACTTTTTTAAGGTTGCTCCAGATCAAACATTAAACGAAAAGGAGATCCGTGCGCCACACTGTACTACGCGTACACATTGATCACGACCATTCGTTCCCGTATCCTCGCCTCGTAATCTCGAGGACCGCGCGTGGTGAGCTTCCACGCGAGAACTGAGCCACATAGTAGATACGCGATTTTCTTTATACAGTCTGGCGGCCAAGTGAAAAATATCGTTCTAAATATTATCTTATACACCACACAAAGCCGCAGAAGATAACTTTCATTTGCGACACGCGAGTGCGCCTGGATAAGTATTGTCCGGCGTATCATGCGACGCGGTCTCTAGTCATTACTATGGAATTCGAGCAGCGGGATCGCCATTGTACGGAAACGGAGAGATGTCGTACTCGCTACGTGCGTTTCACAAAATGCTCTCGACTGGAAACGAAATCGCTTTATTTCAAGTTCGCCCGAGGGACACCAGTCGCGACTCTTGTAACGAACTGAAGGAGGGCAATCGCGATTTTGCGAAATGCACTCGCGAGATATTTATTTGTAACCGGCGAGATAATTGGCTTCGGTCGTAAACAAATAAATAAGAGAGATTCAAGGATTTCTCCCTTGAATAGCATTGTTTTGTCTAATATTGGGAATCGCTTCAATTCAAGTGTATACCACTTCCGGCGCTTTGCAGCCTCCGGTTCTCATCGTCTCCGATTGACTGGATCGAGCCCGAGTATTCTCTCGTCAGTACTTTTTCTGCCGTAGTTTTATGCGCTCTAGAACACACGCATTATGCCCGATGCGCCTATACTCCTCCCGACGCGCGCCGTGGAAACGAAGGTGCACGTCCGTGTGTAATGAACACGAGCCGATCTCCTCCCTGCGTGCGGAGTCGCTCGTGCCTCGTGTTCGTGCGTTCAGCGTTCAGCAGCAGTTTCATGCCTCGCGCCTAATTGCCGTGCCGCAATTGCCGTAGATGCAACGCAGATATCGGAGCCTGTCCGTTGTGAAAACGTGGAATTAACAATAGCTGGAGCGAGCTTAAGATCTTTTTTCTTACGCGCCTGCCAAACAATTAGCGTTAATTGCGGTTCAACAGCATCGGTCGACATCGATGCGTATCTCTAGACACGCCCGCGCGTCGCGGTATATAGTATCTCTTATATTAATAATTTAGGATTATTGATGTACTTTTCTTACGCACATCGGCATTCGCGAATGATCGCCTTATCGGTCCGTATCGAGTAGATGAGTAATAGAGCTCGTTAGCCGCTCGGTATGCGTGGATCGATAACAATTTCTGTTAAGGCAAAAACTTTTACTTTACTTGTACATATAACCGCACGTATATATGTGGTATGATTATTAGGAAAAGTTAACAAGTAAGTCTCACAGTCTAACATGCATTTACCGGCTTTTTTCCGTAACCAGATGATACCTACCTTGTCCATGTAATATGCTATACAGGATATCCTGGAACTGCCTTTTAAACTGCGGCTTCTCTAATCATTTCGGAAATGATCTTTCCTAGTAATAATGTTTGAAGTAATTTATCCAAGTTTTTTTTTAATTTTTAACATAGCATGTTTTTAATTAAAGAGAATTTAATTTTCTTGTCATTAATTCTTGTTTGTAATTTCTTCATCTTAATGATTAACTGGGCGAAAATTGAACAGTACTTTAATTGAAGTCAAATTAATTTAATAACATGTACTATAAAATTTTTAATAAAGAAGGTATTGATAAATTTTTATTCGTCATGTTCTAGAAATTTTATTTTTAAAAATCACGTTTCAAAATTTTGCGTGAGAAAGTTGAATCAAAGAGCGTTAAAAACCAAAAATATAGATCAAAGTAGAAAACTATGTTTTAGCGGTTAATTTTATTATGTTTTATGTATAAATATATAGTATTTATAACCACTACTATATAGCTTTCTACTTTTGAATAACTTTTACATGCATCTATATTTATTTAAATAAACATATTATCATACATTTAAAAGAAATACTTGTATTAGTAAAGTATACCACAAAATTTTACAGAGTAATCGATTTTTAGGGAAAACAATAAACAAAATACAACTGCCAAAAGTTTTCATAGATAAAAAGTACAAAATAAAAATATTTATATTTTTGAGAAAAATAACTGATTTACATAAAAATTTGAGGCACAAAATAATACAAGCCTAATTTGTATAAAAAATTTCTTATTTCATTAGCTTATATTAATGCAGTATATAAGTAGTTATATTAAATTGATTAAAAGGACTTAAGTACTATGATTTATAAGGTACCTTTCTGAAGTGTGGAGATTTGGCTGATTTTTCATAGGTACATTCGCAGAGCAACAAATGTGCTTTGCTTACTACTACTTTTCCGAAAACGACGAAAGAATTTATTAACACTAAAAAAACTTTCGTGTGTTCTCAGTAAATCAGTAGCGCACACAGGTACGTTTGTATGCATTATAATATATTGCACAATTCCCACATTATAAATACTACCGTATCGCTAACTCCCGATTACTATTATTATCTCATTGATGTCGGTTCATGGCACGAAGCGCTTCATTCTTTGAAATAGTTATGTGCCAAATAATGTACATTGCAATTAATACTTAAAGATAGGGAATAATGTAAAAGAAAAAAATATCTTTCCGTACAGAAACTTTCGTATTCCGAGTTTGATATCGTCATTGGTAGCTAATGCCATAATGATCAATCGTTTCGACTTAACTTTCGTGTTCTGTTGTATTATCGGTTTCTTATCTAACAATGCACAACATTTTATATTAACACAATATCCTTTAAACGCAAATAAAAATGTGCGTTTTATCTTACAAGGTTTCGTTTTTATCAATCAACAAGATTATTAATTCCCGAATTTTTTAATCTTTTAATAGTATATCTTGAAATAAATATATCGATCTGAATGCATATTATAGTACATTTGAATATTTCAAATATATTTCGACAGAACACAAAAGTCAAGAGATATCTCTGCGGCTTTCCACTGTTTACACGTGATTTCGTTCTAAGGCCTATGATTCGCGAGCCTCGGATCCTCTATGATCTGCACGCTCTTCACTTTCGGTCGGGCCGCTGTGCGCTCGCCATATTTTCCGCCCGAGAGATCTCTTTCGACGTCCAGATTGCTCGCCTCGTAACTCGATTTGCCGATGTAGGATTCCGTAGGATTGCCGATCAGGTCTCGAGCGCCACTGTTTGATGCCAATCGCGCCAGTTCGTGTAGGGGGCTCGTGGAGAATGAATTTTGATCCTTCGGGGCTTGATCGTCGCCGAGATCGTAATTGGTCTGTCGCGTCAACTCCTCGATACTTTTGGCGTATTGAACGAGATATTGCTGCAGCAGGGCTTTCAAGTTCACGTTCGGCGAGGCCTTGGGTTGTATGGGCGGAACTCCGTCCACTCTTAGAATGATCACCGGTATCAGGGAGCTCCCGGCTTGCACGAAGGTCGGCTGCACGTTGAGGATTGATGCGGGATTCTTGATATATTGCGAGATAGACGGATTGTAGTTTAGCAGGTCTGAATACTGCAGATTCGAGTAGCCATCCAGATTCTTGCCTCCTGCCGCGTTAATCTTTTTCGCCGAGCTGCCGCCAGCTGGAAATACAATTCTCATGTAGTGTGTGTGTGTGCGATCACGGTATGTATTTTTATAAAGCATAAAGTGTTTAGTTTACCTGATTGAGCGTAGAGTCTGGTGAGTCTCGCATTCTTCTCAATGTTGTCAATGTATTCCGGATTTGGACTGTTCACCATATATTTTGAAGTCGGTCGTCTCAACGTTTCGTACCGATTCTTCTGATATTTTCCGGTTGACTTGAGAGAGTCTCTTAATGGCGACGAGATTGCTGAAGAGACCGAGTACGTGGGCGAGACTCCGCTGCCGGCTTTGGCTTGCTGCGAAACTGCCTGCTTCTGACCGATGTAGTTCTGATAGCCCAGCCGAAAAGCTTGCTGCTGATGCTGCAGGCGGGACAGGGTATTCATCGAGATGAACGGAGTTCGCGGACCGATGGGTTCTGGCGCCATTGGGAATTGCACCGGGCCCTGCGACATCACGCTGCTCTCCGTGGAGGCGGATTCGTAGATCTGCGAAGATGCGTCCTGGGTTTTGGCGGCCTGTAACGCGGCCAACGACGGGTAGTCGGAGTAAGTCTCGTACGTCATGGGCGGTACGTCGGACACTCTACCGTCTGGATACTTCCAAAATATCTTGTTCTCGTATCTGACACCGTTTTCCACCGTGTACCGAGGCAGATCGGGGAACGGTCCAGCGTTCTCCTGGTAGCCGGACACGTCGTCGGGTCTGGCAGTCGAGGATTCCGCCGCGTTCGAGCCTGGTCGAGCGTAATTGTGAGAATTCAGTTGTTCCAAGAGAGTAGCGGCTTCGAGGGGACTCGACGTCGGGGGTTTCGCTGCGCTTTGTTTCGGTCTGGGGTAACCCTGCACGTTTATCGCGCGCTGAGAACCCTGTCCCACATATCTTTGGACGTACGACGGACTTGGAGTGACGTAGGTATATCGACTTGAACTGGAGGCTGTGTAACTCTGCGGACTCGGAGTGGCGTAACCCGGCGACGTTACTGCTTCCTCGGGGCCAAAGGCCAAAGATTGCGGCGTTGTGGACGCGTACGCACCCTCTTGATAGTCCACGTGCGAGTATGCGTCGACGGAGGGTCGCGCAATCGGCGTGAATCCTTGGTAAGGCTCGGAATCAGATGTCTTTGTCAACTTCGTTCGCAGCCCGAATACCGGCGACGACTTCGTTGCGGGATTGTAAAATTGGTAGCTCGATCTTGCCGAACCGCGGGTTCTCTGATGTCCAAAATCCGCGAACGAGTCGGAAATCGATTTTTGATCGCTTGGCGGTACTTTCTCTATTATGGTCCTCGGAAGAAACGGGCTGATGGATTCCTCTATGCTCACGGTGGTTCCCGTCTTACCCGCGGGAAAGTAATAATTGTACTTTCGCGGGATAGGTACGGAATTCCGGTCGAAGCCGTAACCGAGCCCGTTATTCACGGTGCGCTTCGACTTCTCGTCGGTCGTATTACCTTCGATCGTGCCGTTATCGAAATCCAGAAGTATTATCGGAGGTAGGATCGGTAGGATCTCTTCGACGTTCTCCTGCTGCTGCTCCTCCTCTTCTCTCCCCCCCTCGGCAGCATCTGGAGCATCGGCAGCATCATCGGCGGCGATGGGACGTTCAACGCTGTCCGAGTCGTTTACCTTGATCTCTCTGCTTCCGGTAGTCGCCGCATTGCAGAGCGCGTGTATCAGCAGGAATGCGACGATCTGAAAGTCAGGGGCACGTGTAAAGAAATCGCGCCAGATGCGATGTAACAATGTGTTGGTCATCGATCTGCGGCGATGGCGATCTCACTTTCACTTCCCTTCCCTGTTCGACGAGTATGTACGATCGTCCCGAAGAAATACGCCGGTTAAGTTATACCGGATTGAGTTTCCACTATTATAAGATATATTTCCAAAAAGATGTATTAATTAGATATAATGTTCATATTCTATACGAAGATATCTTCGGAACGATAAGCCGGTTATATATGTAATTACGAAAATAACGAGCGCATAATTGCGATCTAGGAGGGAAGTGGAGCTGAAGATATGGAGAGATATTCCTGTAGGGTCAGAGTCAAGTGTGTCGGTCAACATCGTTAAAACGGGTTTTATTCGTTGCGCACTTGCAATTTTCACCGCTTTCTTTAAACATCAGCATCGCAATCTATAGGTAACAACGAATGAAAATATTGCTTTCCAGTTGAGTAATAAAAGTTTAAACAGTTATAAATCGTACCGATAAGAATTAGCTGATAACTTTAAAAATTGGTTATATATATTACATTATTTAAGCATTTATATTAAAATATTAATTAAAGTTAGATCAACAAAGAAACCATGAATAGGCTTAAGTTATTCTTATTTTATAAAGATGCGCGAAAGTAACTTGGTATAAGAGAAATTAAAAAATTAATACAAAAATCTGGAAAGTATATAGAAATGAAGAACGTTAAAGTGAAAATTAACTAAATGTACAATTAAAATACTGCAAATAAAATATAAATAATTTATATGATATCTAACACTTTTTGTGTAATTACTAAAATCTTTTAGAAACGTTTAAACCATGTCTAGCTTTAAAAAAATAGCGGTATATATTTATAAATCAATCAGATTTTTTTATTCCCGTTTTCCTGAAGCAACCATGCCTACTGCTCTCAAATTACAATTTTGGCATTAATGATCCAATAAATATTCAGTACGCGACACGTGATGAAAATAGATGTGCATACAACGCGTGTCGAAGTGACCGACCGCGGCCATTCGTCAGCTCGTCAATCAACTCGAAATTGGCAGCGACGGGGATGTAAAAACGCGAGCGGCGTATTGCGCAATTGAGGAGACGTCAAATTTCACGCGGATCTCATCGGACGTCCGTGTTACGTCGCGCCCGTGCGAAACCGCGGTGTTACCCAATGCCGAAAAGTGCGTTCGGGACTCCCTTCGACGGCGAATCGCGAGATGAGATGCGTGGCTTATCCTTCTCGCGGACTTTCACTGGCTTGCTCAAGAGCATCTGCCGCGGCCACTTTATCACCGCCTCTTCACGTATGGACCGCGATTGGAAAAATACGCGGAACTTTCACCGGCAATTACGTCCGGTCGAGTCCAGGAAGCGTTCATTCGATCGAGAGAAGAAAAAAAAAGATTTTTTGGAACTGTTGCGAAAAATGGCACGAGTGACGTGTGTTTCCGTTAAAATATTTCCCATGGATTTTCGGCGTTAAAACTTCATCCGGAGGGATTATTAAATTTAGGTTGAACAGCTGCAGCCACGAAATTCCACGCGCGATCAATTTCTGTCAATAACATATTATCCGTACTGATGTCAACACGCGGTTGTTAACTTCGCAATTATGTGTAACTACGTCAATAACGTTTATCGAAATTACTGCAGTTTCATTATTACAATTACAAAGGGGTGTTATTTTAGGATCATTAGAATGTTAATATCACGTAGTGCGAAAATTGTTATCGTTTTTAATTATTTTCATTTCAATGGTCTTATTATATAAAAATAAAGAAATAAACAAAAAATTATAAATATGACAAGAGAGTACGGAGCAAAAATGTATTATTCTCTTAATATATTTTTTACATAGCGAAATATTAATAAAATTCAAGAGAATATAGTACATACATTTCTTTCTGTCAAAAAATGTAACATTGATAAAAACAAAACACAAAAAATAAATTTTAATTTGACGACTTTATAAATTTTATAACAAGAATCACAGACAGTATGTGATCAATGTTTCTATTAAATATAATTTCTGACAGTTTGTAACACAATTAGAATGTAGTACGTTATAATATAATAAATATTAATTATGTGATCGCTTAATAAAACGGAATAGGGATTTGAGGAAAGATAAGGTTCTACAGGGCGTTAATACGCAAAGTTTGATTCAAGTACTCACGTAGATCCTAGTGAAACTCATGACGGCCGACCTTAAACCTGCTAGCTTGGCGGACTTGCCGTGTGTGTGTTTGGTACTGATGAAGCTGAGGCCAGAACATCCCACCTTATATGCCCTCGCTCCTGGTGTGAGAAGGACACCGTCATTATAGTTTCACCACAGCGAGACGAATGCTATTCGCGTTCGATACGGGAAGACATCTGCCAGTAGCGTAACGATGTCTGACAAATCGGCGCACCGATCAAGGAAAGTTCTTTATTTCTTTTGCATTACGCAAATAAACGTGTACGTATCGCGCTATAAATCGGATTAACAGGGAGAGTTTTTGTCCAGAACGAAGGGTATTGGAGAACGAAATGTGGATCGTTTGCTATAACGAATCGCGAATCTGGAATTCGCAACGTGAGATTGATTTTAGCAATTCTGAAAAATTTATTTATCACGTGTCGTTCACAAGAAAATATTATGATGAGTCCGAAGGCGTGAAGTACGAAATGCATGGGCATGTTGCTTCCATTTTTATTACACTACCGCTCATAATTATTCGAATGTGTGTGATAGATATTTTACCCTTTACTCCGATTTTAAAATCTTAGTAAATGTTCCATGTGTTCTATAAACATAGATAATACTTTATTAGAATAATTGACGCTGTTTTTATAATATATTAGTTGTAATTATACACATACAAAATTTAAATTATTGAAACAACGTTCATCGAACTATCTCCAATTATAGTCGATATTATACATTATTATTTCATTTATTAAAATTTACATTTCCTATAAACAAAGAGAATAATTATTCTCATATGGAAGAAATATTACAAAAAGCATTGAATGAAATATCAACAGAAACAATGATGAAATCAGTTCAACAAATGCAAACAATTTGTGTGAAAATGAAAACAGTAATTAAAGCAAAGAGAGCGCATATTGATGAACATTATTTAAATAAAAATTAATAAAACATTTTTGTATTAAATATTATATATTATAGTTCAATCTATAAGCTTATCGTGTAAAATAATTTTTATCAATAAATACTTCTCCCGGATGTAACTCTCTGTTTCTTTAATTCTTCAAGTTGTTCGAATAATTAAGAGTTAAAGTATATCAGCGGAAGATTCTGGTAAATTATACATTTACGGAAAAAGAAAGCGTGCACGATGACATTAATAACAAAATAATAGCCAGAATTAATTTCAAGCGATTAATTTTGCGCGCCTACACCGTTGGGCTCATCTCCGTAGCATCAGCTTTCTCATGTGAATATTCTCTCCGTTGATATATCGCGCTCACATAAATACTTGTAATCGTATGTTTCTTAAAATTAAATATATCTTTATTAGTGCTCTACTTTTTAATATCAACTCAGTCGATCTAAATGTACATCGTAAATTATCATAAATACTGTCATTAACTGTCAGAGCTAATCTCGTACGAGTTTATTAGATATGCTAATGACCGATAAATAATTTTGTCGTGTGCGCGTACTCGATAGGGCAATTAATAAAATCACATCGCAAATCATACGTCTTGATTAATAATGTCGTGTAGTAGATAACATGTAATTATCCCTTTTGTAACCGTAAAAAAAAGTTAAGTGTCTGGCTTTACCATCAACTAATGGTAGACGATAAATATCTTCTATCACGAAATTTGATTGCTCAATGAATTAATTTTCCTAATATCGAGAATATCCTAATATTTTTTGCGACGGTACGTATCATCATTAAAAACTTCGTAAATATTTTACATTCTTACATATTTGTTTGGTAGTTTAAAAATCCAAATTTGTGTTAAAATCTCAATCCAGTTTGTTGCAAAATCGAAATAATATTTGGAGGAGAAATTATAATATTATAATTTCTTCTTCAAATTATAATAATACAATAAAGAAAATATTAAATTTGAAAAATATTGCATTAAAAAAAATAGTTTTATGATGTTAATTAATAAATTTAACTATCTGATTATTAAATATGTAACAGTGTAAAAAATAAATTAAATATATAAATATTAGGTATATAAGAATAACAAGAATACTAAATATAAGAATTAAATATAAAAAAATATTTTAATTTGGTTGTTAGAAAGAATGTTACTCACAAGTAAATATTTAACGGAAAAATATTTAAAATATATTTACACGAATTTTTAGTTGCCGTTATATGCGTAAGAAACATTTTATAATATGTAAGAAATAGTTACTTCTCTAAATAAAAAAAATAGTTTTATGTAAAATTATATCAAATTATTAAAGTTGATAGAATATATGCATAATTAACAAATTCTACACATATTTCTGTATCTTATTTTACAAGTTGGAGGAAAGATATCACCAGCTGTGTTTTTCATTTCAAATTTTATTGAAAAATCGTAAACAAAGTATTTGTCGTTTACTGAACGCGTCTTTACAAACGTAAAAGAGAACAGTATAAAAAGGCTTTTGCATGATCTTCGATGAAAGACTAGATGCGATGACGCCGTCGACCTCTGTTCAAACGACACATCTTCGATGTCCGTCCTGATACGCCTCGGTCGTCGTATGTGATCGCTAGTAATTAAGTTTTCAAACTGTACTGACCCTTGTGTATATGACATTCGTCAATCGTCATGCCACTTACGGCGATTCACTCGGACTTGCGCTTCTTAAGAGCGAAGTTCACTTTCGACGGGAGAAAGCCCCCTTCCAGCTTTATTGGTCTTTCTCTGTATCTATAACAATATAGTTATGGCAGTAATTACAGTAATAAGAGGCACTCTGGCATTTTTATTACTCACTCTATCATACCTGGCTATGTCCTGTGCAGCAATGACTTTGCTTGGAATGTACGTGTCAAGTAACGACCTCGGCTCCGAGGGCAAGGAGTGATCTTGCACTTGCAACAAGGCCTGCTCGTCTTCGAAGGAGCCCCGAATAGGTTCTAGTTGTGTACTACCTTTGAAGTCATGCGGGGGAAACTGAGGCGGTACGAAATGAGTTTTGGGCTCGTCAGGCACCTGTTCGAAAACACATTAAACAAAGTTATAGTTTCTGTGTTGCGTGAAATGAGACGATGATTATAAAAGAGAGCTCTGAGCAAGTGATCCTGCAGGATATTGCAAATATATATTTACAATAAAGAAACAAAAAAAATTTTAACTATATTTTAACTCAGGATGTGATTTATTATTTTTTGTCATAAAAAAATATACTGCAATTAATACATTAAAATTATTTTCATAAAAAAATATACTACATTATTTTATAGAAAATATCATACGTTTCTTTATTGCATTAAAGTAAAAGTGCTAATGGAGAACAAATATCGTAGACGGCATGTAGTAGCGCGGCGACAGAGGTAATTAAACTATGCTAATTAGATAGCAATGACATACCGTTAACGATGCTAATTTAAATATCTAATTATAACTCCGGCGGGTAAAGCGACAGTTATGTAAAACTGTCATTTCCATTACAAAACACCGATTTCTGATAAATGTAACGTAGTCACGCAAGCTATAAATCACGCTGAGTGAAATATCAGTTATGACACTGGAATCTATTACATTTACTAACCTTGATATAGTTCTGCGACTGGTCCTGGCTGATCTGCTCCTGCAGGACTTCCTTCGGCGCCTCGTGGCCGATTGTCGGTGCGATGTACAGCTGTTGTTGCGTCTGATATTGATTCAACTGTCCGCGAAGGTAGTTATCCTGAATGTAGGCTGGTAGACGAGCGTAAAAATCGCTGTAAGCGGCAGCGGGATCGCTGTAAGCTATGCCAGGCTGCGTGTAAACTAATTGCTGCACATACTGCGGCTGCGAAGGCGTGATGTAAGCTTGCGTGTGCAACAGGGTCTTTCCTTGAGCCAGCGACTGCTGGGGTTGCGCGTACAAGGGTGTCGTCAGGGTGGACGAGCTGAGCTTCTTTTTCGGTATACTTGGGATTGCGTAAGTCGATCCTTTCGGCGCCTAAAATATTCACGATCTGACGAGTGAAACAGAAAAGATAGCTCCGATCGTGCGACCAGTTTAAATCGATGCTAAAATATTCACGAATATGTTTACTATGCAGGAAGAAAGTTTAGCGTTTCACTCTTAATCACGATATTGCGACATTATTGCTACAATAATCATTTGCACAAAAATGCAATTCATTAAGAAAGTTACATTCGCGGAAATTAAACTCTCTTACCTTGGTCGTGAACGTCACCGGCCCGGCAGTAGAGTAAGATGGTTGTAAGGGAGGGATCAATTGTTTCTGATTGTACACGGAGGCATATATGGGTATGGAAATTTGTTGAGCCGCGTTGCTGGCTAACTGTAACGGAGGTTGCGCCAATCCGGCACCTTTTAAACCCACCAAAGGATTACTATCCAAGGGATAATAGGGATAATAGGGAAGCAATTGTGTCACCGGAACGTCGATGTAAAGAGGTTCTGCAAAGTAAAAACACATAATTCATTTTTTAATTCTTTTTTCAATAATTATCGAGGTAAATATTTTATTTCTATTAAGTAATTTTATCTTCTTTTCTTCTTTTTTGACAATAGACTTCTAAACACTTATTATATTTTTCTAAATATTTAAATATCGTTACAGCATTTTCATTTTATTGTTAATTTATAATTTTGTAACGTAATTAAAGTATGCTCTGTAGTATAAATATTATTATTCAAAAAAGTTCTTGAATATAAATTTATAGGATAGAGAAATGTTAAAAGCACTTTTATGTTTGTGTCCTTTACCTTTATTGACAGCTTTCGTGTATTTTTCCGTGACTGCTTTCTGTTGAACACTTTGAATGTAGTTGCCCACTGGTATTTCCGGTTGGTAGTTTAATTTCTGAGATTCGAAGGCGATAGGAGCAATGCCTTTGGCTGCTATTTCTATTTGTTGTTGATATCCGCCGTAATATTGTGCCGGCGGAATATTTTGCTGTGGCAGAATTTGGCTCGGCTGTTTATATTGTGCTTCGTGTACAGAGTATTGATTAGGTTGACTGTATTCTTCAGGTGGTACCTCCTAACGATAACAAAACGAAGAAGACAAAAGAGTTAATAAACGAAAACAGCATTATTTTATATAGTTGATAGAATTACATATTGGTATTTTACAGATATAACTGTTTTCTTTTTTAATATTATTTTCTACATTATATGCACGCATATACTGTATGATAGCATATTATAAAATTTATCTGCTATAAAAATTTTTATATCGGTTATAGGAACGTGACTAAAAGGAAGTAAAAGCTCTTAAAGTTCCGTACTGCAACATTTAATTAATATCTTACGCTATATTTTATATCCTGAAGTCGCTGAGGTGGGATGTACAGTTCGGAATGACTCAAAGTATTATATTGGCTTGGTATTTGATACTGCTGCTGCTGATTGGGCTTGGCGGTATATTTCGTCTCATCAGTCCGGATGCTCTCAGGCTTACCCTCCGCCCTCAGATTATCTCTCTCTATATCTTCTAAATTAATTTTCTTCTCGGCATACGTCGCTGTTACCAGCAGACCCAATATTAAATAGATTTTCTGTAATCGAAAGAGAAAGTTAAAATTACTGTCAATCAGCTATTCTCTATTGTGTCCTTTCATTTTCTTTTTTCTTTTTAATTCGTCATCCAATTGTGCATCCTGCAATAATCTATAAGTTTCTAAGTATAAAATTGACTAATGACTTTTGCATGAAATACAAATAGCTTGATTGGCATGTGTCGTGTAAGTAAAAATGTTAATTGCTTTCTTGACGCATATTAGAAGAGAAATATATCATTATATTTAAACGTGTATTTAGAAAAAGCATTAATGATATTAAATTGTGTTGAAAGTTGAACTCAATAAATTTCAAGAAATATGATTCAAGAAAAATCGCGAAATTAACTGCTTAAGAAATCTTCTTGTCGAGTTCATCATGCAACTACGATGATTTATAAAAGTTTAATGCGATTAATTCGTAGATGTACAAAGAAATGTAAGAGAAACAAATTAATAATCCCTAATAAACAATGCGTAATAATAATCGGCCTACGAAGCGATTAGCGATTACGCGCTTTAGCGGTTAATTATTATATTGTGTGTTCACCATTATCGTTTCCGGCAAAAACGTATTTGCACCGGGCACACTTTCACTGCACGTGAAGTTCTGGGTCAAACATCCGGCATGGACCACTCTTATATAGATTGTGTTATCCCGCCACCGGCGGGCGGGCCGCTCCCTCCCTCGTACACGTGTATCGTCACATGCATGCATGTACATTTCTCTCTCTATCTTTTTTTTTATCTCTAAACGAATTTTCAGGCATACATTACAGTGTGTCATGTACCAGGAAAAGCTACGCGCTTTTAAAAATTTATAACGAAACTTTGAAATATTACCCCAGCTATTTTTCAATTTAATAGAACGTATTACTGACGACGGAACATTTTTTTATTTTGTTGTACAAAAAATAGTTTTCGTACAAAATTTGTTTTATATATTTCTCTAGAAGCAAATTCTTCACACAATAATTTTATTTGTGATATCCTTTTATGGGAATCAATATGAAACTCTGTTACAAAACTCTCTTCTCTTCTCTTTGTTAGCGACGTTATGCATTTCTTTTCCGTGGCAGTTATATAATGTGCGGTACTATCTCACTAAAATATTGAAGTGGAAACATCTATATAACGGGGGCATACTTACCATGTTGCAAATATATATATTATAAAAAAAAAATACAGACACGACACAAAGGACTTAGCTCTACTATAAAACCGAATCAGACGTGCGTTCTCTTATATAGCCTTTATCCCTACCAGATGTATCTCCTGTCGAGCTACACTTCACTTCTTGATTAAAGCGTGTGTGATAATCCGTGTCGGTGGTCCACGGAATATAGAATACCATCATGACACGAGTAAAAGTGAAGATATTCCTTAAATTACTTCCTCAATTTTTTTGAGAATATACGACTGGATCTCATTTCAGAGAAAGACTAACACGTGCCTCGAAAACGCTACATTCCTAAGTTATTTACATCTCACAATAATTATTTTTAAACTTTTGTAATTATTTTCAGAAATAATTGCTTCAGAAATAATGTCAGTAATTGTTTTTTAATAAAATATTATGTCAAGTTCATTATAGAGATCTGTGGTATCTGACAAAATTTAAAATATAATTTTATGCATAATTTTATGTGTTGCGTAATACAAAGGAATTTGAAAAATTAAATTATATAAAATACAATATAAAATAAATTAAAATAAAAAAATTATATAATATTAAAATACGTAAATGTGTTTGCATTAAAATATACGGTATATAAAATTACAAATAAAATCCTATCTCGAAATCTGAAGTGAATTAAAATAGATTATTTAAAGTGGACTTTATAAAAATGGAAATGTGACTAGAGTTTTAAGCAGAGTATTACTTTTTAATACTCAAATTTTATATCATACTCATGGTATTCAAATTAGATAGAAAAATAATGATTAAAATGAAATTAATTGACGTTAACTGCATGTACATTCTATTCAAGAATATGCCGAGATGCAAAATAAGAAGATCATGATTTCATGTAAGTGTGATTAATATTGATTATAAGGAAACGTTAATTTGCTTGGAACGATTCATTTTGCATCCATCAGATAAACGGCAGAAAACTAATCTTTTCGTAGAAAGAAACGCGTCGAAGATGCCGTGTCGTTAGTACGAGATTAACAGGCAGGAAAAAGTCGATTATTAAAACGCAATCTCCTGGGAACGTGATATATCATTGAGGTGATCAAACCAGAAATGAGCTTCACGTACTTAATCATTATCGTCATTTTCACGCACGTCGTTCGTGGTCTCGGCTATCCGATTGCGTTCGACGCGGAATAAAGTGCGTTAAGTGCCTGGTAGTAGCGTTATCGGCACTCATAATCTTCACGTAAATTGCTCCCCAGATTTTTTGAAGCCGTTAAATCGCGCTAATTACCATGCCCAATTATTCGGTTCATTAAACTCCTAATTGGCCGAGTCGGTGCGTTTCAATCGATCTCGCACTAACCACAATTTGCAAATAAACAGATCAAATGATATACAGCTTTACTGATTTACATTCCTATAGAATATGAATTAAATATACAATTGCGAAAATTATTTTGTATAGCGTTAATATGTATGAAAAGTTTTACGTACGATTACAATCGTTCCCCAACATATCTTTTAATTACAATAACTCTTTCATTTTGTTTTTGTTTAATGATATATTATATAGATTCGATGATATGTAAAAAGTTTAACGAAAATTATATGCTCGCTAAAAGTTAATATTACGAACTAAATTTTAGTATAATAAAATATTATTTTTGAAAGAACTTTAATTAATATTTGATAGAAATTTAATAGAAATTGTTGGAGCTCGTTATTATCCAGGTAAGTATAATATTCATCAAAATTCTCGATACAATCTACCGTTTATTAATTCAAGTTCTGCATAATGAGAAACAAGCGCCAACGTCAGTGTCTTCTGCGAACAATAGAGAGAATGATCGATGTGATCTGATAGGAAGTGGCGGTTTCCGATTATTGAACGATATAATGGCATACGGCATACGCACTTGTGGAAAAGTGGATTATTCTCACCACTGCGTGTCTAATAGTTGCATGCAAGATTGAGTTGTGAGATTTGGACATGCGATCTGATTGTTTAATTCAAAAGGCGGCAATATATCTTCGGTATTCATATATATAAATCTGATATGTATTTTACAATAACTTATTGAAACTTACGCTGGTGATAAGTTATTGGGTTATACTAATTTTTACTTTTTTAAAATTTCATATAATTTGTAACATAATTTTAATACAATCACTATTCCAAATTCTTTATGATTTATAAATTGCAGCCAGTATATGTTTGCAAAATATGTACGTTCGATAAACAAATCTCTACAAAATTAATAGGCACAACGCGTAAGTAATTAATCATGCTAATCTCTCACATGTAGAATTTGCTATCTAGTACTTCATTCTGTAAGATCGATGATACGTTCAAGTTCATATTTCTCTTAATTTTCATGATTAGATCTAACAATAAATCATTCTCGTATTAAACGACGTAATTGGTGAAGGTGTTCTCGACTACAGCTCGCGAGATTGTATTAAAATGATGCAAAAAATCGCATTGAACATCAGAACACCATTCCTGCCGTTCATCCGATCGAATTTGAGCGATAACGGTTACCCGACAAGTCATCCGGGCGAACTACCGCTTATCGCGACGATCGCGTGGCGAGGTGTTCCTGAAAATTCCTAAATGGAAAAGCCATCGCTCGCTCGCTCCATTCTGTCGCAGACAATGGGGAAAAGGGCTCCGGATCGAAGAAGCGGAAAGAGAAGGGGGTGGAGAGCGGCTTTTCTTGCATAGATTCCTGACGGGAATGGGTGATCGATGCAGTCGGGAGTCACGGAAGGGAAAGGATCGCGAGGATGGAAAGGAGGTCTCGTAATGACTCGCAATATCTTTGTTGCTCTCTCTTTCTCCCTGATGTAGAAGTGGAAACGTTCCGCTGTTCGAGTCGCACAAAGGCCCGACCCTTTCCTCGGACATACACACCCAGATGTGTTCCACCTGCTAAAGCGGAAGATAATGATGAGGAAGAGGCTGAAGAGAAGGAGGAGGACCGGGACTTTCTACGGTGGTCATGGGTGTGGATTACAAACCTTATACCGATCGCCCGCTATTGCGTCAAACGACGCTGCACTTGAGACAAATTACCTGCAACCTCGAGTCAGAAAACTTTCTCGGACCGCGCGAAGCCGGCGGCGCCTCCGACCTCCGACGAAACGCGTGCGAAAGGGTGGAGAAAAACGAGGAAGTAAACTAGACTCGTTACATTGACGACGCGCCGCCGCGCCGATTGGAACGCAGTTTCTCATATTTACGACGAAGCGACAACAAAAAATGCAAATATTCGACCTTTCCGGCCGATCGCTTTCTCGAATTTGATCATACCCGGATTCGCCTACGATTAGCTGTCCGTTCGCGATTAGCGCGATCCGTTAAATTTTTTATGTTTGCTCGAATTGACCGTCGCATGTCCGCTTTCGAAATTCACTCGATCGATTATATTATCATTCGCATACGATCATCATTCGCAAGTAACGATCGTCATTTGCATGCGCATCTCTCTCTCTCATTAAGTGAGGCTGGGAAATTGGCGGATATTAGAAATCCTTAAGTAGTAAAGTATGCTTTCCTAATAAATTCTTTTTTTCTTTTATCTATCTCGAAGACGCTGCAATAAATTAATTGATCGAAATTACTTTTTTTTTATTATTGCTTGAACTTTTCTCTGAAAGTAAAATAAAGGATAAAAAATCTGCAGCTCTCTCCGATATGCAAAAAAGAATTACGAACAATTTTTTCTATTATTACTATAATACATGTATATAACTCTCTAAGCATCTACAACTCTGTGGTTGTTTTGCATGGCCAAAATTTAATAATATAATCTTAAATTTATTTAAGATTAGTACTAAATTTATTACGATGTTATGACGGTAATTTATTAACTTAGAAGAGAAAATGCGGAAATATAAACCGGAAATATAAACCATTTAAAAAATGCAATAAAAATAATCATCGCACCGCATGCAATCTACTCGTCGGAGTCAGGGAAACCGAGTAAGTAGTACACAATTGCAGAAGAGTGCCAAATATAGAGTAACACATTTTCTACATAAATTAAGCAGAGTGCTATAACATTTTTTTCGATGCAACGTTCTCTGGATCGAAATCTTATCGGAATAATGCAGATAGCTCGGTTGTCGGCTCGCATGACGCGTGACGGCTCATAAACATAAAGAGAAAATGACGCTTACAATAACGGTTACAGTAATGAATGTCCTTACACATGCGTGTGAATATGAGACTTTCTACCACTGTCGCCAAAAGCTGCAGCCTTGTTTATCCGTTTATACAGGCGAGGCGCTTATGCGCTTCGAACTTTCGGGTCGCCGTATATTATCGATCGAGATCGAGTCGCAGCGCGTGAAAGTAACAGGCTTGGTCCATCTGATTTTATTCCAGACACCATCAGCGTATGCACGAGCGCGCCGTGAAATGAACAAAATAAAGCAAAACGGCGCGCCGAGCGCAGCTCTCACTCATCTGCCACGATATCCGCATCAAGATTGGCGTCAAGACTTATTGCATTCCGCATGAAACATGCAATTCCGTCAAATTTATTAATTCTATGCATACAACCGTGTGTTACAAGAGATGAAAAAGAAATTTGCATTAGTTTCCTAATTTTAGATATGTAATTAAACATGTTCGAAGAAATATTTTACAATATTAGTTGGACCTTCACTTCCAGATATATTTTTACACATTCTCATCAGGAAGAAAGATACGAGAATGAACTAAAGAAAGATATGGATGACCGAGTACTCATATATGAGCGGCGTAGTTTCGTGAAACTTAAAAGGAAATAGTGAACGTTTCTTATCTCATTCACACGGTCCATCGACGTGCCGGTTCAAGCAGACCGGTTACGAGACCTTACTTCCGCTTTCCATCGCGGCCGGCACGCCTCATCCGGTAGATCTTACCGGACATTTGCCGTGATCCGGATTTCTTCCATTTTCCAGCGCCGCGGCCGTGATTCCATGTTAAGACGATACCGTACAAAAGACGGAAAATATCTTAAACGTTCAATTAGCGCCGCGCTAAATAAAGGACGTGCGGAGCAACGGCGCGCAGAAAAGCTCATAACGAAATTAATTGGCGAGCGCGGAATTAATTAGAGACGGGGGATTCATCACCGGTAGAGAAAAGGCAGCGCGCCGTCCCATATTCTCATAGAATTTCAAGATAAAGCAGTCACACATCGTCCATCGTCGCGGTGCATCTGTAATTTACATTGGCTTCTTTCACATATTAACTTTCTACAATCATCTAAAACGGCGAGGACAATATGTTATTATGTAGTTTTAAATTTATCTCTTTACTTAGTGATAATTGATTGACTTTAGACGATCTAAGTAAGTTGTGCCAGAATCAAATAGAAATCTAATGTTAAGTATTGCGTATATAAAAAATACTTGAATAATCAGAATACACGTATATAAAAAATATGTACTATTAAAATGTGCACATAAATAAAACTGTATAAAATATGCAGTTACATAAATAATTCTATGTCAAAATCAGACGCAAGTTATATAGATTGTTTAAAATAAACTTTAAACATTTATATTAAGTAAAATAAATGCGCTATATTCAGAAAACAAACATAAAATTTATCATTGTTCGCAACATGCCAATACATAGAAATAGAAAATAAGAGCTTTCTATTGTACGTGTTTTAATTATGTAGCGCGCCGCGTAAAGCATATTATCTTAATGATATGGTAAACCTTCAAAATTGCCTCGTCCGTGTAAATTTCCGCGTCTTAATCCGCCAGATTTTCACGTACATCGCAGTTTGTGATGACGTGTATATAATTACGTTGAAAGGAACACGGTAGAAAAGAAGCAGGAAGCTGTCGCTCATCGAACGAAAGTAAAGTACAAAAATAAACACAAAAGGGAAACCGGTTTGCAGTACTTACACCGAAGAGAAAGGAGTGCAAACGTCAAAGGCAGCATAAAGGATCGCTTATTATAATATTAGTGACTAAAACGCGTATTTAAAATATATGTATATAGGTCGTAAAGTTAATAGGATCCTCATTGTCGGATCAGAGCGGATCAGGTCCAATGCGACAATGTGACTTTTTGCTCTAAAAAAGACTCGCTGTGCAATGCTAAAAGGCTTTTGCAAAACAGGTACAGGTTTCGCGTTCTTTTCACGCGTCTCGTAAATTTTAAAAGATTAACATCTCTCGCGTTTTCGCGGTAACATAAAAGCGACAGTCGCCGCTCACATGAGAGAAAGAAAGTACCAAGCTGGATCAAAGAGATGATATAAGTAATCGTATTAAGGAGTAATCTTGTGCATATCTATGAGCATGCCTTTCATTTAGCGATTGATGCTAAAATAAATCATTCGGAACATTAGCGCCTGTTAGGTTGTCAAGTTTTTATTTTTTGACTTGCAGCTATCAATAATGTTAGACGAATAATATTGATTTAAAAACAGATTTTGTTTAACTTACAATTAGTGAATTAGGGAGTGAAAGTGTATATATATGAAATGTACAAGCGTGTTTTTTTCTGTTTTGCAATATAAAGAAAGAAATCGTTATAATTAACTCGTAATTTTCTCATTAGATACAAAAGAACATAACACGGCGCATAAATATAAAAATGTTATAATATACAGAAGAATACTTATTTATAAGGAGTTTTAATTATGGGATTTAGGCTTTAAGTGAAATTGGAATAGGCGAAGATGTTACGAAAAATTGCAATATTTCAAGCATTTAATGTTATTTAAAATTATTTACATAATTTTTATTTATATCAGATATTTTGTTTAAAAGCATTTAAACAGTCATATTTTACAACAATACTTTTATTTACAATTCAACTTTGAATTTTAAACCTTGTAATTTTAAGTAATTCAGACATTTACTCACAACTCTATAGATTAAAAATCATTAACTCCATAAGAATGTTTTATTACTCATATTATCTATTATTTATCTGTGGATACGTCAAATCGAAAGAATAGATTGAAAATAAAGGTAGATGAATTTCATTATATTTTAAATTATAAAGGAAATTTATTTTATAGTCTTATGTATAATAAAAAATTAATATTTTGATTTGTAATTTTGGAATTTAACTAAGGGTAAAATAATTAACATTAAAACATATAGTATAAAAAATTGATCGCAAAATCTTAACTTAACTCTTTTTGTAAATAATCGGTACAATAATAAATATAAAAACAGTGTTTGATATCCGAGATGCTCTATACAAATAATTATTTAATTTGCTAGGACTAAAAGAAGCCGCGTCAATTCAACAACAAGAAGAAAATAACAAGAAACAAACAGTACATCTTATGTGTAATAGCACCAGTTCTTCAGTTTGATTGCGTTTGCTGTATTTTATCCTTTAAATTGTTTTGTTCCAAAAGTGCCGCTGTTAGTATTGGTCTCATCTTGCTGCGGCTGCTGCACCTGATCCGACTCGTAAGCGGAGTACTGATAACTGTGCAATCGAGGTGTCTGAGGAGCGACAGCAAAACCTTCACTCTGATAAGAGCCCGGCTGACTCTGATACGTCCCGTAATTCTGTTCCTGCTTGTTGCCGGACTGACTGTAAGTGCCGCCGTAACTCTGCGACGCGTCATAATTGCCGTATTTGACAGATTGACCTGCCGATTGATTGCTGCTCACGCGAGCGCGATGATTGTTACTTTCGGGCGATATGTACGACGCTGCTTGAGAATGATTCCGCGACGCCGGCTTTTGAGCGTAAGCGTTCGAGTACTTTGCATTCTTACTCGGGGCTTTCTGAGACAACGCGCCCTGCTGCTTCGTTTGTTCCCCATTGACTTTGGCGATTCCGACGGAATCGATCACGTAGGTGACACCGCCGGTTTTGCTCCTCGCGTCTGAAAGAATCATGTACGACGGCGCGTTTGGATTGTAAGCACCCTGGTTCTCGTACGATCCATCGTTGGCATAGTTCAGAGTGTCCCTGCTATTCTCATAGGAATGACCGGATTGCTGTCGCGCGTTCTGCGCCAGTAGATCGGCCAACGCCTGGCTAGTCATCTGCTCAACCTGCTGAGCCCTGACGTACGCAGTGGGCAGCGGATAATCCGGACTTACAGACTGCCCCCCTACGTTGATGACTCCATACGTCGTCCTCGGCAAGGAAATCGGCAGATTCAGATTTTTCACTTGAACTCCCGCGAGTTGATTGTACGGACTGGCCAATTTGTATGTGCTGGATTGCACGTCGAGGTCCCGCGAGTTTCCGGCTATGTAGTTTCCGCCGTCCACGAACTGAGGCGCGTTTTGGCTCGTCCCGTCCACGTTCGCTCTCTCGCCCTTTTTATCCGCGTCCTGCTTATCGCCCTCCGCAACGGGAACTTGCGATGTCTCGCGATAGTCGATCCCTGACGACGACGGCGGCGGCGGCGGCGGCGGCGGCGGTGGCAGGAACAGGGCGTGAGTGAAATAATGAGGGTAGTAATAGGGCGGCTGGTAGTAATAGTTTGGATACGACGGCACTGGATACGACGTCGGATTCACCGCGTACGAAGCGGGATATGAATTATAGGCGGGATACGGCACGTTAGCGTAGACATAGGCCTCGCCGCTGTTGTGGTACGAGGGATAGACGTATGCGGGTGTGCTGTTTGTGAGATACGGATTATTATCGGGATAAGAAGAAGCCCTTTGGTAATTGCTGCTGTAGCTGGAGCTGTAGGTGTCCTTGGCGTCGACTTTCGGCGCGTACAGTTCCGATGTTAATTGAGAGTTTGCTTCTCCCTCGGTGCCTCGCTTGAATAGTTTAAGGCTGTAAGGGTAGATCGGATGTATCGGTAGAAATGGCTCGTCATTAGGATTCTGTGGCCGAGCGAAAATTGCTGGTGACAGCAAGCAGAGCAGTATCTGTAATTAAACATTTGTATTCATATATTTAATAAAATACACAATTGCCAATTTTATATATAATTATATCAATTAAAAATAAATTATACACATATATATATTTTTTTATTGTTGCATTAGTAAAAGATACCATTACAATTATTTTGTAATATCTATCAATATATAATTAATATAAGTATTATATAATTATGTGTAAAAATAGAATTCTCAGTATTTGTTATTATAATATAATCAGTATGTGAAAAAATACATTTAAAGACTAATATCATATTTATATGCAAGTTCTATTTCTTTGTTAATAAATAATTTAAAGTACTTTTTATCATATTACAATTGGTTTGATGCATATACATATGTACAATAAAAACGAAAACTCTCGGAACAAAAATAGAAATATATATCATTAAATTTAAAAGCATTTTAAAACATAAAGTTTCCTTAAAATACCTGTTTATAATTAGACCGTGTAAAAAGAATCAGACACCATGTTTAATTAGCATTAAATACAATAGCATTAAATAAAATACGGAATCTTTTACATTTAATTAACACATTTATTACAATTAGTATAACAGTTTATACTAACCAGTCGTTCCATCTCCGCTGCAGTTCACCTGTTGCCGTCGGAGATTGGCTACGAAGCTATGCTCTCTTCCGTCGTTTAATCGTTATTTTATCCGGCACCTTGTCCACACTAGCAATTTTGCAGATCAGACCAACGCGACGGTCCCACCTTTAATGACACATCGGCCGACATTGAATTTCTCCTTTATACCCGGCCACCGGAAAAATTGCGGAAACTAGTTTAACATTTCTCTGCTCTTACATATAGGCAACTGGAAGTGATAGTGCACGCTTCGACGGCGCAGTGAAAATGTATAGAATGCCGTTCGATCGCCGTCAAATGGTGAATGTGACAGGCTGATCCGTCATTACCCGGCAGTGCAATAGATATCGGGCTATCGTGTATTTTCTACCGGACATTTTGAGGAAACGAGCAAAATTCTGTGTCCTCCCAGCGAGACAAACGATTATTAAGTAATTATTAGCTGAGCTACTGTGACGATATGTAACCAACATTTTTGTCGACCATTGAAACATATTTGACAACGCATGATTTTCGCGAAAGTCCGAGTTGGACTGACTAAAAGTGACCGGTCGGAAAACAAAACGATGGCCGCTCAAGATCGAACGAACCAGGAAGTGGAGCGCCCTCCGGCATCCTCAAGCAGGATCTTTCCAATCTCGCTCGAACAACGCCTTTCGCGATGACGCTCTCGTATGCCTTTGAAAACGTCGATTTACTTTACTTTCACCCATGCGCCGTTTCCCATCAGCGAATATCTTTATCAGGCAGATCACATCCGTGATAACAACATTTGATATGGACGATTGCGTCCTGGCGACATCCGGGAAAATGTAATTCTTGGTGTCGTTGTCGATTTCTCTTAATTTAGATAAAGTGCCAAGTTTTTACTTGGTTCATATACCAAATAAATATATATCTTTAATAAGACGCGGCTCGTTAAGACGCGTACTCAATAAATAATGTGAATGTGATGAACCTGTTTTAGATGAGTTTCATGATAAATAATATTAATATGTATATTAGCATATATGGTTTAATTTTTCTAAATTTTTATTAAATGTTTATTAAAAATGCGAAAGATTTCTTTTCAGAAACCAATTTTAAAAAATTAGCACGAGTGAATTAAAAAAAATCTTACATTACATATCGTCGTTACTCAACTACAAACTCCATCTTCTTATAAGTTTAAAATTTTACCGCAAATATCCCTTTATTGCTAACTGCTACATTACCTCTCGCTGCACATACTCGAATCTCGTTCAATTACTTCATTGGAAAAAAGGTCTCGTGTTACAAGTCGGTACGTCACGAAAGTGAATCTCCCAGTCGCCTGACAGGCTGGACACTCGCAAGTCCGAGATCAAGTCAGAGATGCGTGACGGGGTCCACCCGGGGGAACGCCTTCGCGAAGAGTAAGAGCGAACTTTTCCCGCTCTCGCCATGTCGGGCATGAGAGTGAGAGAAGCCCGAGCGTGTCTCTCGCAAAACCAGTCAGAAAATAGTGAAACGTTTGCGTTTTCTATATTTGCGAGATACCCTGATTGGGTTGGGCAACGCGTGGGGGACGTCATACATCTCGGATTACACATCCGAGGAGCCAGGTCATACGTGCGGCTCTCTCGTGTCATGTCACGTCGTGCCGTGCGGCCCTCGCGACGTGCGTATACACACACACACACACACACACACACACACGTGTTCAGTGCATACGAGCAGAAATTGGGTCAGATGCGCGAAAGAAATAACGCGCGCGACTAACTAAAGTCGCTTTCTTACGCGGTCAATTTCCTTGGCCGTGTAATCATGTAAAAAACTCGATTAACGAAAACAACCGATCACTTTGCCGTGCAAATTGTTGATTGATAGATCGCGATTTCCACGATCCATTAATCAGCCTGATATTTAATCGGGCGTAGCATTATTTATATAAGGTTAAAATTAAATTAAATTAAATTAAACTATGCTAATGTTTCACATAACATTTAAAAACATATTTAATCTATATATTATAAATTGTTTTATAATTTCTTTAATTTATAAAAAATATGAGATCAATATAAGTCAAGTAGAGAGATAAAGTTGTAAAATAAAAATATTTAATTAGTAATTATTTTGTTAATTTTATAAATATTAATAATTATGATTTTGTGTTATTTATTATTTTAAGTAAAACGATACATTGAGCTTCATGTGTAACACTTTCGGTACGTAATATAAGCTAACAGGATATATTATTTTTTTGCTTATTATTTTATTATGTTGCATAATTTCACTTTTAATGCTAGTTATTAGTGCTATCTATACATGTATGTAATATCAGAAAAAAAGAAATTAAACATTACATTATCAATTCCTACGTGCATTACGTTAAAGCCGTTCAATAAATCTAACCAGCCAACGTTTCTGCCGGCAATCACTTTCCCAAATAAATATATAAAGGTTTAGAAAGGTATCTCTTACTCACCCCGACCCGTCCCGGCCTTGGAGTAAAAGCGATCCCGTTTCTGTCCGTTGGGCGGACTTGTGCTTTTATTATGTTTCATGTATGGTTATACCGTTGCCGTTCGTGCGGTCAATAACTTTCACAGTAATGCCGCGGATAAAAGCAGAAGAAGCAGCACCAGTCGTTGCCAGATACATCAATTATTCCGACGGACAACAATGCCCACGACAGAATTCATTCAAGTGTTTTTCGATACGGGTATTACCTTCCATTGCGCGTGTCGAATCAATTATCTATACTATTTGCGAAAATAGACTTGTAAACACGTGCGAAAGTAAACCAGCGCTCTATATAATTTAATTGCAACTGATTTAATTGCAATTAATTAAGATAATTAGGATCATAATTTATATTATTCTTGTCGATCTCGTGATACACTTTCACTTTTCCGATCTCTTTGATCGTCTCAATTATAGTGCGTGTTTAATCATCATTAAGAGGCGAAACATTGGCGCATCTACGCGCGCCGCAACGTGCAATGTGCAACATGAAGGCGAAATTTATTGGCAATATTCTTCGCGACTTGAGAAACTCGAATTTGAATTTTTACTATTCGAGATTTATGAGCGGTCGATCGTAAATATCGCTAAATCAATTACCGATCGTTAATTTATCGATATCGCTGTCACGATCAGTCTTGAAGATTTAAAGTGGGTTTTCTGGTGTGCGTTGGAAAATCAACTCATTTATTACAAAAGAGATATAAAACTATGTAACAAAAAAATCACAATTATCAGTGATAAGGGATAACAGGAAGGAATATACTACAACATCTGTCAGAGATATAAATACAGATAACAATTTAAGTACGATTACAGTACAGATTTCTATCGCTATATAAATCGTACAATAGAAAATTTAAATATATGTATAAAAGTAGAGAAATATAAGTGTATATTTCTCTACTTTTACTCTCAACAGCATACGTGGTCTCCTACCTTGAAAATACTATTGCTACTTTTCATGGCAAGATCGAGTCAGCATAAGATTAGGTAATTATTAATTTCAAATTTACGACGCATTTGGCGTTTGATTACCCGTTCGTCACGAGACCCAAACACGGATCTTGTAATTATAATCCTAAGCCGTTATCGAATCCTGGCAATGTGACAAGACATAGAAAAATTTACAAAACGTATATTAATGTTTTCCATTTGGAACCGAGTACGAGATCGTGTCATACTTCGCGCTACCTACATTGTAAAATTTCGTTTCTGGAGCGTATCCGAGATATCTCGGACTTACGCTGGCGTAAGCTCCGTGCGAGTCCGCGGGTGTCCCGTGGGAGCTAGATGAGCTATAATACATGGGCGTGTAACCATGGCTTCCGGTGTGAATTACAATAGGGCTGGAACCGGCCCCCACGTAGTTCGAACTAACGGAGTAAGCACCGCCGCCGGGATAAGCGGAACCGGAAGAGCCTCCGTGGCTGACACTCGGTGTCGCGTAGGAGACGCTGGGGCTGGAGTAGCTGGAGCTGCTGCTAGACGAATGGGACGGCAAGTAATTCGTGTGTGAGATAGCGTTGGACGATGCCGAGTTCGAGTAAGATCCCGAGGCAATCGGTAGCTCGTAGTTGGAACCGCCGGATGATACGCTCGAGAATCCGGGATGAGTGCTGGCGGAGCCATAAGATCCTGAAGAACCGGGATAACTGGATGATCCAGCACTAGACGCCAGCGCGGAGATTCCATGAGATCCGGAACTAATTGGAAGAGCGTACGTGGATGATGCTCCGTGAATGCCCGACGTTGGGAAACTGTAACTGGGGGAACCACTGTGTGAACCACTGGCGATAATCAAACCGCCTGTTACAGCGTGCGAAGGACTCGAGGATGCGGAGTGAACAGGAAGACTGTAACTGGGCGAAGAGCCTGAGGAAAGACCATGCTGCGGTGCCAGAACGATTTGAAGACCAAGGTTAGATGTCCCTCCGTTGCTGTAAGCCGAGAGTCCGTGACCGCCGGAAGCGTAGACCGGCGCGCTGCTCGACGAGCTGGAGCCGGATGTGCTTGCGCCACCGCCACCGTGGACTCCGAAGGTAACGGGACCGGTTTTCGCTGGAGTGAAGAGTCCGTTGCTACTTCCGCCGCTTCCTAAACTCGCTATGCTGGGCACGGAGTAGGTACTCTGAGCCGAGTGTCCGCCCAAAGAGACACTCTGGTGACTCAGGCCATGATGGCTCAATCCGGGCGATTGGTATCCGGACCCGAGACTGAGACCACCGGACGACGCTAAGGAATATCCGTGGCCGATGGAACCGCCCGAGTTGAGGAGGCCACCGTGCCCCAGAGATCCATAGCCACCAGACGATCCACTAATCTCGTAACTCGCGTGAACGGGAGCCGAATAAGAGGAGGAAGATCCCGACGGGAAAGTCACCGAGTGATCGTTGGTGCCGCGCTTGTCCTTCGGCTGCAATAGAAGTCGAGACGGCAGATTTTCATTGCAGTAGACCCCGCAGGCGAAAGCCACCAGAAACACCTACGCGATCAGATCAGTTATTATCGCACTTCTTCGTACATCACTTTCTAGGGTGACCCACTTTCATGGGCTTGATCGGTTTGCGTGAAAGTAGAATACAAAATTGTTGGCCAATTACCCGAATTATAATTAAACTGCTTAAGCTATGAATAGTCGTATTAATTGAACAAAAAGCAGATCAATTCTAATTAGTCAGCGGAGTATATGGATATTAATTGAATGACCAATCACATAATTATGCAGTGTTGGAGTTAATAGTCGATTATTAATGTGATATGTAATCTAACAATGGTTAGATGAGCAGTTACATAATAACTACATTGTAATAATTAGTGTTATTATCACTTAGTTTAATATTCGTAGGAGAGTATTTAATTGCAGTTTGAACTAGATAGATACAAGCGCTTTAAATTTAACATTAAATTTATAAAATGTTATGTAGTATAAAGATTTTAAGTAATAATAGGTAATTAATTAGTTTAACTCAATTCTCTCTTAGTTCCTCTATAACTAGAGATTATGGATAATATATACATATAATTAATAATTATTAAAAAGTGCTAAAAGATCTAAGAAGCTATAAGCTATATACATAATTAAATTTATTATAATACTTAATAAATAAATTACAATACACAAATAGTTTTATTATAATAATAATTTTATGCAAATAATATTTTTGTGTAAACTGTTTGCTATAAATTTTAATTTTAAGAGATTAATTTCTTGTAAGCTTTCAAGCTTCAATATTAAACTTTATAATTTCTAAATATTTACTTATCTGAATATTTATTAATAAATAAAAAGTTTCAATGATTACATCAATTTTGTTAAACACTTTGTACGCAAAAAATAGTAATTTTACGGACATAATACGTATAAAACACACACGGAAATAGAACACTGATTGGTATAGACAGAAATTAAAGCTGTAAATTGTCGCGAACACTCGTGAAAATGTGATACTTACAATAAACCGCATGCTTGATGAAATGCGGTTGCTCTTGTAACTTTCCCGTAACTTGGTAGCAGCCAGTGGTCGAATGATATTATGGTCTCTGGTGCCATTGCTAGCAAGAAGAAAGGTTTTATACATGGATCCCCTCTCATACGGCAAAAGAAAGGTCTAGGTGAAGGTAAAGCTCTCCGCGCTGATATGTCGAGCGCGTCGCATCGTCGCCGTTTGGCACAGATAGTATAGTCAACTGCGACGCGGGAAATACTCGCGTGTGTTTTGCAAATCAGATCTCACCTATGGGTGAAAAGCGAGCCCATTCAATCCTCCTCCGCAATATTTTCCTCGCCAAATAAAAGAAACTACAACATCCTCTCGAAGAAATTAACAACCTGATGTCTGAAAAAAATGAAAAAAAGAGGAACTCGAAACTCATTGGCGAACAGTGTCAACCGAGTGGACACATAAAGAAATTCGAAAAGATTTATCGCTTCTCTTGCGTAACAAATTAAAATTTTGTCCCCTTATTTCTTGTTACCCCTACTTGCAAAGCGTTTCGAGAAAGTACCTAAAGGTCAACTACCTACTGTACTTCCTGTTCGGGATATTTTCAATTACAGGCTCTTTTGTATTCTTCCTTGTATATTTCCATACGCGATATCGTGCAATCCTAATCAAGACAATCTCGGAAGGCCAGCGCCAGCGGTAGTAGGATACGCTAAGCCGTTTTTAATTACCACACTCTTGCAGAACTGGCGATCTATAATTTCAATGCGATAAGAGTTACTATAGTGTCAAGTCACTCTATTCCACTTTTTCTTCAAGATATTTTATTTCGTTTTATTCTTCAGTGCAATTAATTACTGTAGACAGGCGGAAGCACTGTCTGGTCAAGCATCGAGAGAAAACGCTATTATTTGCCCGAATCACAGGAAAATATCTAAATCATTTTGCATTCTTCACTTTCGATTTGAACTCGCAAGAGATGCATCAAATCCAAAGAAAGTAAATACAACATATGTCGCGAATTAAGCCATAATACGTGTGCCGTTATTACTCATAAATCCTAGCAATTATTTTTATTAATTACGCTTAGTGAAAGGCAAAATGATAATAGTTATAAATGATTATATTATGATTTTGTATTTTAGAAATCTACTTTTCCGGTATTCTTAATTCCGGTATAATTCTTGTCCAAATTTTAATTATTTATTTATTCTTCTGGATATTTAATTTCTGGTAATGTTTCTTTCATGCATTAAACTCAGCGTGTAGCTTTCTGGAACGTTTATAACTGCCGTTTTCACGGCTCACGTCAAACTGATAAAAAACGCTGTTAAACGAATTATTGCGTTTAAAAGAAAAAGCATTTTCTCGTGCGTGCATTTATTCAATTTATCTTTAGCATACTCATTTTTTTAATTAAATTTTAAATCTCTTTATCAACTTATTGAAATTCAGTTGTCTTGTGTCGCAAAATGCAAAAACTAGGTGTATCTAATTGTAAGAAAAAGATGCAGCAAAAAAATAAAATAGATCTATTGATTCCATTATTTATTGTAAAAGTTAAAGCCAAATCCCCGCCGTGCGTTTTAAGCAAAACAAAGCAAAATATTTAACAAAATTTTAAAGTTTCTCAGATTTGCTACGTATTTAGTATCTGCCTTCAGTATTAAACATTTCCTTCCGTGTTCTGGATCTAGAGAAATATAGAGAACTTTATCTTACAATTAATATCGATTGCAAGAAAGTGTAAGATAAACATCTCGCAACATCAAGTATTATGCTTGCAAGTTAGCTTCGTTCATCAGTTTTTACAAAGAATTAGGACGTGAAAGATGTTGACCCTCGCTGACAAATATTTTTGAACCGCGCGTATGAAAAAAGATGAGCTACCGCCATGTATTGAAAGCTGATCGATATTCGAAAGTAAAATAAACGTTTAGGGAAATTAATGAAAAAGTTACCACATCTTGTCCCTCGTTTTTGCGCCTTTGTATAATAAACATATCATCGTACATACAGAAATGAACGCAGCCATAAGAAGATAATTGTGACCATTCTCTCAGAAATACATCTAACTTCTTCCAACATGTTAAATTATAGCATCTGAAAACATTCGATCGTTTTACTTTCACTAGCAAGATGAAGAAAGAGACTGTTGCTTACGGCTATCATCCAATTGAAAAGGCAAGGAATTACGAGAATTCTTAAGACAATCGTCGCGGACTACTTCCGCGAAAAAGAGATAGAAGATAAGAAAAATAAGAATGATGAGTTGATAATGCCTCAGTTTTAATTTTGATAAAATTATATTTAAAATGTATGCAATTATTTTATGTCATTTTTATAATTTTTTCTAATATGGATATTAGTTTAGTATCTTATTTATCCAAATGCTAATTTTAACTTATATGTTTGCTAAGATTTACAATGCGGCGACTGTAAATATTGTATATATTTATGCAAGCTTATTAACATTTATATATGTACATGCAAATATATCATCAATGTTAATTAATAACCGCAAATAAAACTTGTGATGTAGATAGCTGCATCGAAAACTGCTTTGCCTTATCTTTATACAGAATGCATATCTATGCGTAATATAGTATCCTTAAACGTCAGATATTATCGCACCTTTCGTGTGCTGCGAATAATATACCTGTCACGCCGTTAACATCTTGATAAGAGCTAAGTATAGTGCACATGTATTATTGTGTAAGACACGCATTAAAACGAAGCATTAAAGACAATGTTCCGCACAAACAAGGAAATGCTCAGATTTTGTTAGTAATATTAGTTCTTTCCGCTTAAATTGAAATTAAATTAAATTAAATTAAATTAGATAGATAAATTTATTAATCCTCTTGAGAATTACATTTCTAAATTAAATTAAATTTAATATAAATACAAAATATAAAATATTTTATAGTTATCTTGAAATTATTTTATTTATATATATTAAGAGTAATCTATAATATATTTCAAATTTAATTAAAAAGTTATTATTAATAATTATATTATTATAAAATTTGAAATTGTTAGAAAAAAATTATAATTTTAATAAAAGTTAAATAAAATATAATAAAATATTTTTATTTAAAATTTAATTAAATATAGAAATAAAATTAAATAAAAAACGTTTTATTTATTCAAAAATATTGCTTTTAAAATAGAATTTAAGATCTACTTTATTCGATAAAAAAAAATAAGTAGCCACAGTATTAAACTATACTAAAATAGTGCATATAATACATTTATGTTGTATTAGGCAATTTATATATTTTTAAATAAAGGCTAGTATATAAATAAATTGATAAAATAATATTAGAACATTGTTAAAGAAGTTAGTCTTAGAAGAAAATTGATTCTATCATTTATCAAGAAAACCATTTAGAATTAACGCTGCTTGGAAATGTGCCAATGTCAGTGATTCATTATTCTGTTTCATATATGATTTCGGATAAAAGTCATCTTAAAATCGCTTTCGCTTTTCGTGCGTTCTCATCATTTTATTATAATTTTCTTGCACCGTCACACACAACTCCTTTTCGCACTCAACTTAACTCTTTCATTAGAACGTATGATTCTTTAAATCCATTACCTGGCAATACTTTCGTCTTTTACTTTCTTGTCACTTAAGATTTGTCTTCCCTTTTTCATATTCAACAATTCCTTCACTTTCCCACTAACTTTTTCCCACTGCTTCCCACTTTTTTTATATATGTTTATAAATCTCTTTACATCTTACTTCCTCGTCTTTCTTGTTAATTTAGTGGTGAGCATTGCCGGAACTCTCGCTTTCTCGCTATTAGACTATTTCAAACAGTTGGTATTTAACTGTCCATAATAATTGAAAGAGTATTGAATAAAAAGAACGTAATTGCCTAGTTTGTGTGTAACAAGAGCAATTTATATAACTGACAATGAAAAATGCAAGATTTCTTAAATAGGGTTCAAAATGTCCGAGAAACTCTGTGCGAGTTCGTATAAAATAAAGTGACAAAAGTGCAGCGGAATAAAACGGAAACCGGGCAGTAGAATATGGGTCACTTGCGGAAAGTGAGTTGATAACAGGTTTAATGCGACAAGCCTGCTGGGCTCTCAGGGTCAAGCCACGCTTTCGAGACTCTCGGTGACTTCGTGATTCTCCGGGCTCGAGATGTGCATGCTTGACCCCTCAAATACCGCTCGTAACTACGTTTGGGGAAACTACGTGGAAATCTGGTTTTCGTAACGGTACGATTTAGTCATGTTTCACTTAGAAACTTCTTCGAGAATACCGACTAAATATTAACATAAGGGAGATGCAGTAAACTGTATGCATACACATATGCATAGTATATAAATAAAAATGATTTACAGATGCATATGGTACTGCTTTACTGTCTCCTGTAATAGGTGTTTTACGAAATTTCATCTTTTTTTCCAAGTGAACTCAATAACTTCTTCAATTCTCTCTGTAATCTTGAATAAATTCAATTATCGTTTTTTCAAAAATATATGTTCCACATTTACATCGTAAATAACAATAAAACGTGATTAACAATATTAACAATATTCACAATAGAAAGTGATACATTTTTATCTTATTTTGATTTTAAAAATTTTAGCGATCAAAAGAGGAATTATCAATTTCAATAAGAAAAAGAAGCGTAGATAATCGGAAAGGATTAGAAAGCGTCAGCAGATTGTTAAATGAATATAAAGCGCCTCTGTTCGGTTATCTGAAGCTCTCGACCTGTGGATTCCATTCGATGATCTAGAACTTGACAGCAGCAGCACGTGTCTTTCCTCATCTCCTAATAAGAACCTGAAGGATTACGAAATCGTCCGGGAATCTCCTACACCTGCGAGCAAACGTCATGCATGCTTAGGATTGCTCGGATAATCCGACTGCGTTGACCGTGGTTGGAATTATCGAATGACTTTCGAGGTCAGAATCGAACGGCGTGGCGATGAGAATCGTGCCCGATGGTCACGAATGCACGGGTGAGAGTTTCCTCGCGTAGATCCATTCGAGGCCGGAAGTAGCAGTAATTCATTTCCTCGGTTCAGCTTTCCATCGCGATAATTTGAGATGCGCCACATGCATACCACGGTCTATCTGCAATTAGATTAACGTTATGTATAATGCATTTTATAATTAGACGCACGTGTTCAGCCGTTTGCAGTTCCTTAATAGTGCTGCTCATGCTCAAACTACCAATATTGATTTTATTAATTGACCTAATTGAAAGTAGATTAATTATAAGCATTAAACTAAAAACGAGACGCTATAAAAAAAAATACTTTCCAAAGTAAAAAAAATATTTACGTGTTCAGCCGTTTGCAGTTTGCAGTTCCTTAATAGTGCTGCTCATGCTCAAACTACGTTTCAATATCGATTTTGTTAATTGACCTGATTGAAAGTAGATTAATTATAAGCATTAAACTAAAAACGAGACGCTATCAAAGAAGAAATACTTTCCAAAGTAAAAAAAATATTTATTTGACAAAATAAATAGAACATGTGTATTTACATATGCTCGAAGATAAATCTAAGACGGCAGAAGAAGTACGTGTGAGATTCCGCAATCATCATTTATATACTAATATCATTAAATCGATCAGCAAATTATTTATTATATGTATATATACAATATTATATGCACACACACATACATACATTAACTTATATAATCCAACAATAGGAAAAAGTGAAAGGAACACTATACTTAAAAAAATCAACGAATATCCCTATTCTATAAGTAACACTTCAAACGTTCGTATGAATGGCGAAGTATTTTCTACGTGTGATCGACAACTAGAAACGACGAGTGACGCTTAGAAACGCTCACTTGACATTCTTGTCACAGTACCCCAATTCCAATGAGACAATTGCGCTAATTATCACCTGCATAATGTCACTTTCTCAATGATGAATTTCGAAATCAGCGGATACGCAATGACAGATGGTACAGCGGATGTATGAGGCGTGTATTGAACAATCATCGTAGTTATTCTTCAATAGCGAGAAACTTAAGTAGGCTAAGTATGTTAAACGTTATATAAAGAACTAGAGAAAGAAAAAAATAATCTCGTTTTCTAAAATTTAAAATATTAGAAATTATAAGTTTTGTCATGATTTTGTCAGATTAGAGTCATGTATGTTACTCGAATTTATATAGGTACGTATCAACTTCTGTATACACGACTGTCCATAAAATTGTAAAAAAACTACAAATGTTGAAAATGTATCTGTTACAATTATACAAAACTTCTCATTTAACTCTACGTTATTGTTCATGATAAATCAAACCAGAATTAGTAGTTTGCTATGAATGTATGAAATTCTAATAGATAAATATGAGCTAAATTTAAATTAAATCGTGCATCTACTTATAATTTTCTCATAACAATGCAATTCAGAAACAAAGAATGTTCTATGTCAACAAAAGCAAATAAAACTCCCTATTGTAACGGATGATTAGCAGAGCGCAATTCTTTTTGTCAGCTTAAAACTCTTACTAAAAGAAGAAAATGAAATCTTTATGTGAAAAAGTTTAGCAGACGATGTAGCGCCGCGTTATTAGCACATCAAAATCACGATTGCGATAGTGACTCTTCTTTACCGTACTTTCTTCTTCAATCTCTCCTTCTCCCTTTTCCACACGAGTAGACAGTCAGCCACAGCACCGCGGATCGACTTCCGATCCGTTTGAACGTCTCATTTCCATATTTTCGCCGGTCCCGTCTGCGTCGTGTACGAAGGCGCGTAATTCCACGGATAACTCGGCGACGTAGGCTTCTGCAGCTGATAAGCGATGTCCACGGGATAGTAGTACACCGGATAGACCGCTTTAACCGGTTTATAGAGAGCGGGATTAATCAATGCGTTCTGCACGCTGAACGTATGCTGCACGCTGGATGATACGGCCGGGGCGGTTTGCGCCGGATGCACTTGCGCGGGATACGCTGGTAGCAGGGGAGCGACGATCGGACGCACCGGTGTCGCGAAAGGAGCAACAGGTCGTATCGGATGAATTGGCAGGGCCACCGGTGTCAGAGCGAACCCCGGTCGATTTGATGACGAGGCGGGCGAGAGAGAAGGTATTGTCGTCGCTGGGGTCGAGGGTGCCGATCCCGGTACCGGTTTCTGAGGCGGTTCCGTAGGAATCGGTATCCCGAAATGGGTGGGCGATGTTTCGGGGGATTGCACAGGTCTGACGGAGCCAGATGTAAAGATGCTGGTGCCGTAGCTGGGAAAGTTGGTTCCCGTGATGAAAGACGGTACAAATCCACCGTAAAGGGGGATTCCCGCGGGAGATCCGGTCGTGGAAGAACCAGGCTGGTTAGAAGCGGGGTGCGATGACACTGCTTGGGCAATACCATCGCTCTTGGATGGTTGCAATGGGGATTGCGTAGTGAGTATTCCGGCCGTAGTTGTTGTAGTCGGAGTTTGCGTAGTGGTTGGAATACCGTAGTTAACGGGAAACCTCAAGGGATTGACCGTAGTTTCTGGTAGGAAGGTAGACTGACTGAACGCGGTGTTTCCAGGACTAAAAGCTGCAGACTGCGGCGTTGTGGGAATATGTGAGTTCACTTGCTGGCTTATAGAGGCGAGAAGTTCCTGATTCTGAATGAAACCTGCTTGGTTCTGAGCATATCTTCCCGCTACGTTCGGGTTAGTCTGAGCCTGGACAAGGGCCTGCTGCAATTGAACAATCAGCCGATCTTTTTCTAGCGACTGAATTTGTTCTAGAGTGTTTCGAGGATCGAGCGTTCCCGACGCATACGACGGTAACGTGCCGCGGAATCCCTCAGGGTTCTGCGAAGTACTCTCGAACTGACTGTTCAGATTATGAATCGGATTACCGACATCCTGAAACTGATCGTTGCTGGGCGCGAAGTCCTGATTGCTCGCGGGTGCGCCGTAAAGTTGCTGGATCGCCTGCGCGTTCTCGGCCAGGAAAAGCGCGGCGTCGGAAATTTGATTTTGAGCCTGCACGAAGTTCTGGCTCTGTAAGTTCGTATCGTGAATTTGTCCCCGACCTGGAATGCGTTGCGGATCGAAATTGTCCGTTGAAATATAAGCCGGCAGTTTCTGATTTTGTGGCGGTAAATAATTAGCGGTGTTCATGCCAAACGGCTCGTCATTCTGACTAGCGATCGGATTCACCTCCGCGAAATCAACGTTTTTGATCGGGCTTGGTACTTCCTGTTCCATCAGTCCTGTTCCACCGAAACCGATCGATTGCTGTTGACTGACGTCGTGCTGCAATTTGTCTCGATGTTGCTGCTGAGCATGATATCCGTGTGTCGTCGAACCGGACGTTGAGTGAATTGGCGGCCCATATTGCGTAAATGGTCTGCTTAACTGGCCAGGGACCTTGAATGCGATTTGACTTCTGGACGGATGCGTTTGGATGCGAAATCGAGCATTTGAAGAGATACGATTCGGCCTGTTATAGGTGTATCCGGATTCTCGTTTTCGCTGGACGTCGGATTGCTTGAAATCGGATTCAACTTCGACCTCGCCGAGATTCACTACTTCCAGCTTCGTGACTTGTGACTTTTGCACTTCGGCTTTCTGCTTAGCTTGAGTCAGCGAAAACACCAGTATGAGAACGTAGATGATCTAAGAGTAAATCAGATTTTCTTACACAAAGATAGCCAAACGTTTTAATATAAAACTAAAGATATAAGAGAAACAAAGTAAATATTTTAGCTAAATCACAAAATGTAATTATTTTATAAGTGATTTTTATCTAAATATATTTTTTAAATTAATTTTCTAAAATAATAAAATTTTATAACTAGCAAAGAAAAGGTATAAACATTGTTTGAATATTATATTATTTATTTATAAATTAGTTTGCCTATCTCTCTTATATGTGAAAAGTTTTCTTACAATCAATTTATACATAAAATATTAACGTAATGAAATTCTATGTTTCTTATAAAAATTGAAAGATCAAAATTTTACATTATATAGGCGAATCAATATGTGAATAGACATTACGATAATCCACATCAAAGAAAGTTTTATTACTGTATACTATTACATACCAGAAGTAGCCGCATTTTCAAATTCGTACATATAATCCTTCTTGCACACTTAACACTGCACTGAGGCAATTCAGCTATCTTCTTCAACAGGAAACTACGCTATTTCCCATGGGGTCTCAACATTGAATTAGACTGCTCTACTCAAGAAACTAATTTGTTTGAGGATGGACAAGTCCGCGTCGACTAAGGCTACGGCCATACCAGCACATGTATAAATACAATCGGGTCGCGACCATCCACGAATTATAATAGACTTTCTTACGGGCTTTCATCGATCGAACTTAAGCAATACTGTTACGGATTCGTGATGTTATACATATCGATGCAAAGTACGTCGTATGTTCAGCGCGGTCCTGTAATCGAAATTTCGTAGCCGCGGCTTACCGAAGTCTGTTATTCTCGATAACGTGATCATCATATAAATATATGTTTCTTTAAGAATAAAAAATTTTACAATAAAAATTTTGGTTAAGAAAAAGAATACATAACTTTACTGTAATGATCTCTATTAGCATGCATGTGTGTATTATTTATTGTACATTAAAATTAGACGTACAATCTTTTAAAAACATCTAGATTGAATCAAAGGATGTGCTCTTTGGAGCTCAAGTGATAGAATCATCAATAACATTGCGCATAATTTAGCGGAATTGAGAAAAAAAACTTATCTGATCTTTCTAAAAACTTTCCCCAATAAATCTATGCGGAAAAAAAATAATGAAACGCGGCTAAAAGTCTGTGAAAGACCAAATTGGCCTATTAATTTCTACGAGAAGGCACAGAAGAAAGGCATTTAAAATTGCAATATTTTCTTTTAATGAAAGATGTAAACGCGGATCGCATTTCGCCCAAATACTTCATACCGCTTCATTCATCGTTGAGGTGATATGCATTTTGCTTTATATATGCACCCTATGAAAGAGCGGATAAAAAGTCGAAATTTGCGATCATCACTCTGCGCGCTTCGCATCCGTCCGTAAATTATGTCCTCAATAGGGAAATACGGTAAAGGAAACGAGCATCGTGAACTTCCGACGAGGTCATGACGGCGCGACGATGTCGTGCGAAACGCATGTGGACAACTCCGTCCTGCCATTCCGGTCACGTTCGCTCGGTCTCCTCTCTCAGTCTCCTTGCCCGGGTCTCTCAGTGAAAGTCAACGGGGGAACGGGCGAAATCTCGGGGAATACGGAATAAGCGTTCCCGTTTCCGTAGGGACATGTATTGTGTAACGCGTCGAGATTATGCGTAAATCGAACCGCCGCGCCGCGGCCGTGTCAGTTCCGACGCCTGCATGTATTACGCGGACACGATTTAATGTCGCGCGAAACAGAAATCGAGGATTGGATAACGTCGCGCTCGTCGACCTTCTTCGGCAACTGAATCCATAAACAGATAACTTTTGAAAGGAAAAGTGCGACTTAATTATGTACCGAACAGCGCAGATCCATGAAACACACAGTAAATATGCTAGAGAACAGAAATGATCTCTTACACTTTTTTCGGACGATCCTTAAGATGTTCTTAATTAGATTATCTTTGGCTTCTAAGGTTTGTCATTTGTTCAGAGATTCCGTCAAGAAATATTGCTTCGCGACATATCAAAGTTTATATGTAGACTTTTTTATCAGTCATTTTAGAGAAGATAATCAACTTCATGTTTTACAAACTATTATATAATTTATTTAAAAAAACTTTTATACGCTTCAGATATATTATTTCTAACATTGTATCAATTGTTAATTGTATTTCCGATATTGATTTATAAAAAGCTTTATAGTAACTAAATTTATATAATTGAATCGATAATTAAATTAATTTACTTAATAATATAATAAAAAATATATCATTTAAAAAATAATTAATAGACGAAGAATCAATCTTTAGTATTTTATTTAAACAAAATTATTCCTGTGAGTTTCTCTCTACAGTTACGGTAAAGAGTATGTATTGATCGACAATTGTTGAAAAAAGGTTATTCTATTTTTTATCTAAGATATTACGTAGAAAGATCATATTCCTAACAATATGATTTCTTGCCATCTACATAGATACGTGATATTCTGACGAAATTCATGTGCCACATTTGAAACCGCGATGTCAATACTCGCGGCTAATGATGAGACGCGACGCTAATGCAACCCCATATACGCATTTATGAGCTTCAACTCATTTCGTTGCAGATTCGGTCTCTCAATGACGCCAATCCGTTTGACATCTTCCTACATCGCATCTGAAAATCCGCGTTATCGATCATATACATTAAACACTCGTACGAAACACGAAACCGCAAATGCATGCGCGATGAACTCGCCGGATTTGACTATATGAAAATGTCCTGTGCCATTAATTTATTCACAACGGCTGTGCGCACGTTCGGCAGCTACACAAATTGGATCCGAATTAACGCGTTTTGGCAATCATTAAAATTCGCAATGCTTTCCTGTTAATTATCCGCCGTAATTACCGCGAGCTGTTTATCTAGTAATGTATCTCATATAAAATAAGCGCAAATGACCCCTTTAATAAACTCTTTCGGCAGCTTAAGGACGCAACGTTATTCCAAACAGAGCGTAATATTCCACCGAAAATTACCAATTACAATAAATCATGAATTATTCCTTTCTCTTCCCGCTTTTTCATTTGTAATATTGCTTTTGCAAATTATAATAAAATAGCTTGCAGTTTAATAGCTTATTGCACGTACGCGCGATTATCAGATATTATCTTGGAAACAAAAATTACGTTTCAAGTTTTGGGAAAATAACAAGGTTATAACAAGGGAGGATAAAAGAAGGGTAATTAACAGAGAAAACTTATCTCTTTCACATGTAGCATAGTTTTATTACAATAAGCATATAGGAAAAAGAAATCGACAGTCAAAAAACTCAAACGCGATCATATTTGCAAACACCAAGAGTTTCGGGATCGATTGGATTATAAAATCTGAGAGCAAAACTTCTTTCATGAGATTTCCATGAGGTAATGAGGTTTCCATGAGATTTTCGTCTTGTGCCCATTTTAATTCTGAGTCACTGTGCATGTCGACGTTTCAAACTAATAGATGTAGGGATAGTTGTAACGGTAATAGGCGTACGGAGAGTACGCGTACGGCAAGTTGTAAGAGTACGGTGAGCTGTAAGCGTACGGTGAGCTGTAAGCGTACGGTGAGTATGCGCCATATGCGTATGGTGAATAATACGCGAGACCTCTTTTGTCTCTGCCGAGATCGGCAGCCTGCGGTGCCTTTTCCTCAGCTTCGGACGTCTTCTCCACCGCGGCCGCAATGGCGACGGCGACGAGAGCCAAGAAGAGGATAGCCTGAAAGTGATTAATCCGCGTTGATTAATCCGCAGTCGACGTGGCACAAAATAAAAATTAAAAGTTAACACTTGGTTTATAGATAAACAAGCCGTTTTTTTCAATTAACACAAGAAAGATGTATTTTCGAATAAAATTAATTTACTGTAAGATGTTAGGAAATATATCTATCTTAAAAATATTATATATCTGAATCTAAAAAGTTATTGTATTTTATTTATTAATAATACGATGTGACATATAAGAAAATAGAAACAATTTTGTAATGCATTCTTTATTGTAATAGATGCTCAATAGAATTTTATGATACTCGCTGATATGTTCGCTACATATCACACACGTTCGTAAATAAAATAATGTATAAATATATTTAAATAATGTAAGAATATTTAATAGCTATGCTAAATAAGGTGAGAGGTAAGATTGCGAAGATCCAGGTTAAACAAAGATACAATTTACAATTCTAAAGAGGAAATATTTAGCAAGTTTTTAAATACATTTTTTAAGTTTGCTATTTTATATTCGTTGAGTAACTGGAACTATCAAAACAAATCTCCGGAGGGAGAGAAACCTGCCGGAGCAAGAGATTCTAAAGGAAAGCAAATTCTCTGATAATTAATTATCGGAGAAACACTAGAATATTACAGTATTATGCGACGATAAGCATGATCTGAAACCGGAACATACAGCCAAACTCAAGCCGATCGATTTACAGATAATCGCAGTAATGTGGTAATTAGACTGTAATCGGAGTATTATGATCGGTGAGTGAATTAATTTGAAAATCTATCAAAATATTTCAGGCGCGATAATGAATGCGCCGAGGCTCAACTAATCGCCCCAAAATGCAGAAAATTATAAATTCTCAAGCGATTTGTCCGAACGGTGCTTTTATCCTATTAATTTGCATGCAAAGATATTGAAGAATGATCTATCTGAATACTTACGAAGACGCACTTCATAGTTGATTAGAAGTTTTGGAAGATCAGCTGCTGATGAACAGTAACTGAATGTGATGCCTCTGTTTTTTGGCGGATGGCTTATATACCCGACAGTCCGAGTATTCTGCATGCGTCACTATAGCCGATTGATCAATGCACGGGGACGCACCAGATCGTGTGTGAATGCGTGTGTGTGTGTGTGCGCGCGCGCGTGTGTGTTTGTGTGTTGTGTGTATGTGTGTCGCGTGTGCGTCGCGTGTGCCTGCGAACTGTTGCATGGGGTTGTTATACGGCGCATATTGTTTACGCCTTCTCATATGTAATTCGCGGTCGTGCGCTATCACCATCCTTGTCGGCGCGATCTGACAAGGCATCGCGTTCACGTATTCCGCGATGTACTCGCATACCTTCGATGGATAGAACTCGGGTGAGGCAAGGGACCTTGGCAACTTGCCAAAGACGGAGGAAAGTTTTATAACGATGACATAATTATTACTGCCTGCCGTGCTCGCTTCCTAGATACACGCTCAGTGAACCTTAAGGCGCAAATTAATTATTGCCCATCAGTCAAGCTCACTTTAGTCAGATTTCAAAATAAAATTCCATTTACAATTTTATATATGCACATTTATGTGCACATTTTAATACACACATGCGTATATTTTAATATTTATCTCGTATATGTATACGAGTACACTGTAAATCCAAGTGTTATTTCTACACGTATATAAACGTTTAAAAATGGCACATTTGACTGAAGTTCGTTTTACATGTTTTGTGTTAAATTAACACGTTTAATCATATTAAAAGTTAATACGTTTAACTGTGTTAAATGACGTGATTTAAAACGCAAGAAATGTGTAAGAAGAGCTTCGGTTAAAATAACACACTTGGATTTGCAGTGTATCTGTGTTTTTATTCTTCAAATGTTTCATGTGTCATATTTAAAATATAATAGCAAAACTTTCCATGAATTATTATTGTGAATGCATTGTAATTGATAAAATGTCAGAAATAATGTATTTGAAATATTGAAACTTTATTAGACACTTGTAAACTCTATTTTGAGTATTTTTATTAATAAGATTTTCTGTGTAATTTTTTTGCTTAATTATGCGTACCTCACGTACTTTAGCGTAATTACACAATTTTTCTTTAAAACTATAAATTATCGTATTGCGCAAAGAGGAAAAAATAAAATTATTGTATATGTTAACAATGTCCAGCACAAAGAAAGATTTTAACTAGTAAATTATACAAATGTGATTATTATAATACCGGTTTCGTGATTGAATCGCTTTGAATAAACCACGATCCAAAATATAACAGGAAAAATTCAAGTAGAATATTTGGCCAATTTTGGCTAAATTGTAGCCAAATGAAGTTAATTTATTATGTCTGGCTCATCCAGTTGTTTCATCTTGCGACATTCGAACATTTTTCAGCAAATATTTCTAGAATGCTCTTTAAAATTGTTCCAATAATTTTTTAAATACTCGATTAAATAAAGGTGTGCTAGAAAGAAGATTTATAACTTTGTAAAGTTATAAATAGTATTATTTTCATCAAATTTTTTTCCAAAAATGATTTATGGAATCTTTTTACTATTTCTAAATAATGTGGATTTATTAGACATCACAAATTAATCCTTAAAATCCCAACGAGACTGTTTATATGTTACATAGCTACATTTACTATAGCAATGCAAATTCTGTTATGCGATTGCTCATATTTACATTTGCAAAAATTAATTAAATATCCAGTTGATGTACGCACGTTTAATTAATTAAAATGTATACAAAATTGTTTCTGTTTGAAACCGTTCGCTTGAACTAGCCTTCTTTTGCAAATATTTATGATATTTAATTTTATATATAGATAATAACTCGAAATAAATAAACGTAAACTGAGACGTAGTTTCGCGTAAAAGCATTTTCGAGAATATATTATTTTATTTAAAGAAAATGTTATGAGATGTACTCATAGATATTACTTTCTGCTCATGAATCCCAGCTTAAGATTCCTGACACGTGCATTGTGTTGTATCGAATTTACATTTCCCGTTCATAGTAATAAATAAAAAGTTTCGTGTTCATATTTCATCCATTGATTACGGAACTATTTTCAGCAGTCATACTTAATTTTGGATTCTGCTTCAACCTAATAGAACGGGTAGAATCTGTAAATATATCCGCCTGACAGAAAAGATCAAGGATACTTGTCAGCCCACGAATCACTTGAAAAAGATACAATATTTCAGATATTTTTTTAAGGTGGCGCCGCATAATTGCATTTCTAAATTAGAGTGGTTAGTCTCATGACCTCAATATTTAAACAAAAATATCCTTTTCGGAGTCGATTGCACTGCATTTTATTAAAATTTTAGTTTACATATATACTATATAACCAGCAAAAAATGACGCACTTGCATAAAATAACGATTAATATTAGGCTCAGCATCTTCACTGCTACGTTTTATAGTCCTATAAACGCGAAAGCGATCGACTCATTAACAGTCCAGATTGTTGAACATCATATCTCTCTCTGATTTTTTGCCCACATTTTTCGTCTACGTCGAAAGACGCATAGTTTTATTCGCGTCTTTATTGTGGCGTCTTGCAAAATAAAATATTTATATGAGGCAAAAGAATGTCACTAAGATAAACGACATCATATACGATTTGCACAACGTTCATATCATTATTATGCAATGCAGGATATTACACAACTAATTTCTCCCTCTGATATTTCCTTAACTGATTCATATTTTACACAAGATGTAACCTCGTATTAATTAGGAAATAATCAATTATAAAGAAAGAATTACTATTATTTAAAAATTTTTGATCGATTTCAACGTTTTTGCTGTTAATTAATTTCTCAATTAGATATACGTATAAAGCAAAATATATAAAGTAAATATAAAGCAAATTTATTAATAAATTATATCAAATCATAAATTATATTTCCCGCGTCATTGCAAAGTCTGTCGAAGTAAAATTAATTTGAATATGGTATCAATTTATTTAATTAATAAGTTCAAAGCATGGAATATCTGGACAGTTTAGAAATGTCTCGATCGTTGTATTTACAAACACACTTTCAGTAATACGCATAGCATTATATGTTTTAGCACCAAAGTGATTAAAGCATCACCCGTTCATAATCGTGAGAAAGATATGAAATTATAGGTCGATAAATGATGACACAAAATGAGCTCATCCAGTTGTATCGATAATTAGCATTCATAGAATGTGCAATTTTTATTACCGATTTCGTAAAGAATTTCAATAATTTATTCTTCACATTTGTATCTCAAGGTAAATTTTTTATATTACTACTTTCGAAGGAAAAAAAGGAAATTGCTGCAACGAACTCGTTTAGAGTATGTTTTGACATATGTTAAAAATTAAATTTTACATTTGCCAAAATTTCGTAAATATAATATGATTTTTTTTAATAATTTTAAAATTAAAAAAACACTAAAATTAAATAAATATAAGAAGATTTAAGAAATGCGATAAGAATAGGAAATACTGATGGGGAGTGAGTTAAAAATAGATTTTGATTTATACACGTACTCTAAAAACTTATATAATGTCTACTGTAAGTAACATATAATCCAATGAAAAATTTTAAACACTAGCTTTTAATAATATAATATAACATATAACAATACATAATAATATGTTTAAATAAATTTAAATAATATAATCATTGTTCAAATATTAAAATATTAAAACTACAAATCATAATAAAATGGTGCACGCATTGTTATGTTCTAATGCGAAAAAATGTTATAAAGTAATTCGTATATGTATGATATGAGATTGCTGTTATTTAGAAACTGGGTTACTATTAATATTTTTGTATATTATTTTGAATTCTCAACCCAATAAACACCGAGCATCAGTTTCATTATGTTATAATTTCTCACTCAATAATATACATGCAAAATAACATATGTTTATTGGGGTGTTTACTGGGAAAAGCACCAGGTTACGATTATCGATATAATTTCGATATAATCAGCTTTCATAACATTTTATTAACGGTACTTAATAAGCAGTAATACAACCACATACAATTGTGTGTCAAATACAATTAACTGCATTTAACAAATTACCTATAGTGCCGATAAGAGAGAGAGAAAATTAAACAAATAATAAATATTATACAAGTGTTAAAAGTGCATTAATTCTTTGAATTATTACATATGCAAGTTTTGGTTATAAATCGCTAACAATTAGGTAATCACTATGATTATTTCTGGCAACATATAATGCAAACACATCTTCTAAATTTATACTGTTACTTTAATGTAAAATATATAATTAAAGATAAGTTTCTTAAAACAATAAGTTAATCTTAATAATCTTATTTAAATTGTTCATCATTAGACTTTTTCAATACATTTGTTTTTATTAATTTTAGGATAATTTATGCTTATATAGTGAAGTTTTAAAATCCTTAACTCTTTCGTCATGGCTGAACTGGATAAAGAACTCTATCTCTGTACGCACAGCTTTATCGCTGTACGCTCTGATGCTAGAAGCGCTTTATTGAGACTGGATTACTATAGCAGCGCGATCAGTGCCTACTGTTTCATACTACGTAATTCATCGTATCTACGTTAATGTAATAACAATAATATAGTCGTTTGAAGTTTTACATTTAATAAATTATATAAATAAATAGAACAGTATTTATGTCTAAAAATTAATCATTAAGTTTTTTTTATTTTTCTCAGAGCATAAAATAACAGTATTAAAATAAAATTTGATTTATGCAGATACATGTTCCTTTATTAAAATAATGACTTCCCTGTTTCGATGCAATATTTTTAACCAGTATTGCAATGTAGTAGAACTGATCTTGTATTTATTTTTTAACAAAGTACCTACTTTATTAAATAAAGTTTTTAATTTTAAATTGTAGTAATAAAGAATTAAACTTATTATCTTTAGCTGGGGCGTAACTTTTCGATATCACTATATTTGTAGATGGAGCAGATTTAAATAATATATTTATAAAAGACTTTTTAGGTTAATGTTACGCTCGTACACTTTTACGTGAAAAACCACTTTCTGCGCTCGTGTTCACATCCGTGTAAAAGAAAGTGCGCGCATCTTTTATTTAAAATTATTTCATTTTTTAATATACTTGAATCTATTTTTATATATCATAAAATTAAAGAATATTTTATATAGATTTTCCCACCAACACATTCACGTAGCGTTCTTTTTACTTTGACGGAGCTACAGTTATTATAATTTTATTTCAAAAAGATTGCTTTGCGAAAAACCGCTATAATACTCTTAAGAATTAATTTGCCTTCCATTTCTGTCGTATTAATGAATTAAAAACATGAAGTGATAAAATGTACCAAGTTCAAATTTTAGAAGCAATATTGTAATTGTTTAAACTCGAATAACAGGAATAGATATAAAGAATTAGACTGTGCTAAAGGTGTTGAGAAAGAATATAGATTTAATAATACATAATAAAAATTTATTTATAAAATTAAAACAAAAACATAATACAAATTTGTGTTTGGTACTGCCACAATATTCACACCATATTGCACATTAACAGATCTGCAAAAATAAAATAATTCATGGTTCATCAAGTTGTAATATCTTTAAATATAATACATTAGTAGTAAAATTGTATGTCAGATAGAGCTAATATCAAATAATCACAACGATTCATGCGAAAGATGGTGAAGATGATTAAATCATCATGGCGTATATTTAAGTAAAAAATATATATAAGTATGCGATACAAATAATTAGTCTTACCATATACATTTGTATGGGCTAACATTATTCATATTTAGAATCGTAATTTCTTCTGCAATATGTATTAATTTATTGTTCCCAAAGGGGTTCCACAAAATCCTCAGTCTTTTATTCCTTTTAACTCTTTAATCAATCTTTCATAAACCAAGACGTACATCGGATAAAGCGGAATCGAACTTGAGATCTGACTGATTGTGAGTCAATCAGTTGTACACGGAGCCATCGTAATGTCTTCTGTAATATATACAAAATACAATTATTTGCTATAGCTATTTAACTTAATATACACATTAATTTCTAGTTTTCTCTCAGCGGTAGTGACGAATTATATGTATAAATATATCACGGTTAATCTTTCACATATACAAAGATATACATCACTAAAATACATTAAGAATATTTAATAAAACTAAAAATTTATTTAAACTTACCATATATTTAAAAAGTACACAAGCCCTTTTTCTCGAGTTTTCGTACGAGATATCTAAAATACAAAATAACGTTGTCTTTAGATCTATTTGAAACTCGATACATTCAAAACATATAAATACACAAATAATATCAGATAGGAGCGAAAGACTATAATATCAAATTATCGTCAAAGTAATTTCAGTTGAACTATGAAATCATCATGGTAATTGTACAATGCGCACGCATTATTAAAAAACATGAATATATAAATACAATTGAATGTGCAATTTCAAAAAAGGCACATCTCGCATTTTTTGGCCTATAAGTTTTTTCACTAAGATACTCTAATTACGTCCACACATCTTTATGCGAATTCCTGAAAAATTTTACTTTTCAGAGATGTGCCCTTTTCGAAATTGCACATTCAATTATATAAAAACTCAAGTACAAACCTTGGATGTCGACTGCGTTATTTTATGCATTTCTTTTGTATATCATTAGATCATATTTAAGAATTAAAATTTTCCATACAGTTTGCCATAAGTGTTACTGAACTACAGTAGCTGCAAATAAAAAATTAAAATTTGTTACTAAATTAATTAAAAAATAAAAATAAAATAACTTTATTAGCAAAAAAATCAGCACTGCAGGACATTCGTCATTAAATCCGATAAGTCACAAAATCATCATTAAAATATCAATAAATAAATAAAAATCATAAATTATTAGACTTTTGAAATATAATAATCACACATATACATTCTAAAATATAAAGATTAAAAAGATTTCTTATTCAAAAATTCAAATTCTAAATGGAATAATTTACCATCAAAATTATTTGTGTTTTAGAACAAATTATCACAAGTACAAACATTAATTTTAATCAAAACGACTTACCACTATCATTATTACATATTCAAGATTTTTTGAATTTTGCCTGAACAAAGATTCTCGGAACATCAATGTTTTCCTTTAAATTTATCGTACGTCTCTGTATGTAGCCACAGTCCAATGTTTCGAAACCAACAGATTCAAATAGGCACGCTATTTGTTCTACAGAGAAATAATAACTCCTGAAAGATCCAAATAACATATTGTCATTACTATGTTCTAAGCAGATAGGATAGGATAGAATTGCGTTATCTGGCAAAATCAGATTACAAAAAAATTTATTTCATTTTAATTATAAATCAATTGAACTATGAAAACATCATATCTTTTTATTTGTTTAAATAGATTGTAGAAAGCAGAAAGAAAAATATAAAATCACCTGGTTCCATCTTGCCGCATATAGAGATTCTCGCTAATCTTGTGCCCAGGTTTAAAACGGAATTGTGCCATATCGTACAATCCGTAATCTCTAAACAATAAGATTCCTCCACTACCAAGAACGTTGTATATATTTTGGGCAACTCTATTAAATAAACGAAATAATTAGTAAATTCGACAATAGCAAAACCTTAAAAAAATGTTAGAACTATAGTTTTAACAATATTAAAATCAGTAGCATCAGCATTTAACATACTTGTGAAATTTATCAGGATGAATAGCCGATAATGCAAAAATCAGAGTCGTAACATCAACCGGACAATCAATTTCAGCGAAACAATTCTCTAACGTAACGTCCGTTTGAAAAGCTCGCATTGTTTCCGGATGGAATAACGTGTGACTCTACAAGGAAACCTCTATTAACGCACCGGCACGCAACGTGGGCTAATTTGCAATTATAATCCAGCGAATGTACCTTAAGTAGCTCTATCGCCCTCGTGGATAAATCGCACGCGAATATTTTCCGGAATTTCAATCCGTCCTCTATCAAAGGAAAAATGAAATTGCCGACCCCGCAGCCCACCTCGAGGAGGACATTTTGATTCTCGTTGCCGCCCAAACCCAGCAATTCATCGAATTCCCGCGTGGTCCAGTGTCTATCTTTGAAGAATCTGATATCGTTTCGCTTGTAGAATAAATCCCAATGCTTTTTCGCGTCCTTCTCGAGTTGATTCGCGCGAAATTCGGACACCAAGCGAGAATCCTGCGCCCGCATTCTATCGATTTCCTCCGGCGTGAGACGCTTCGCCACGTGTCCCACGTTCGAGTCGTTCGACATAGCATTTCCGACAGATTCGCTCATATTTCTTCTCCTGATTATATTACCGAGCCGATCAATTAATTTTGCAACGCGAAATTCATCATTTCAAAAGAAATTTACGCGATATCTTAATGTACAAAGGAAAAGAAGGGCTTACCGTAAGTGCGTGCAACCTCACTCGTCGAGATCCCGGGAGAAAATGGACGAGAAACGGGCGGCTCCGGCCTCCGGCGCCCGGCGGTTATGCCACGCGGTGACGCGGTGATTTTTAGATGAAACGGCAACGTTGCATGCAACGTTGCCATGATACGTGACAACATCGCATGCGTAAATCCCACGTGACTACTATTGACATTTGCCGGTAAAGTTCGAATAGTCAGAATACATAATCCGAAGAAAACCATCTTGATAATATATAAAACATAGAATAATTGTACTTGTAATACTTGTAAAATTAAATAAACAAATAATTAATTAACTTAGATTAAGAAATTTAATTATAAATAGCGATTTTCTATTTTCGTAATATAAATTAGCAATCTGCTTACCTGTTAATTGAATGCAATATTAGAATAAAAAACACTCAGAAATTACATAGAATTTTATATCAAATGTTTTAAAATTTTCCTTGCAATATTAGTATAAATATTTAAATATTCCTCTTTTTTAAACTTTTCTGCAGATATAAATATACATATGTATCTTCTTTAATAAAATAACATAAAAATATAATAACAAAATAAATTTTAATTATTTATAAAACAAATTATTAATTAATTTTTATCATTTAACAACATATATTTATTATTAGATATTGATCAAACTTTGATATAGCTATTTATTTAATTTTTTTTAGTTTTAGGCTTCATAAGAATTTATAACTATAAATATTGAGTAAAAAAAACTATTGAAAAACAATATACGATTTTCCTTATGTCTTATAATAATAACTTTTATATCAATAACGCACATCATAACTTTTTTTATAAAATTTAATCTGGGATAGTTTAATAAATTCATGTAATGTATTGACATACTGATTGATAAAAAATGAAATAGGCTTCTCTCTGCGCGCGGTATGAATTCCACGTGCCATGCAAACACGTTTTTGTTTCATTAACATGCAGAACCCATAGGGGACAAATATTTTATGCCACCGTACAGCATTGGCACACAATGACACACTATTAAAGGGGGCTGAACGTGACTAAAATTCAGTCAAGTAAATTGCGTATCGCTCACCGGCGATGAGAACAAAGAGCATTTATGATAACGCAAGTATTACATATCGTTATAAATATTAATGAAACATCCAAAATCGTCCTACGAGGTTGCGTACATAACGTTTCAATTGATCACCTCCATTTTACGCGACACGTGTGTATTTTCCATATTATTCAACGCATTTTGCGTTTCACGAGGAGCCCATAATGTGCAAACTGAGCGCGGTCGAAAGAAAATGAATCGATTGAGTAGTATGTAGGTCATTGCAGACCACAATTTTGTAGAGAGCTTCGCGAGAGATGTAACAACCATAGATTACCTGAATGGAATGAGAAACACGTTTCACAATTCGCAGTCATTAATGCCTCGTGTAGTAACGTCATTCCGCAGTTTTCAATGCGGCCATCCTTCACAGCCGCTTTATAATCGTATATACCTTGCTCTGACCGTTAAAAAATGTCGCAATTAAAATTGCACTTCTATACGCTGAATGGTATATGGCAGACCGCAACCAGATTAAACTGACCGCATGATTTATTTTGACTTTCTCGACATAGTTTATTGCTTTCCTCATCACCAATTATTTTATTACTCGTCAAACATACAATATCAATCATCTTAGATTAGTATATTAAGCTTTTAGGTCAATCGTTTTGTTTTAGATATAGCAACGTGATTAACAAATAAATTTTCTGTAGCGAATCAATAACTATCAATTTACAATCTTTTTCGGAAATTAAAAATATATGTTGGTATTTTCGAGAATCTTGCAATATTAAAAATTTTTAATTGTTTATATTATATTTTATACAATAAATAGAAAAAAATAATAAAATAAATAGAAAATTTTAGTCTCTGGCTTTTAAAAATAACATTTGTAAAAAAGATTCAAGTTAGATTATTTATATTCTTTACAATTATTTACAATTATTGTTTACATAAGAAAATTTTAAAATTTCCTGAAATAGCAAAATCATATGTTTAAACTTGTGAAATTGAAATGTTAAGAAAATACATTTCTGAAAATTAAAAAATTATGTTTTCTTAATTTGCAGTAAGCTAATTAAGTATAAAGTTATATAATAATAATAATAATAATAATAATAAAAGTTGTTTAAATGATTGAATCAAATACTGTTATAAGTTTTATAGCGATCAATATTTCACATATTATGTGTGTGCAGCGATATATACGCAATAATTCAAGTTTTATATAACATTATTAAAGTCGAGATAAGAAAATTAAAAATTAAAATTAAATATTTTTATAGCATTTTCAAGAATTAATATCATATATCTTTGAATGATTATGAATTAATAACGGTATTTTATATCGAACGTGTGATGGGCAGAAGATCAAATCACATAAATAATTCGTATTGCAGAGCCATTGAATATATACATATAAAGTCGACAGTGTTGTAAATATATCGGATTTGCATTACATTCGCTAACGTATGCTACGTGATTTTATTTTGATGTTATTACTCGAAAATTTATTTCGCTAATTAGCTGAGCGTCATAGTCCCCTAAAGCGTACTTTCGCATCACCCATCATCCCAGAAATACCCTGTGCGGTTAACGAGCAACAGCGCGGGGTGCATAATCATAAAAATAATTCTCATTCTGGAAGCAGAGAAAGAGAGAAAGAGAGAAAGAGAGAGAAAGCTTTCGCGAGATTGAACGAACTCTGGCTCTCACGAGAGCGATCAAGAGATTATCCAAATTTCTCCCGTTACCAATGCGCGTTACTACGCTTCAACGGGCTCGGTGCGCGATTTACGCAGTTTTAAATAATCCATACTAACGTTTCCATTAATGCTGTCGTGAATCTTCTTTGGAATTTTTCCGCGGAATGAATTGCAAAGATTAGCGACCGTTGTTACTCGTGAATTCTTGTCGGCTCATCGGACAAAGGGAAATGGACAGTTACCTTTATATGCCTATAGCGAAAAGAATGAAAAAATCTTTCAAAAATAATAAAAAAATATTTTTTGTTATCCTTAGGTTCCATTTTTTAACAGTAGAATCTTTGGTTAGTTCGGAATTTATTTTTCCTTAGCGAAAAAGAGTAACAAAGGAGATCAACATTTATTTTCAATCTGTAGCATTATATGTATATCTATGCAATTAAGATCCAAATTGGAATTTTATTAAAATAAACTATCTAAATCAGTTGATAAATGTAATCTTACAATTTATTTGTCTCTCTGTTTAATTTGCGAGAAGATCATCTATCTCAATCGCTATAATTCGAAATTACTAAAGCTTCGATATTTTTGTTAAAGAAAAATCATCTCTTTAAATTAACTAAAGAATCTATCGTTAATAATACGTGAGAAGAACACTCTTTATCTATATATATATATATCATATAACTATAACATATATATTTTAAAGTCTTCAGAGCAGATAATGTATATTTGGATTTGTATTATGTCATCGCTGCATGCCAGCAAACTTAATGATAGCTTCTTCATGAAAAGAATCTGTGCAATTGTTTACGTCTGTGCAATCCCGTGGGCACGTTTCCCACCATTTATGTAACTGTGTTACACATCGTCTGCGAAATGATAATTACTTCTCACAGTCAAGTGAAGCGCGCTATGAATAGATTAGATCGTATTACGTGTCTAAGATCGTATTTCTGATGTAATAAACTTTATCGGTTCGTAGGCATCGATTTATGCATTTCTTTATATTTAAATTTAAGAATTATATTCTTTTATAAGAATGTAACATATTACATGTTTTAATAGATATTCATCTGTTCTTTAAATTGCTTAACGCTACTCGATCATGAAATTTATTTAACCAGCAAAATATAAATAATAATTAATAATAGTTGTTATACAATATTATAATTATTGATATAATATATTTTACTTAAATATAAGCATATCGACTTCTGAATGTAAATAATATAACGAATATAAATTTTTTATGGCCTTCACAGCGTGCGAATAATAAATAGTACGTAATGACTAACGTTCGAAGAATCCACTTAAAAATGCGTAGTATGGAAGAACATATTCCACACCTATTTACTCTTCGGAGCTCAATCGCTTACTTTACATAACTGTTCAATGCGAAGTTACAAAACCATCACGAATGCCAGAGGCGATACCGCTGTATTTAATGATTTCAATACGTAATTTTTTATAGCATCCTAAGTATTTGTTAAATAAATAATGACTGCTTAAGGAATCCTAAAAAAATATTTAAAAAATTTTTCTTTACTAATTTGAACCGTTTACAGATGGGAAAGAAAAGGGCCAGAGAAGCCCTTTACAGATGTGCAAAGTCGAGCGTTTTTAGTTCATAAGGGAGAGTACACGAACTGCATAAGAGTACACGGAGTACATCGAAAAGTCGCTTTGCATATATGCAAAGCCACGCACTCAAGAGTTAATTTGTGCGTTGACCATCTGCGTGTGTATTAATTCAGCGTTTTTGTATAAAACACTGAATTAATATTTGGCAAACTCATTTTTCTTAACAATTAAAAATATAAATTGCAGTAAATAAATAATTCTAATCGTCTTTTACTTTTTCCTTTCCTAAAAAAAAAAGAATCGAACACCTTACATTTCTTTGTACGATCCTCTCCTCGTGTGACGCAACGCGTGTTTATTTAAAGCGTCAAACTGTAAAGTATTCACTACGACGGGAATTCTATTACACCGTATAAACCACAGGTAATGTACAATAATTTTCACATATTTGTTATTTAACGTGATGCACCCAACTGTTCGAATTATATAAATTGTTATAAATTTTGACTCTGTTTAACGTTTTCTATCGATTTTATTTCAGGATAGTTCTAAAGAATCGTCATGTAATAACCGTCCAATTTCAAGTATGTGCCCATGACAATCGATGCCCATGCCTCTCAATTATTACGGTGCGATACATGAGAGGCGCGCACGTGACCGTAGGAGCGGCGGTGGAGGCACGAAGATGCCTCCTCGCCGTGCCTTTTCCATTCCGTCGAGGTAGGCACGGCCGAGTATCGCATATACCGTTCCTCCTCGTAGGCATTCCAAGCGGGAATTCTCGAAAGCCAGTTGTGTTGTAGAAACCGTGGTGCGGCTTGCCCGCCGCTCGCCGATACTTTCGACCGGTCGTAAAGCCGACGTTTCGCAGCACCGTCCCGGTCGCTTTCAGTAACACAGAATTTCGCCACGAAAACGGACACGATCGTTTTGCCTATCGTGGACTATCGTGGAGTCGCAGAGCCCCGGCCCGGAGGCCCCACCGGCGAACCGTACATAAAATTCTGGTGAGTTATGCGCGCATTTCTACCTGTCCGTCTACCTGCGAAATCGACGGTCACTTCTGTCGGAGATCCATCCTTAACCGTTGAATAGGACCTCGCTCGGCTGTTCAATATTTCAAACGTCGAGGCGTCGGTTCTCTAACTGAAATTTACAGTTTAGACATGTTATTTTTTTTTTTTGCGGAAGAGCGCTCAGTTCCGACGTTATGTTTGCGGCAAAACGTATTGAAAATATATATTGGTAAACATGTCAATGGCAGTACAGCGAAACTTTTCGCATTTACGTGCTGTTTGCAATAACATGCTGTGACAGAGGAGACATGTTTTTTATTGTTTTAAAAAGTATTTTAATTAGATAATGTTATTATATAAAATAAAAAAATTAAATAAAATATATTTATCAAAATTTTTTAAGTATTCTCTATTTCCATTATTTGGTATGGATTAAATTATTCATGTGTGTGCAGGTAAAAACAAATTGACGTCTACTAATATTTAAATAATATCTAATAATTTTTAATAATAATATTTAACATTAATTAAATTAATTCAATTTCATCATGATAATCTTATTATGACATTAATTTCAACAATTAAAAATATCTAATAATATATTCTATCGCAATATTGATTTGATATTATTGTCATAGAATTATTAATAAATTTTAAGAAATCAATTCACGAACATTATTATCTATAATCTATTCAAACTTCAATTATTTAAATTGCCTTCACATTCATATTAAGTTTAGAATCGAGATCACTCGTTTCTGCGTGATGCCAGCCCCTCGTCATCGTAGAAAATAGCCATTAAACGGATTACGAATGCTCTAATTTTGTGATTTATGTGCCAAGAAGTAGTCACAGAGAAATTGCTTAAATGACCATCAACATTCGAAAAATTGGAATAAATTGCAGTTTAAACAATTTAGAAGAAATTGTTTTTAAAAAACATTAAAATTTAGTAAGAAGCGGAAGATTATTTTAGTGTTATTGCGCTGAAATATATATATAATATATGTCATTTCGAGTTTTATTTTCAAACTGTTTTTTGATAAATCTAAAATCATCGGAATTGCTAGATTTAGCTATTTTTAGCAATTTACTGTCAAATATAGAATTTATATAATTATCGAGTTTTAATCACTGAGAATAAATTACGTTAACAGCCAGTGAGACACGTAAAAGTTTATTTTAGAGCCGATAACCGATATCCATCGTTTAAAGTTTACCGTTCAAATTGATTTTTGACATTCCTGAAATCGACGAAGTCATTTGGTCTCGCTATGTTTAGAAATTCACCGCGAGTTTTTATTTGCGAAATGCGTTTCGCGAGTTTCTCAGTTCTCGAGAAGCGAGGAAAACCTCACGAACGAAATGTCAGGGCTGAAACCATTTGCATGAGCGATTCCTTTGTCTGGATTCTTCGGGCAGGGCGAGGCTCGCTGTTTCCGCTTTAGAAGCTTCGATTATCGCCACTAGCGGGCCGTGTCATCGCGAACGACACCATTTCCGGGATCTTCGATCGATTATCCGCGTCACGAATAATGCTTCTGCGTCGTGTTGCGTTTGTAGGAACGAAGGCCGCGCTCGCGGAGAGTACCGACGTGAAATCGTCGAACAATAAATTCTAATCGTCGCTTAGACGGTCCTTACGGCGCAATCAAGTCTTAATTAAGTCGAAAGGATCGCGGGGGCGAATGGCGGATCTCGCGGCGCAACATCCACGCCTAATTCCGGGATTGCGCCGTGCAATTTTGCCAAGCATTCGGCTTCGCTCCGTGCTCTACTTAACTAGCGATTTAATTTTCACTCGCGCCACTATTACGATCGTTAACGCCGCGGCCGAGTAATTAAACTGCTCTCTCTGATCATCTTCACTGTCCGCGAACGTGCGACGCGCCGTCGTCGTCAGTATCGTTGTCATATTGTGGGCGGCCTATAATCTCTCCGATCTCCCGGACACTCGTTTTGCTAGAAGTGGCCGATAACGACGAGATTTCTAAATGCTGCGAAACGAGACAGGATCGGTTTCTCTCCTCGTCTCGAGAGATCGTGGGAGTGGCATTTACGCCAGTCGGACAGCGCTTTTCATTGAAGATATCTTAATCGACCTAAAAATAATTAAATAGGATATTTTCATATCTCTGCAGAATAATTGTATGCGCGAGTATCAATTTGCAAATATCATTGAATTGTGACTTTACATTCAACTCACAAATATTTTATTCAAGCTCAAAGAAGAACCTACATGTCTATGAAAATAAAATATAATTTTTCTCGAGGCGGACCAGATCGTTTTGATTAAAACTACTCGTAATTTGATTCGCATTGCGTTAAAGTGAAATCCCTTTGTGGCAATGATAATTAAAAATTGCTTATGAGCGAAAAGCGGCCTTTAACTTTTTTTTTAGGCAGATGCCACTTCGTCATATTCTATTTACGACGCGACGTGGGCAGGTCACTTATATTACAAGGTGCTGTGCATCGATGCGTGGATCAGATTTCAGAATTGTGTGTAATTAACTGGCATATTCATGTAACAGTGAAAACAAAAACAAAATCGTAACGTTGTAGTAGGACACATTGATGTAAAGCTCCGCTTTGCACGGAAATTATATCTTATTACAGTGAAATTGATAGCTATCTAGCACCCACTACAAACTTCGAAATCAGGTCGACAGAAATAATTGCCATGTCGACCAAATATCTCGCCGGTAAACCGGTGTAACTTAAGAAAGTCAGCCATTAGAGAGAGAGAGAGAGCGCACTTGGTTCTCTCGAACCATAAATTAACCACTAGTAGTATTGTGATTTCAATTAAGTGATTTATCGCGCTACATTAGTCTGCATAATGTTTCACGTTCAACAGCATCCCTATATAATTGAACCTTTGCGGTAGACGAACTAATTCCGAAAAGACAACGCCCCTTTTCATTCGGATTTTCGCCGACAACGTCGTTTCCCATTCAAATTTTCCCTGTCGGCATCGTTTTTCATTCAAATTTTCCGTATTTTCGCTAAGTAAAGATGATGAAAAGCATCGTCAAAGAGATTCAATTCAAAATTTGTTCTTACTTCATAAAGTCTGATCAACTTCATCAGTGCTCATTGCAAACAAATAGTTCTTTTTTCTTCGTCTTATAATTCAGCGAGTGAGTCGCCGTCTAATTTCGAGAAGCTACACTTCTTCTGATGCGGATCAAAGAGGAAGACTCTGATTTCCTCGCGGTCCGCAAGCGCGCCGATATTATCCGGATGAGCGCACTTCCTCGTCAACAGTCGCGAAAGTAAGCGCGCGGAATATCGGGTCCGGCGAATCGCAATGTCGGCGACCGGACCGCGCGAACAACGGCCGCAACGGCGCGCGGTAGGCCTCGTCGATACGCATTCCTGGACGAGCGCAACGTTCTCAGCCTTTCAGCTCACGCGGCGGGAAAAGTGCTTAGCTTAAACTTTCTAAGCGTTTCACGTCGTGCCACGTCGCGGCTCATATTCGGCCAGGGCACACAAAAACAGAGACATACTTATGTGGTTCCTACAACGTAATAAGGAAAACCATAAAACCAAGTCTGTCATCGCGCAATCCCGATAAAACCGCACCCGAGACTTATTTATGCGATCGCAGTCGGCTGCTCTAACGAATGCAATTAGTACTCCACGCACGCCCGCTCTCTGCCCACCCGAGTCGTTTAATTACGTCCGTGGAAATTTTTGCACCCGCAGAAGCCGAAGTCGCTCGCACATAGTTTTCCCTTTCCGCTCATTAGGTTTTACTTGTGTCTAAAATCCTACATAATATATTATCTGAGATTCGTCGCGTTCCATTTCGATAAAAATACTTAATGCACGATCTCAAATTAAAATAAAAAAATTATTCAGAACTCCAAACAAGACAATTTGTAAAATTTATCATATTTTTGTTCAATATTTTTAAATTTTAATATACTTTTTTCTAAATTTAAGTATAATTTGTTAATATTTCTTATTTTGTTAAATATTCATCGTCATAATCTTATCGACATCATACATCTATAATATTAATACAAAACTTAAGTTTCTAAAGTTACCAAGTACTCTTTCGAACCAAACAATTTTGTTTATTTTTAATGTTATTTACGGATCCACCTTTTTTAGAAAGTACGAGCCTTATTACTTGCACCATCACAATTGTGAGGATCATCATCGGATACGTCAGTCATATTCTATATTATACGTTAGATCGCTAGCGTGCTATAATTTCTTGGGATGTAAAATGAGATATGCGAGACCGATGGTGCTATTATGCGGATTGCCGTTTGTGCTGCAGGAAGTCATGAATGCGGTAGAGTGTAATAAGAATGCAGCAAAACGAACGCGCCGATACTTTCACAAGTAAATCGCTCAGGTAGCTTCGCGCAGCTCAGGTAGCTTCACGCAACTCAGATACCTTAAGCAGATACCTCAGCCAGCTTATACGGAATCATTATATTATACTTCCGTATGAAATATTTACCATCATTACACATGGATATATTTTATTGCGATACATTTGTCAGAAGTAAACAATGGTAAAAATATTCACATTGTAAAAATTATGTGAGATTTTTTAATGGACATATTAATTACTCACAAGTATAAGTACTTATTAATTAGCAATTTGAGTAACGATTACACTTTACATTTCTTTCCTTCATATTTCAAGAATTAATTTGGCACCTTGTGCACATTGAAACGAGGAAGCGATGATTTGCAACTAACATTTTACGCCGACGCGATGGCATTTATACCATTTTTTTAATTAGCACTGAACCATAAATACATGGGATCCCTACTTGCTTATTTTAAAATTATTTTATTTCAATTCTATGTTATCGCTACGATATGTGATGTGTATTACGGATTTTCTAGCAGCTGCGAATGTAAAAGTCCGGTAAAATCGGACACGCACGCGCTTTCGAAACGCATAATAGAATTATATCGTATTCATTAATGTGATTGTCGGCGTACGAATAGAAATAAAATCCTCACCGCATGTACGCAACAAGACAAACCAATGTCAAAAATATGGTTAAAAAAATACGGAATATATGAAAACGCGTTATTGCGAACACGCGTCAGGACACGAGTTCGTGAATTCCTCAATAAAATACTAATTGTTTTCTCGTTAAGGATTAATTTTGATAGATTGAAGATTTAGAACGCGCGCTGGGATTAATTCATTGTGGTACCCATGTGACTCGCCTTCTATCAGAAGTAGGTGTGTAAGATGAGCGTCGCGCGTTACGTCCAAATTGTCATGCAAATATTGGACCGCGCACACATGGGCCAACACTATATTTGCCTTTTACACACAGTCGTGTTGGCCGCCCGCGGTCAACTGCAAGTACCGTTGCTTCGTTATCCAGGAATGATATACGCACACAGCCGTGCATAACACGTACACAGGCGCACAGCCAACACGTAAACCACGGATTACACGCTGTACGCCCGCGCACCTGTAAACAGAAGCCTCGAGGAAATCATTCTGACGATTACGGAGAAAGGAGAAGAGCGGTCAAGCGCCCGGAGCCGTTAACCGAAGCGTCCTCAACGCGGAAAACCACGTAGATATTCGCATACGAACGGTTCGCTCCCGACAAATTTTCATGAATACGACAGCAGATAACTCTCTCAATAATTTAATTAAAGGTACACGAACTTTAAATAGTGACTTATTTTTCTGTGAAAAGTAAAAAAGTCAAACAGTGATAAAAAATTTTCATCCAATCTGATATTATAAAACGTTTGTTCGCAACATCACGGTTAGTCGCTCATGTCCCGTTAAGTTTCGGTCTCGTTTTTTGCATGTTCGATGCTAGTGCACATTAACGGTGTAGACCATTAATGATGTATTGTACAAATAATAAAAAAAATTCTGCATAATGTAGTCTTAATCTCACTAACTCGATAAATATAATTATTCAGCTTTTTATGCGGTTGTGGAATTAGCAACATGCATAGATACAATATAAAACTTTGTTATATGTCCAATTTATCGGAAAATCACAGAACTATTGTTGTAACCACAATCCTTTTTTTTTTTAATCAATTTAGAGACTAAATTTTCGGAAAATATCGGAAAACAAGAAAATAATCAATCGACATTTAAATTTTCAATATATATGTATTGTATTTCTGTATAATACATGCGCTTTAAATTATAATTCTGCAAATCTATTTAGACTTGATTAAAGAATTTGATTTCAGTAATTACTTTCTCTCTTTATTCTAAAGCTAAATTCCTTGATATTTTCCATTTTATTTGTGAACTACAGATGTCACATTTGCGGGGAAGAGATTTTTTCGAAATATAGGCTACACAGTGAAAAAAAATCATTTTTTCAACTCTTTTTTGTTTTGTTTTAAAGCTTTTTCAAAAAGGGATCTATAATCTAGGAGCATTTCAGGATGGTGTTTTCCCGCCGTTATTTCAACACGCGGAATTCGAAGAAAAAGTCTGTTAACTCCGTGGCAAGACGAACACGCCGGCGTGGATAATTATTTGGCATACATTAGTCACAGAGAGCTTGGCCGAAGATTGCACTTCCTAAAATGCTTCGTTACCCACAGGCAAAATCGCGATTTAACTCCTCCTACCGATCGTTAACTGCACCGCGCAGAGATGCACAGCCGAGCGAGTCGATGATTGACGATGCGATCGAGAGTAATTAGGTATCAAGTCGCATTAATTACCGAACGGTAATCACTGATGCAACAGTACAGAACGTACTCGAACGTAATATCGCTTTGATTTCCCGATACGTGCCCCGGTACGAGTGTCTTGGAGTAATGACTTTCTAGAGAAATTGAAGTACCAAACATACAAATAAGGAGATTTCTAGAGTTATCAACTCGCAGTCTGGAAAAAATCTGTAAATGCAAACGTAGTACCGTTTGACGTTTCGTTAAACCTTTAAAATAAATTCGCTAGAGTTTGTTTACCGCGAAATTGATTGCCGTATTCTTCAGTCCATTTAAAACGATCGAATTCGTGTAGGAATTCACAATTTGTGATAGGGTAAAATCAGGTAAGATGGCCAAAAGAAAAGACGACTAACTTATGTTCTTTCAATCTAGCTCGCCATGAAACATCGAATAAACATGGGTTGGCCATCTTTTCTCTATAGCCATCTTACCCGAAATTACCCTAGAGAATTTTATTTATAATTTTATAATACAAAACACATTTAAAGAATGCATAAATATATAAAATATATATTAATAGAACACATATGCATGGCATATAAAATGATAAAATAAATTTTATTCTAAAATTTGACTAAATTCTTATAAGTCATTCAAAATGAGATTTTAGATAGGCTAGCTATTTTCCAATTTAAGCTTATCGCTTGTTCTCCTTAGCTCGATCTGTTGATTAATTTAACTCGAACAAATCTTCAGGAGGAAATTCCGGCGTTTGGAAGGGTTACATAATTAACGTGCGTTAATTGCGCGTTCAAAGCTGTTCCGAAGCGTTAAACGCGCGCTTCGAGAAGCTTTAATTTGCTTCAACAAAATCGAGAACTCGCACCGTTGCATGTCGCGCAACGTTCGTCTGTATGCGAGAAGAAAGTCGGCACTGCCGAAGGAATGCGGTGATTATCTCCGCGTAATAATCCGCTTGATGAATGCGCGCGGCCACTTATTTTTATCGAGCGAACGTGCCGCGGCAGCTGTGCGATAAACGTGCGGCATCGTGTCCTAGCTCGGCCGTTCTATAGTTCGTGTGTAACACACGCGTGTTAGCGATATACGAAGAGACCTCGATCGTTCTAACTGCGGGTTTCTAACTGCAGGTTTCTAACTGCGGGTAGTTGCGCATATACTGTCCCCGTGGGAAGCCTTGTATCCTCCTATCCTCCCAGACCCATCCCACCTCGCGTATACCCGTTGTAACTTCCAACATTCCAACCGGCACACGTCTCCACGGCGGGCAAGGCGTTGGGCGATTAATTGAGATGACATAGCCGCTTATTAGCATGGCGTTGCAATATGCAGTTGCCTCTATCCGCGTGGCACAAGTCAATATCCTCCTTTCGTGTCTATAGTTGCAAATCCAAATTTCGAGATAAACAGCAATAAAATAACAATAAGCCAATATCGTCTTATCGTCAATTTACTATCTATTACTATCAAAATATTATTTCCTTGTCTGCATTTTCCAGAGAATAGAGGCCAATTTCGCAAAAATTATTCCATTGAAATTCAAACAATTATCGATTATTTTATATAATTAAACGTATAGGTACAGTTGTTTCATTCGGCGCAGGCAATAGCCTCGGCATGAATGTAAATTCTGCGAATGCGAAAGCTAAATAAGTAATACGAAAGTTTTATGATACTTTTTTTTATTTAAATATTTAAACATTATTCATTAATTTTTTTTCCAAGTGAATAACGATATATTTTTTTCTCTTCTTTCTGATATCCTTATGAAGAAGAGTTAGAAAAGTATTGCAATTAAGACACGATAAAAAATTGCTGTTTCTGGATGAAGAAGTTTGAATTATATAAGTTAAAACGATAGAAAAGTTCTTCACATTTAATACGGCAAGATACTGATTCCTGTGAAATTTGTTCTGGAAGAAATATCACGCACATATTGCGCTACTAAATTAAAAATGCGAATATCTATATGTAATTTTGTATCATGTTAATATTCAAAGATCAATATACGCAAAATGTAATTATTCGTTAATACTGTTAGACAAAATGCTTATCTTCTTACGTATATTCGAGAAATGTATGTGTTCTCCTTAATATAAAGTTTAATTTGATGACCATTATGCCATAACGGCTCCTTATTGAATTACTCCTGTACCTTGCAATTAGAATAATCAACGTAATTCCCGTCTAGGGAATAGAGGGACAAATGTCACACCTATATTCAGACATGCCATATATCCAGTTCCAAGACAAGAAATGATTAACGAAATAATTACGTGAGAATGTCTCACGCGAATAGATACAAGGCTATTACTTAACACTTATCTATAATACTCTTTTCTAATTCAGCCTTGGAAAAACTAACCCGCAAACATATATTCATAACAGAACTGTGTTCTTCTTTTTTTCCAAAACTGATATAACGAGATACACAAAAAGATATAAAGTTTCTATTAAATAGCGAAGTAATAAATTCTTGACGATTGTGATAATCATCGATAAATAAAGCATCTCGCGTGCGAGTCATAAATGCAAGAACTAGAGTCATGAAACAGCGAAGTTGAGTCAGAGTTAGTCATACACATATTTTCGATGAAAGATAATAAGCCCGATTTACCGTCGCAAGTGCGACGTTCTTTATCGTCGCTTATCTGTCGCTTGAATACAGAGAAAGTTGACCGTGATAACCAAGACCCAAGAGGGAGAGAGAAATGTGCCGTGTAACACGTATTATAGGTATACATATTGCAGACGTACACATTGATTAAACGTGCACGTGGCCGCAGATGCACGTGTGTTCGTGCGATCGTAAATGTCACAGATTCCGCGTGTCCGCTGCTAAAACGTATTAATTTTAGCGTTGCCGCTCTCCGTTCGTCGCCCACCGTGTGACAAGCGCTAATTCATCACGCGCAGTCCTTCGCCAGGTGATTCGTTATGACCGATGAAAATCTCGCCCCGCGATCGAGATCCGTTATCGAGAGACAGCGGAGCGGCACTGATTCACGTGGCCGCGCGGCGAGTGTGCTGTCACTTCCGACTATTTTTCACCGAGTTACGAATCGCGTCGGGGCTCTCGACGCGTGACGGATACAGAGAAAATTGCGCGCGTCGGTCGACTCGCGCGATCGGAAGAAAGTATCGCAAGAAACCGGATGGTTCTTGCGCGCGCGCACGTCTTCCAAGTGCCAAGCTGACGTTCTTGTAATGTAAAGTTACGGCGCTTTCTATTGTGCGCATTCGTTCTTCGCGAATCTCCGTTATCCTGTTTGTGCGGATGACATTTGAGAATGACAGCATAAAGACACCTGCGTTATACGTAATCTTCAATTTCTGCGAGGGGCACGAGTTTCCCCCAGTCATCATAAAAGATATTCTTTTACAAACGATGCATACGTTAATTCAAAGCACTCGTTATCAATGAAAATGTTGCCTCGCGAGCAAAGGACTTGTATAGAAACATCATAAAATATCCTCTGCTTTTCTCGCGTTACCTTTCGTCAAACAACGTTAAAACGCGAACAAATGAAACATAAATAACAACGTTTCGTTTCATTTCGCCGGAGGGGACTTTGGAAATATCAGAAATGCGGAAACGCTTGCGAGAAAGCTCCTTGAGGATGCTACCGTGCAATATGCGAGGCAAACATCGGTTTCACGTCCCGGCGCGGCGCGGCGTATCTCTTTTAGCGTATACATATATTTATGTCTGATATGCATCGGACAATGCTCTTCGAGGAATGCATCTACCATTCCGCGTGTACGAGCTGACATTTACATACCGCGAGAGAGGGAGAGGAGAAGGAGAAGAGAAAGAGAAAGGAAATATCTCGCTCTCCGAGAGAGAAATTCGTACACGGACTACGCATCGCAGGCGTCTCTCGAGTTACACGATCGATGCGCACGTTTCACCGACGTTATATTATTCGCCCGCATTAATCCTTCGATTCACGGTGCGAGTCACCGCGATGCTCGATGTGCCATTGCGCCGTATAGATATCGACCGGCGAGAAAGCGTATATACGCCTCGCGAAGAAACATTTCGCACCGTCGGAGAAATGTCCCTCCGTACGACTGGTGAAATACGAGTCTGGGTGGGTTTAATCGATTCGGCACATTAGCGGTACACGGTTCCGCCGCTATCAAGTCAGCCGAGCGAGGAGAACGAAACGCGCTCGCGCGATTTTCAGCGATCGTCGAAATTCTGTCGCGTACGTCTAACGCGGCTGCGAAGGAGTTCTCCCCGTCCCCCGATCCCTGTGGTATGCGATTTCGCGACGATCGCGGAAAATCGACAGTCGACTTGTACGTACGGTCGAGGCTAGATACGGTTTAGAAAGGCAAGTGATTCTCCCCAGCAAAAGCGAACCCCGCCCCGCCGTTCACTTTTCACCGAAGGAACCAATTCCTTCGGCTGCACTTCTCGGACTCTCCTCGACTCTTCTGTCTGCCGAGAGAGCCTTTACTTGTTAAAACAAAAACTCAATTTTTCATGAGTTGTTTCGAGCGTTTCTATATTTAAACTCTTGCGGAATTTCTAACGGATTTTAGATGCAACAATTCTGAAATTCAGAACGTCAATTTTAGCAAAAAAATAACTGGAAGTACTGATTTTTATTTTAATTTTAATTCAGTTTAATGTTTAAAATTATATATAATAATATTTTCCTATCTTTTATTTTATAAACGTAAATGAAAAATTTTCAACTTATTAGAGAACATTTATTAATTCTCTGGGTAACCATAATCGTATCCTGGTAATTCAAATTGTTAAAATATCATATTTTGATAATTTAAGTTATTAAATTTCGATGAAATTGAATTTATGAAATATATATAATACCATTAAAAATACATAAGTGCAATAGTCTGCTCACTAAACATTTCTTGTTGATGTGCTGAGACTAGATAAAAAATAAATTCGTTATTCTACGATATTAACGACTATCTCTTTCATTTTTGCAGAGTTCCGTCGCGACAATCTGTCACAATGGATGTCGAAACCGGGGCCATTCTGGCCCTGCAGATATTGGCTCTGTGTTCGATAGTCGCAGCCCTACTGGCTTACTTGATGCGACAGTCCAGGAATGCCGCCGACGAATACGAGTCGCGTAACAGACGTCATGTACTCGTTACCAGCTGTGATACATGCGTAGGTTTGCAGATCGCCCTTGCACTCTACGAAGCCGGTTACAAGGTAATAACGGCCGCGTGTACCGCCATAAATTAACGGCGGCATAAACTTCACCGTACATTCGCCTCCGTTACGCTGCCAGTCGCCGATATTCCCTCCGCGGCTCGGTGAATATTCAAAATTGAGAACCGCGCTTATGCGAATGCCCCGAAGGCTGCGCCGGCTGCGCGAAGTAACGGCTCGCCGGATTTATTACGTGGGAACCGCGCTGAACTTTTTGCAAGCCGATGATTATCGGAAACGCGCATAAACAAACGCCGACAAAGTCTTGCGTTACCGCACGGCCGCGGCGTATCAAGTATGACTCGTTTCTCCCTTTCTTGCGATCCATGATTATGCGCCGGAATTGGGTCAAAGCGATTATTCGGACTGTCTCCTAGTCAGCTCTGTAATTGCATAAATCTCGAATTTGTAACGGGAAGCCGTGCTGTATTCCGAGAAGAACATTCATATTTGTCATCTTTACTTTTTCTTTTATTATACACGCGAGATGGAGTAGCTTCGCGAGAGTGGCTGTCAGCTAGTTTCGGGCACGCCGGCTTAAACCGGATAGACGTCGGATCCTTTGCACGTCCACTCTTTCCGCGGTTTCGCGAATCTAAACGACTAAAGTTGAGCCGGTGTGCCGTGCAACGCGACGACAACCGTTGAAACGCAATATCCCCGCGGCCTTACGTCAGAATCCCCCATTATCCCTTCGAGCGTGCAACATATTTCAGATTGTCGGAGCCCGGGCTCCAAATTAGTTTCCTCATGTCAAGGGAGCGGAACATCGGTGAGCCCTTAAATCAGTTCTGCCGACAGTTCCTCGACAGGTATTCACGTATCCGCCGGTCCCGTTGAGTATATCGTGTCACCACTCAAGAGCCCCCGCCAAAGATTACCACCGAAAAAGATAGATACTCGGCAAAGTCAGATTTTATCTGGGTAATAACTTGCAGGTTGCAGGAGAAGCGTCCTTCGGACGCTAATCTTGCGAGAACTTCTTCGCCAAAGGGGTTCGAATCGAATAGCAATATTATATTTATTACTTCTCAAAAGATTCTCTTAACCAACAGGGCAATAATTTCATCCCTCTCGTGATCCGTGCGTAATATATACTCGAAAAAGTTTAATACAATAATTTAACGTAATCGGTTCTCTAAAATTCATTGAAGTTAGTTTTGTCGCTTAATGGCTGCGCCTTTCAACTTTTAACATTTAGGTTGGTATTTAACGTCGAAATCTCGTTCGGTTTCGTTAATTAGCAATTCGCAGTCAATCAGTTTACGTCACTCGCATGTCCATACTTTAATTGAACTAAACGGAATTTTCATGTAGTACAAAGGCAAAATTGATATAGGTCATTTGCGTACTTTGGATTCCAATTGCGGTTCGATTGTACCGTGCGTTCTGATATTCAAGCTTTGGATTACCTATTACCTTTCGTACATCAAAAGCTGCATGCATCAAAGGACCGCAATCGATTTACATGAATACCTTCAACCGCTTTAATTGACCTTAGCATTTAATAATTCAAAGCAAAATTATACTGATTATATGGAAAGGTATTTTAAAATTTAGAACTTAAGACACAAGATTGTTTAAAAGCCGAAGTTTTTTGGAGATATACAAAATAAGAAAATTAATTTTAAGGACTGATGTCGATATTAATATTGCTAACAAAATAATAATTCAAGAGCTAAAAATGATATTTACGTTCATATAATAGAATACGATTAAATTTAATCGATTAAAATGGTATTTAACAATTGAAATTTTAACCAACCCTTATAAAATCTCTTCTGTAATTAGAGGTAGCGCCTGAAGGAAGAATTTCAAGTTTTTTGTCTCTTATTTGAGGTTCATTAGTCACAATTGAGCCTATGTGTCATTTAACATGACCTATCAACGTCAAAGCGTATCGCGCGGTATTAAGCGGTGCCAATATGGTGTGTAACGGAGTGACACGTGGAATGTGGGGTTGCGGCAGCGGTGGTCTTTCAAAACATAATGTATAACATGTCATGTTCCCTCCGCGACAGGTGTTCGCGGGTTTGCTGGACCCAACGGGTGGCGCGCCGTCGGTCAAAATCTTGAAGGCGATCGAGCTGGAACGGCAGAAAGAGGACGAGCCCGATGGTACGAGCGATGGTGGTCCGCAGCAACCGGAAGCCGCACGTGCCCGCGGTCAAATTGTGCCATTGGAATTGGACCCGACGAGGGAGGACAGTTTGCGTGCTTGTTTGGACGCTGTCCGGGCTAAACTTCCGGCCGGCGAGGATGGCAAGATGTTTTATTCATTTAGCCCGGTTTCTTTGGTTAACCGTTGAATCGAGCCGGCCGAGAGATGACCGCAATACCGAATGTAAAGTAAATAGAAAGTTAGAAGTAACTAACCTGAGAGAAAATTTAACTGAAAATTAAATGGACGTCGGTGCACAAGATTGAGATATTAATAAAAATAATTAGCTTTCTCAAATTAGTAACTATTTACAAAAATACAATTTAATATATATAGAAAGTAAGAAAAAGAGAAAGAGACAGAAATAACCTTTTGCATGGATTTCATACTTTCGTTTTAATAGCATTATAAAAAATGTATGATCAGAGGAAATAGAAGCTGTCGTATAATATTCAAGTCTTTCAAGATCAGTATGCGAATTTTTAATTTGCGTTTCATTTCTCGGAATGAATTATTATCGGTACTGAAGAAACTGGGCAATATATTCGTGTTCACAGTACATTAAATGCGCTAGATAAGAAGAGAATTTTCGAATAGGCAAAAGTCTTTTCAGTATTACTAATTCAAAAAAGCTTTAATTACATCTTCGTGCAAAAAAGTAGTTAGTCAATGTTGTACCACGTATATATTACGTAAATGATATCTTCACACGTAACTTATGTAGAAAGTATGTACATAAAGTGTGTACATAAAGTGTGCACGTAAATAACGCTTTTAACGGCTACACTTTCCCTGTCTCTTTGTATTTTGATTTAATTTATAATTACTTCCTTGAGACGTTACGGCACTAACCTGCTAAAGCCATTCTGGCGTCAGTATTAAAGTCATTGTTCAATATTAACTTCTACTCTTCCATCTAAAACGCTTAGTTGCAAAATTCAATAGGGTTTCGCTTGATATAGATGAACAATGCATTGAAACAAGGAATAACTTATTCGTTTTTATAAGGTTTTTCGCCCTGTTTGCAATTTGCTGATTGCGCAAAAGGAAATGTATTTACATACAAATGCGGGAAATTCCATCAATTTAATAATGCACATTACTAATTTATATTATTTTACTAGTACCCTAATATATATGTAGCTATTTAAAAAAACTTTTTTGGCTTTATAATTTATTTAAAAAAACTTTTTTGGCTTTATAATTTATCGCAAATTATAATGCGAAAAATAACTAATCAGAAAATCCAACATTATTTCCATATATAAATTGAATATGTATTTTATCGGTCACATAATTGCGCTAAAAAACATTGAATCTGTATTTCTTTTAATTTAAAAACATTTAAAAACTTCTCATAATTACTATTTCACTTCAGTGTTGCATGACGCACATTTAATTTTAATTAACTGCACTAATTGTGATAACTGAGCAAACACAAGAAAAATAAAATAATTTTTCATACAAATTGTAACGAGCGTCAGTTATTGCATGTTCTCGAATATTTAATTCAGCTACAGATAAGTTGAAAGTTTCTACTTATTCAATTTCACTTTTATATACGGTTTCGTTAGTTATATTATTAGTTATCACCGCGAGAAGCACCAGTGAACTTAGAGTAATTCATCTCGTAATAATTTAATAAAATTTGATATTGAACGAATAATGTTTTAGATATAGAATCCGTGCCCGTTTTCTATAATAAATTCAACCAGCTTGTTAGGTTCAATAAAGTGCCCCGAGACTTTATCGGTGATGGATACCTAGATGTTGGTATAATAGAACTATTAAGTGTACGAGATCGGGGAAGGTATATGAATTAAATACCAGGATTTTTACGGAAAGTGCTTAAAAAGACAGAAAAGTAAAATACTCGAATACATCATTCAAAACTTTAATGCACTTTCAACTTTCTTTTCATGATTCCAATAAGATTTTTACGAGACGCGTATTTGCATTCGCATAGATTTGTCGTGCAATATATCTTGCGCACATAATGGAAGTTTGCATAATGGGAAAACACGAGGAAATAACATACTTTCATCGCGTAGAATAAATAAGCGCATACGTCATATTCGCAGATTTTTGCTATTCGTTATACCCCGCGAACTGTCAGACAAATATTTTTCGTCGCGAAAAATGAGATGGAAGCGCCGAATATATTTGTTTAGTTAGCGCGGCTAGCGAACGGAAAGGCGCACTTTCATTTTATAAGTCATACTTCCGATTGGAGAAATGCAATTTCAAATGCTCGATATCACCGGGGACCGCAATTGCAGCCATCTTGGGCGGTATTTTCTCGCGATTGCCTTCCGCTCGTTATATATAATATATATAACGACGTTCTCATCAACGTGAGCGAAGTTCGACGAAATAAATTTCCATCTGTCTCGTTTCCGCGCAACGACCCGCGAAGACGATCGCTTCGAGTACGTTAAAGCGTTGAACTTTATTTATTTGCAGGTCTCTGGGCAGTCGTGCACACGGGCGGCTTGGTTTTACCAGGTGTTATAGAAAAACAAACCAGCTCAATGTGGGAGTCCATGTTGCGTCATAACTTGGTTGCTCCACTGAGAACAGCCAGAGTATTCATCCCACTTTTACGTATCAAGAGAGGTTTGTAGAATACTTGTCGAAATCCTAAGATTATTGTCTGCCGCTATATAAAAGACTAACATTTATTTTTATCTCGTTTTAAAGAGGGTAATTGCTTTTTGGGCGACGAAAAAATTACAGCTTCAATCAATATAAAAATGAAAAGTCTTTCACTACGAAAATAATCGAGTCGAGATTTCTCCGTCAGTCTAATTGTAAGTTAATGAGAAATTTGCTCGCTTCTCGAGGAGAAGTGAATTGCTCCTTTGAAAGCTGCGGCAATGCACAATAGCATCGAAGTAGAGCACTCGACGTAGCAAGGAGACTATTCACTGATAGCAAAACCATCTTCATTCTTTAAGCGGCTTATTGAAAATGTTTCTATTCCTAAGGCCGCATCGTTCTTTTGGGCGACTCCGAGACGAGCTACGGTGGCAAAGTGGGCTCCGGGCTGGTGGCGTTCAGCGCGTCCCGAAGAGCCGTGGAAGGTGCCGCGGAGGCGTTAAAAAGCGAATTACATTCATCGGGCGTCGACGTCGTACTTCTCAAACCGCCGCCCGTAAATCCCTTCGTTCTTTATGCATCGCCCGTTCTCAAGACGTAAGACGCTACCCAACTATCAGTTTACGATGTCTTGTTTCCGCGGGCTAACAAAGATGTTAAGTCGGCTGCAGGCATCGCGCCCGAAAGTTTTGCAAGCTGCTTCACAGTTTCGCTCTCTTTCGCCGAGAATATGCTCTCCCCTCTCTTCTTTCTCTCTCACGTACACAATTCTCTCGTTAACGATATTAAAATTCCAATTTTAGAAATTGGGCCATTATTCCGTATTTCAGAATCATTGCTTTTTCGATCACTTATTTTTAGAAGCGTGATGATGGGAAGAATGACAAAGGATATCGTTTTCTGTTACTAATCTAATTTTGATGAGCAAAGAAAAATGTAATTTTGTCCATGGAATTAAATTTAATTATTTAATTGATTAAATTAGGTCACTGCATTAGGGAGAAAGAAACAGAGAGAAAGAGAGAGAAAGAGCGTCAATATTTTAGAGTCTTTAAAATTTATCCGTAACTTTCCTCTGTGCCAATGCATGGCGGCTTATGATGGACTTAATTGAACAGTGCTTAATTATTTGCAGGGTCGACGTGGAGTCTGGTGTAACAGCCTCGGAAGGGACGTGGACCGCTCCGCTATCGATTCATTCCATACAGAACGCTCTGATTCCTGCGATTACGACGTCGTGTCCTCTAAGCGTTTACGATATGTCTGTCAAGCCGAGGCTCTTCTGTCGATAATTCCGTCCACGTCGCGTAAACGGACCGAAAGATCGCGAGACGTAATAATATCGTGAGACTCTTCGAGTTGATGCGATACGCGCGCGGTAGGTAGGTATACGGGAACAATGGGACGTGGAATATAATGGTACACGCGGTGTCATTTGCGTTGACGTGTCATTCCCGCGTGCCCTAAAGCATCGCATGCGGGATTTCTTTCTCGATTTCGCGGTAGGCGACACTTCCTGCGTGTGAATGATGTCATTTTTTCATGCGCTTGTCTCGAGCGGCATCAATAATGAGTTCTCACCTTTATTGTCCATTCATTTTTGTACCTATCGTGTTTGCTGTCAAATTCCAGTATCAATTCGAGGAGATATTTAATAAAACAGTCGATAATTTTCATCGCCGCTAGATTAAATTCGTGATAACTCTTACTCTTAATAAGTGTATTTTTCATCTCTTTTTCCTTCGAAAATAAAATTATTCTAATGTAGTTTTACGTTGTAAAAATAATTGTCTCCAAAATAACTATTACAGGGATTAATATATTTTAAAATTGGACATTGGAATCCGGTAGATTTATCTTCGATTGCGATATTTAAATATTTGGTTGTGTTGTGACTTCATGAAATGTATATTTCAAGAGGTTGAAACAAAAAATATGTTTCACTTGAAAGGTTCCGATGGACGTGTATGCGAAGTTAAAAGAATTTTCTACATTTGCGTATGTGTAAATATCAGATCTATAATACATGAAATGCCTGAATAACTTTCGTACATTTGAAAATATACAACAAGAATTTTAAATATGTAATTTGCATAGTTTTAAAAAGCGAGAACATGATGAATAATCCTTTGTCCTTTACGATTATTATTTTTTGAGTTTTTTTCAAACGGAGTTTTCAATGAGTTTGCTTTTAAATAAAGTTTTAATAATAAAGATTAATGTATTTTCTCTTACATGTCTCTACATCACAATTAAAATTATAAAAATAGTGTTTAATTTTTCTTCAAATCTACAAAAGTTATTCTGTCGTCTTGTTCTCGATAGAATATTCTATATAATTTGTATATAGGTCAACCTTTCACGAAAGCTATTTGAAATTTATAAAGCATGATTAAAATGTGAAGCTTTTGCCAATAAATCTATTTTAGATGATCTATATATTTTAGATAAAAATAATAGATTTTTTTTTTAAAGATTTTAACAGATACAAATGTAATTGTATTAAGTTAAAATAAAAAGTAATTTGCAATATATCCTATACGATTACGTGTAACATCGATAATAGTGTTGTATGTATTGTTCGTTAAAGTAATGTGTAAAATAATATGGAAATAAAATAGGCTCTTGTGGCGGTATCTCAATTTTCAACTTGTTGTCTCATTAATAGTCAAAACATTCAAAATGTGTAAATCACGTTTGTCTTATACTTTTAATATACAAATAACTAGTTTAGCATAAGAGCGTATGTTTTTAGCGGTAAAATCCACCACTTTCAACAAGAAAATTGTGTAGCCGGTAAACGTGAGAGCTGTTGCTTAACTTGTAATTAGGTTCACTTCGTTAAATGGCAATTGCCTGTAACTTCCAAATAAAGTACCAACAAAATCCGAGCGTAACGATACGTATAGTTTTCGCGGAAAGTACCTGAACATTTATATATTTAAAAACTTTTTCCAAACAATTAAATTTTTTTGATTACGCACAAGAGTATATGCCTTATGTGAAAACATTTCGGAACTAATTGAGCATTATAGCACGGAAAATGTCAATCCATTAAATTTAAATATCTTTTCTCTCATTAAAAAACACTATACACAATACATCCCACATAATATTTTGTAGGTTTAATTCTGCCATCCAATTCTATAATCTGCTCCACGGTTGTGATTATTCCGTTCGCGATACACATCTGGTAGTATAATGTAAATTGCATATTATCTTTCGCGCGCGAGTGACGGTAGTTCCCATCACGAGCTTCCTGGGTAACGGGCTTCATCGTGAATAATTAATTTGTACGTTGCTTAATGCGCAATGCGAATAATAAAATCTCGAAGTAAGATTAACGCGCGGCGCGTAATGCATATGCATCGGATGTAAGTAATATTGCTTGTTATTCCTGCTGTCGCGACTATCGCGCTGGGAGTTAACTGATCTGACTACTGGCCTCTCCGTTTTGCCACGAGGTCGGGCGGAATGATGCCGCAGGAAAATTGCACGGCGCAAGAACGAGCCGGGTAATCGAAAAATCCGCGCGCGCTTTCTCCGTGTTCCTAGTGAGAGAGCGAGCAAAAATCTCCGGTCCACTGCGGCCGCGATTGCATTATCTTTACGGCAACGCGGATGAAAAATGTTGATTGACTATTTCGGCAATTGGCACGTGACGAATAATTTCACAAGATATTGAGGCCACAGGCCGCATATTTCGAAAAATACCAAAAAGTGTACGTAAACATTATTACGATTAAAATTTATATCCAAAATAAAATAAATACGTATATTTTTAAAGCAAATGTAACTGGCATGCACACAATTATGTACGATGGAGATATGAATATCTTCTTCTCTAATATTTAATTAAAAATTGGATGTATTACTTTAATAGAATAGACATAATTAAAAGTGCGATTGTAATATAAGTTTAATACAATTCCTTTAAAATTCTAGAATTTTTTCTCAAATTTTAATTAATATTAATGTGCACATATTTTATGGTTACATTAATTAAATAAACAACTCTATTTTAATTAATTTGCATTTAGCAGTGATACTTAAAAAATAGCTGTCTAAATATCATGTCTTTCATATTATTACTTTCATTTCAAAACCCTTTGTCATGGATGATGTTATTCCTCAAATTCGCAAGAGAAAAACATAATTATAGCCACTTCAATCAGAAATTATCGACAAGCTCGTGAATAATCATGCTTGAAATTCATCGCTTTGACAAAAGATATTGTTATTAATTATTACGTTAGAGGAGGTATTTGACATACAATCTCATTGTTTACAATTCCATCACATGAGTGCACACCAGACGCAAAGGGAAAGAGAAAGAAGAAGAGAGATAGAAAATAAATTCTCATTATGTACTGATGTCCTATTCAAACGACATTATAACAATTGAAGATTACAATCATTAAAGAACAATGCAATCATTAAAGATCATATAACTTTAATAGAACCGGTTTCTTTTGAATAAACATCTGCTTTTTTCATGTTTCATGAATAAAGATTCTAAAAAGTGCGTGGCATTAAATTTATATCTAAATCTCCTATTTATTTTTGAGTGTTTATATTAGAAAGGTGATGGATCAAGCAGAAACAGAACGTAAAAATTAGTACATATTACATTTGTACATTTATTATTTCCGAGCCATTGCTTTCCCGGTCGTAAAATCGCGACGCCAATTCGTGTCTGGCGGTGACGAAAAGCAGGGTCGTACGGTGGTCGTTGTTTCAAAGAATTATTATCATTTCTACGACCCGGCTGGTCACACTTCTTACTGTGCGGTATCGGGGACCAACCGCGGGGGTATGACAAACGAATTAATGGTTAAAAGGGACCCCGTTTTTGCTTGCTCCGAGGGTGGCCGTTGCTATAAAACGATCTCGTTGCTTTCGTCTTAGAGGTAGTCCATTGGCGATTTTTGTAAAGGAAGAAACATGGCCTTTGTAAAGGTAAACTAAAGTCGATAGCGTGGTATTCGATATCGTAAGTTGATACGCCGCGGGCCGTAGGCAGTGTAGCGCAGAACATTACTGGGGCGCTTTGGTGGAACGGAAATTCGCGTTGTAATAGGTCGGACGAAGGCATGCACACGTCGGTTATAATTACGTATTCTTGCGAACAAAATTGTGGAAGGTGTTGCATCTTTTGTGAGCGCGTTACGCCGCTGACGTCGGAATAATTGCGCATCCCGGAAAGTATTAGCGTGGAAAGCGTTGCAATGCTAGCGAGTTGCCGGGCGCTGAGTAATTTTTAGTTCACACATACGTACCTGTAATTCGCAACGTTATAACGATTATATAACGATTATATAATGATTAAAACGGAAATACAATATTTTGCCGTTATACTACGAACGTTATAGTGTATTAAAATCATGATTACATTATAAATTCAAACTTTTAAATGGTAATTACATTAAAATTTTGCAAGTGGTAATTATTAGCATTAATTGAAATTGTATGCAATATAATAACGTTAATGTTAATCGAGCAATTATTAACTCTAAATAATTAAATAGCTCTTTTTCACGTTTTTTAAAAGTGTCTTAAAGCTACATCAAGCTACAAAATACTTTGCCGTAATTAGGAAAACAGGATATTCTTAATTAAAGTTTCCAGTGTCCTTGTCTTTGCATGGCACGTAACAATTTCTTTTGAGGTCAAAATATACCGTCTAACAGGATCTTAAAAAGGTATCGTTGCACAATAGTTGTTTTAGTGAGAAAAGGCTGCATAATACTATCCATCTTTATAAAACGCTGTAAAGTCTTGTAACAAAGACCTATTGATCTTTCGCTCTAGCTTACGCATAGCATATAATGTTTCTTTTCTTTTTATTTTACGAGTTGAGTATTGGAAAAAGTATTAATCGTATCAGGTTAAAAGTGAGAGATACGGTCAATTGGAAACAAATATATCACAATTTAAAGCAATATAAAGGTAAAAAAACTTGAAAAAGAAAATATTCCACTCCAAAAGATTTTAATAAAACTATTTACTTCAAATGCAGCTAGAAATTTCCTGAACGGCGCATTTTATCGCGAAAGAGTCCAAAGCCCCCCCTCCCCCCCTTCGCTTTTCTCTCTCTTTGATATCCAATTTGTGGGAAGTGGACGGATATTAACCTTTCATGATCCGTCCGGGCAAAGAACTACAACGTATAACGTGAAGAATAACACGGAGGAGCTCAGCACTTTTACCTGGCCGCGGGCGAAGACGCGCGCGGTCCCGACCTCAAACTTGGGACGATCGATCCAATTTCAAGTTTCGCCGATCTCATCGACCCGTAGGGCGGATTGCCGTAGCTTCCATAAAACGAATCGCCGTATAGCCCAGGCCGCGCTGAACAAAGTATCACGCAGTCGTGACCGTAAAGTAGCGAGCGCGGAGTGTTTCGGAGGTCTTTATGTGGGCGGTAAAAGCGTCTCGGCGAGTCCGTTCTGGCGCACATATTCGGAACGGAAGAATAATGGCGAGACTTTTTTCGGTAATTTTCTACTACACGCCACCACACACCACAGCGTCGCGTCGGTGCGATGAAAATGAATTTTGCTTCCTGCGCGCTGTTCCTTCCTCTCTCTCTTTCGCCCTCTCGCTTCCTCTGTCCTTCTCTTTCTTTCTCTCTTCCTCGATTAGATTTAAGAGATTAACTTTTCCAATTATTCGCGGCCACCAATTTACCTTTAACAGCGAACAGTACTTCACGGGCGGCGTTGTCGGCCGCTTACACGACGCTCGAATGTCCCTCCTCGCTTTGCAGGAATTGATTGTCTGCGTCGTCTTCGTCGCTGTCGTTGTTAAGAGCTTCCCCGGGATGTACGAGGAAAATGCGGTGGGTGAGTGTCTCTCGTTTAATTCAAGGAATCGGTCACTCGAGAAGGTAATTACGCGTATCGGTAAAAGGTGTCGATCCGCACGAATTCATTTTAGTACTCTCACTTGTTAAAAACTTTACATTATCGACTTAAATTTTGCTAAAATTGCAATGAGATATTTGCATTATGCATTTATTTAAGAAAATCGAGAATATAATAGTTTTATATAAAATCAATTGTAGAGGAAGACAAGGACGACGAGGAACGGACCGCAGACATAGATCGCAACGAACACGGCAGTCATGATCACGACGAGAAACGGACCGCAGATATAGATCGCAACGGACATGGCGGTCATGATCACGCGTACTCGTATCATCATTTTCTCGGACCAGTGATAGGCCATCACGAAGAGATATCTTGGAAAGATAAGCATGGGCACCATCATCACGACTACAAGGCTCATCCTAAGTACAAATATGCCTATGGTGTGGACGATCATCATACTGAAGATCATCACGGACAGAAGGAACACCGTGACGGTGAGTAAGAGTACTCTCGATATTCTCTATCTAAAGGCTTTAAAATCTGTAATTTTTATATTACGTTAATATCGTTATCGCGCGTCATCCCGGTACGTTGCATGAGAGAATAACTCAGCTCCTTTTTAAATAAAAACTGAAAAATAATAATTTTTTTACTATTGCTGTTAATAATTATGAATAATTATTGACCACGTAAAGCTGATATCTTCATACACCCTTCTGATATTTCTAATATTGATATTAGAAGGTGTTTCCTGAATATTTCTGTATTTAAACTTACCAAAGATTGCTATACACTAAGAATGTTAATTTGAAAATCGATATTCTATTTAATATCACGTCCGTGCAGCATCAATTTCTCTTATTGTCAAAGTATCGATATAGCAACCCTAGATGTATCGCACAATACTGATCCGGAGCCAGAGAGGTAGTGAAATGCAATTCGATCTCGCGCTCTTAATTAGAATCTCGAAGTAATTGGATATCTGGCCCTGCTCTTAATTAGAACCTAGGAAGGACCGAGTTCGTTTCTTACCCCGATGTATTGCGCGGCCCGTTGTGGATACATTCGTTACTCTTCTGGCGCGCTTTTCGTAAAAATGCGAGAACCTCTTCGCGCTTCATATTCGGCGTGCGCCTGTTAAATTTAATTGTGACTGATACGAGAAAGAGAGAGAGAAAGAAAGGGAGGGATAGAGAGAGAGAGAGAGGGAGAGAAAGAGAGCATAGGAGTTTATTACGCATTCGTTGGGAAGAGCTCTCTCGCAAAGCCGGCGAATGAAATGCACGGAGCTTACGGCGAAGCTGTTCCGATACGGCGTATCTCGGAAACGTGTAACAGCCTGCGTAAACGCGAATTTAATTGGAACGTATGGAGAGATACACGCGTTTCTATTATATCTTCATTCAGTCTAAATACTATTCTTACTTCCACTCCGTATAAATAACACTATATTGCTCCGATAAACATCACAAAAAGCATAATAAATTATGGAGGATATATTTTCGCTTTTTTTTGCTACCGCAAACAAATTATTTAAACATCTTTAATTTAAAAAAATTTTGTTAATTTTTCTTCTTATGTGATTTCATACACCTTAAAATATTCAAATATGTCTACAATATTATGCTTTTATAATTGTCTATAAAAACAAGCAATCATAAATAGATGATAGGACTTGGTTTCGTTAGACATCATTAATTCTAATCAAATATGTAAATATTAATTATCTTGTTTATGATGTAAACCATAGGCAAACATGTAGAAGGCGAATATCACATCCATGAGCCTGGTGGTAATGTCAGGAGTGTAAAATATCATGCTGATCCTCACGGTGGGTTTTATGCCGAAGTTCATAACTACGGCGGGAATGATCATTCAGGTAGCACATATGGTGGTCATAAACATCGATAGTTGCAAGATATCATAATGAATAATTATCGATAAAATGATTAATGAAAAAGCTAAGGGTGACTAACGAGGATAACGTTGTAAGCGAGCCTGCATTCTGTACAAACTCAATCGTAGCCAATATATATTATTGTTAAATACTTGTTTTTACGTTTTGTGAATTATATGTGTTGTTAAAATATATAATCGTTAAATATCTTACCTCTTATAGTAAATAGAAACATATTGTATGTATCAATAAAAGATGTTATCACATTATTAATGATCTGTATATTAATTATTACACGTAAATATTCGTTTAAACTTAATTTCAATCCTTTATACTTTTTAATAATAAGTGCTGTATAAGTTATCAAAATTTTTCAGTAAAAAAAAACAAAGTTCAAATTTATTAGAAAAATATGAGACTATCAGGATACTATGACGTAATTTCTACATCAAGATGAATCAATATAAAAATGTCAGGACCCCCCACTTTTTAATTTCTGAAGTGGACCCTCCTTTGGAATTCATTCCTGGTTTTCTCGCAATGATCTCGTGATCTCGTTTCATCAAAACGAGCCGAGGGCCGCTTGCTCGGTTTCTGCTGACCGAATGCAACGAGTTGGCCGATCTCTCTCATCAGCACGCCGCAACATGTTTTTATCCAATCACGTTCGCGCGCGCCCTCGACCTCTCGAGTCAGCAACGCGCGACGGACCGACGCGACGACGGCGGTGGCGATCCGGGGCCGTCGAAAAGCGTTATAGGAAGCGCAAAATTCACCGCGGTAGGGAAAACGATGTGGCGTGACGAGGGTGAAAGGAGCGAGCCGAAATTTCGTGCCCTCTCGTCGAACAATCGCGGCGAACGGGATTGGTCGTTCTATAAGGAGATCGGTCGACCATTGTATTACTGACCCAGGCCCTGCCAATTTTGTTGCCAATTTCGTCGCCAATTTCGTTGCCAATCTCGCTGGTTTCTAACGCGGATAATCATATTGCGCAAACGCTTCGACAATTTCTATTAAGTTCTCTTAGCGGAGACTACAGCTGTGTATAGACGTGGACCGGCGCTGAGATAGAAACGTTGAATTTCCCGGAGCGAGCAGCCCAGGGTTTCACATTTCGCAACATTTCCGAGCTTATAATCCTTGCCCTCGGTTTCGACTAACAACCGGTTGGATTGTTATGACTATCATCAATGCAATAATATAAATAAGATATGAGTATTACAAACACAGTTATAAAAACATCTCCTTTTCGTTCTTTCCAGTTTTATGAAAATTTTATAAATACAAAAACTTCGTAGCATGTTTTATCAGTCAGAAATAATGATGAGTATTCGCACGTTTGTCAGCTACATGAACATATTTTATGCAAGACTGTTCTTAAAAGAAATAGAGATTTCAATGTAGATTTTATACGCGAGATTATGTAATTTTACACATATAACCTGTGTGCATGCTCACTACTCGTCATCCAATTTTACACGCTATGGTATCTTTCGAGCCAGACTCACTCGAAATTGCCGCATCGAAGATCGCGACAATCAGGAAGACTTATTAGCATAATTGACGTTCCTCTAGTGTGCTCGCTGCACCGTCCAAGGAATATGATTTTAACTTGAATGTCGCGGTTGCTCATCAAGCATAGCAGTTTGAGTGAAAACCGTGAGTGCCATACGGGTCTTTACATGCCTCCGTATTCTCTTTGAACCTTCGCTAGAATGGAGTACGTTAATGACATGGTTCACGCTCCCGTCACATATATCCTTGTCCACATGTTACCCGAATAGCGGTTGCTACGTTATGCTTATAAATTCTTAACTCTTAAAACTCACAAAGCAAGACGACAGAATTAATTAATTAGTTTACTAATTAAATAATCTACCCATATAAAATTACCAAATTTTTGGGAAATGCGTGATTCTATGAAAATATAATTTTTATTATTTTGTTTATTCAAGATAAATAAGATATATTAATTAAGAATGTATTTTATATATATAGAGTATTATAAACACGTCATTTCATCCGGTATTAAATTCCACAGGGAACGGAACTGGACCACCATGAAGAGACCGTGCAGATAAGGGAAAATGACAGTACATTTCAACAGATTGATAAGGTCACGCAGGCAAGATCAGATACGTCGTAATCTCTTGGAGATGTTAATCTGCGTACGAGACTGATAGCTCAGATTAATGCCGCGTATCTACATGTCGATTACGCTGGTTGTGCAGTAAGGAGACGCGTCGACGGAAGATGCTGTTCGTGATTGCGGAGATTGTCACGCGTGTATAAGCGTAATGTCAAGTTCGCGTGACTTTGCAATGGAGGAAAATATGAGAGTTGTATCTATTTAATTTAGAACTCTATCCGTGTGTCTCGCGCGCTCACTCGAGTGCACCGTCATTTCTCGCCCGTACCTTGACGCCTTGACAGCGAATAGATATCTCCGTATCCGATAACTCACTGTCTCGTGCAAAGCCGTTGTAATGCCAAACATATTGCTTGTGGCCTCTTACTGTCATGTAATCATTAATTTATTGCAAGATCCTTGTTAGTATACGCTAATTGGAACGGTAAGTTAAGGCTCTTGATCACTTGCCGTTCGATCGAAGAAAACAGAGGACTAAATTTTTTTTTTTTTTTTTAATATAATGCAGAAAAAAATTAAAAACGTAAAATTAATGCAAAATTAATTTATCGAGCAACCGAGTGTGCCTATACCTGTTATTTCACTTTCTCGCTTTATTAAACATAATTGTCGATAACTGTCACTCTTTGAGAGATCGATCAAGATCAGCACAAATATCAGCGGAGGAAAGCAACAAATCGGATTAAGTTATGTGCGAAGGGAGCGCAAGCCAGATATCATTAATGCGACGCTATAGATGCTCCTTCAATACGAATGCGCGTAGCGGCGTCCAGCGCGGATCGATACGGTTATTACTGAAACAAATGGACGGATTACGAGTTGACTGCACGAGATTGTTCTTTTTCAGGCATGAGGCGGCGAGATAGTTATCTCTGAGTCTAAATCTAGTCTCTCGGTGCAAATACAGCCCCATCGGGATCTTCGGCGAGAAAAGCTGCGCTTCAGCCTTTGGGTTTCGCAGCTGCTACTGCAATTAGCGAAATTGCGAATCATTTCGCAGATATGTATAAAGTAATCAAAATACGTACAAAGTAATGTTGATTTTTATGCAAAATAGAGATTATTGAAACGGTTTCTCTTTATCTCGCACAATCCAAACCGCTGATATCGGAGAGTTTGACTTTATTTGGATCATCGGATATGCCCATGATGCGCGTTTACTTTGCCTTTCCACCGACGCGGAGGCAACGGAGTTACGGATGAGAAGGTTAAATCTCTGATATCAAGCGTATCACGTGCTTGAATTTCATCACGGTGCATGCGTTACACGTGTAACGCATTTGTAGCGTAAATAGGTTATTGTTACGCGCGACGCGAGTGAAATTTTCCGATAATGAAGCTAGTCGTTGCGATCTGGAAGGTGACAGCGGCTATTAAACTAATGGCAATCGCTCGTAATGATTTAATTATCAATTACTGCCATTTTTGTCGGAGGGCAGTAATTGCTATGCATTCAATTCGTCTCTAAAATCACTGATTTATCTAAAAATCGTAACTATAATGATTTCTTTTCTGACATGAAGATTATTATTAAAGGAAATCTGCAGAGAGCAAACCGTTAAAATAACTCACGCTTTTTCTGAATAAAAGTTTATTATATAAAGGATCAATATTTATTTAAAATGTATTAATTATACTGCAAATCTGTTATGCAAAGTGTGTTATTTTAGCTGAAGTTCTTTTACATCACATTTCTTACCATTTTAAATCACGTCATTTAATTGATTGAACGTATTAACTTCTAATTTAATATGATTAAACGTGTTAAATGACGTAATTTAACACATAAAGAACTATGTAAAAAGAGCTTCAGTCTAATGTGTTATTTTTAGATGTTTATGCGTGTAAAAATAACATACTTAGATTTGCAGTGTGATCATCTCTAATATTGTAAATATTTTATCTTTATTTAATCTCCCTGTGTTTTCCAATTTGAAAATTATAAAATCTATAATGCTTTTATTAAAACAATAAATAAATTAATCCATCTGCTTTCAATATCTTCAATTATGAATGTTTATTTTTCAAGAACTGATTCAAACTATCCATGTATATAGAAATATATAATACACCATCATGTAGAAATAAATAAAAAAATCAGATTTCTCGAAGAAATAAGGAAATTTGATGTACAATAAAAGAGTTAATTTTCTTTAGGTCTCAAATGATCCATTATCTTATTCGAATATTGCCATCGAGTTTCGATGCTCCGCCACGATCGCCAATAAAAGCCAACCGTTTCGAGACTTTTGGAAAAAAACCTCTTTCGTAACGCAATCGATTGTTGTTTCAACGAGACGGGCATCCACATGCGTGGCGTTCGCTATAGCGGCGTTTCATCGCAGGAGTGCCCAATCTTATGCATAGGAAAGCGATTGGTTCACGTCGTGTTTTTGTCATTCACAGGGACCGTTCTATACGTCCCGCTAAATAACCTAACGGTGGCGAAATTCTTCCAGCAAAAATGAACGCTGGTGAGCACTATATAAACTTTCATCGGTATCGACAAAAATATCATTCGCATTTTATAGGAATCAATGCGAACATCGAAAGCATGGCTATGAAGGTTTGTGAAGTTTGTTGTTGAAGTTTGATAAATATGTTCATAACTAATCATTATTGCAGTCTAAACATAATATGTATATTTCAAGCTTCATTTAATTTTACTGCACATTTGATAAATAATAAAATAAAATCTTTTGCATAAATTCCTATCAACGCTAAAAATACAAAGAATTATTTTCTTGTTAACTGCTTTAAATAAAGTATCGTCGACTTTTTTACACATTTTGTATGCTTTCAATGTATAATACTAATGTTTTATGTATTTTACTTTGCTGCAACTTTTTTTATCGAGTTCTAAACTGATATGAGCTTTTTTATTGGATCATAATAACTTGTTTATCACAGCTTCCTCATAATCCATAAAGTAGAAAGTTCTCACTTACAGTGGAGAAATGTTTTTAAGTGCAAAATCCCAAACTTTGTTCCATTTTTTATGCGGAAGTATATGTAAATGTAAATGGCAACAATTTGTCGGCAGCTTGCCCTGTTATTGGCTGTATTGGCCCTTGCAACTATTCAAAGCGGATTGGCAGGGCACGCTCACAGTTTCGCGCACTTTCATGGACCGGTCATAGGACCCGGACACGAAGTGGTTGTCTACGATAAGCACGGTCATCATCATGTAGACTACATCGCGCATCCCAAGTATGAGTTCGCGTATGGAATTGAGGATCATCACACTGGCGATTACCATGGACAGAAAGAACACAGGGACGGTAAGTCGGATTTCCTCTTTAATTTATATAAAATTACCGTTGGCAAAACGTTCGCAAACATGGCATTAAAAAGAAAAATTATAATTATAAATGCAGTATTGTTTGTAAGCTAAAGGAAATTGCAGTTAATTAATGTAATAAAATTATTACTTTATGGTACGTCGAATTTGTAATTTTTTCGTATTATATTTGTCCTTTTATAAAGAGTAATGTAAACGTTATTGTTTAATGTATATGACTAACTATATTTACAATTTAGTCGTTTTTAACGATATATTGAACTACGTAAATTATTCAGCATCAAACTTATTAAAATTTATGTAATCATGCAAAGAGTTGTTGAATTTTTTACGATACTCGCGCAACAGCGTGGAAAATGCCGCGGTCTAAATGTTACCGAAAGTTTATAAAAAATTTCGATAAAAGTTTGTCTGACGGATCTTCGTCGGGACGGGGAGATAATTCGAAAGTGCAACTCTGAATCGCAATAAGCCGGGCATAGAGCCGCGCATTTTAACTTATCGACACAGTTATTTTTTCTCGTCAATCACGTTTTTTTTATTTTTGTATAAAATTATGTCGGCGGTTAAAGATTATACATGACGGGGTCAGATTACACGGCGGTATGCTTCGGTGCGCTTCATTTTAATTAAACATTGCGGTAGTCATATTGACGTAAAATATATATAATATGCGGCATGCGCATTACGGTAATATCGATGACACATCCATGTGTTTAATTCTTTGCAATTAATGCACGTTTACAAGCGGTCACTACATCCATCGCATGTTGCAAGAGTAGTTTTTCGTTCGCAGGAAAAAAGGTCGTCGGTGAATACACCGTCAAGGAACCGGGTGGTAATATCAGGACCGTGACCTACCACTCTGATCCGCACGGAGGATTTTTTGCTCACGTCCACAACTCCGGAGGTAATAACCATCATGGTGGTACATATGGTGGGCACCACTGAAGGCATCAAGAAACCCAAGTGTGATATACGACGGTAAAACGCTTAACCCAAGTCACTTCTGGCCTTGCGTTATAATTGTTAAATAAATATTTGCTATTCTCAAATTTTCTGTTTTCATTTTCATCGTCTACCTTGACATAAAAAAATTGTAGAAATACGAGACACATAGAAAACTGCTTGTCGCGCAAAATTCTTTAATTATAAACCGTAATTAAAACTTTCTTTAATTTTTTTTACTCTGTGACCCTAATTAGAAACAAGTCTGTTATGTTTTAACTCTTGAAATATTAAATGAATGTAATGAAAAGCCTTTTTTTTCCCAAGAAAAAATTTATATTTGTTTTCTTGTTGCATAAATTTAGAGAAATATGCGCTCCTATATTAAGATATATAGCATATAAAGTTACAAATAGAATCTTTCTGAAATAATACGAATTATACATCGTCCAAAGTGGGCTTTATTATGTATATATCATATTTTAGATATATATCAGATTTTCACCGCCATTGCGGCTTCGCTTATGTAATCGAAAGCGTTATTACTTACGAAATAGCAACGGCGATTCAGAAGTGTAGGTAGAACAAATAAATGGACAGATTGCGTGTATATAGGTCTAGCTCAATGAGCGAGTGAGGTGTTCTAAGCTTCGGCGAACATATTGGGTCACGTATTGGGACCAGCGCGATCGCTATCACGCGAATAGACTAGCAGAAATTGAATTGCACTTGCAGAGGCTATACGTGCTATTGAATAGTGTGTATCACCATTATCGCATTAGAAGGTATATGTTAAAGGAACAATTTAAGTAATTCAGAAGCTCTGTAACTGTTAGCTGTGATTTTATGTCTGAGGAGACGTCTCATTGTTTTAAGTTAATGAGTATTTAAGGAAAGAACTTTGTGAGTAGGAACAATTAAAATTACATTTTAATCTATACGTTTGATAAATCTTTGATAAAAGATTATTTGTTAATCCTTGGTTAGCGAATTCCTTTGTGAACTGTAATTATCTTTAACATCTTTTGCTCAGCTAATTAATAGATTTAGTTGATGGGATCAGTGCATTAATATTTACGGAAAAAGAAAAGCTAATTGTATAAGTATTGACGTAATTTTTCAAAAATAATTTGAAGATCGGTCTTATAATGAGTCCTTAAGTAATTAATGGAATAAATATTTATGCACGGTGTAAGCATATCTGAGATGAAATTTTAGTCACTAGAGCTTCGCTTAAAAGGATGAAATTAAGATGCTGCTCTTTGAGTCAGAAGAGATACTGTGCCGAGAAAGAGAGCGCTGTTTCTCGAAGAACGAGCGAAACTTAAATGTCGAGAAAGAGCTAGCTCGGGGGGGAGCGTAGCTGTTTGGCGTCAGACAACGTATTAATTTTTCAGGGCGCATCAGAGATGCGAGTGAAAATTAACCTGCCGCATGCACCATCGACTCTCAAAGGCAAGTATTTCGTATCGAGCGCATAAATGCGTAAGATAACTTTGAAATGCGGGGCTGAGTTAACGCCTGTTTACAAATTCTTTTGAAAACGCGGTTAGACTGATTATTCTGCGCGAAGCAGAGCTCGAAAGAATAAATCACGGACGCGAATGCACGGCGTGCTCGGGCCCCGTATATTACGCGAATAATCACGATTGATCATCGCGGGGCGGAAGAAAACTGCGGGAGATGATATATGAACGGCGAAACGTACAGCGCGCACGTGGTTTCAATGATTCCATTTACGTGAACGATAATACGCCCAGTCTTTCCCCGTATCGAAACTCTCTTGCTTTTCCTTCTTTCTCTTTTATTTCTTCCTTCCTCCCCTTCCCTTCTTTTTTTACACAATTCACTGCCATGCTCTTAGGACCGCAGTTACGAAAAGGCTGCGTGTTTTTTGGTTTTCCCTTGCTCCTGGAAGTGACAAATGAAATTTTGCGCGTCTCCATTTTCGCCGCAGAAAAAAAAGACAATCCCAAAATTACTTCTCCAACTCCATGAGAAGGATAATTTCATCGACGTGTGTTATTTCGGTCACTGCCGTTCTTCCTTCCCTTACGATTTGCTCGGAACGCCTTGACGCCGTCTTGCGAACACTAGGCAATCTACAGGGCTGGATTGCATTATCTAGATAGAGTTCTACAAATTCGACAGGAATAGGGTATTAGCGAAACGAAGGTATTATTCAGGAAGAACCGTTTAAATCTAATGATTTTAGAAACACAGCATATAAATGCAGCACTTAAAATCTCTTTTGACTATATACATATATTGTTTTGTGGTTTATATTATCTATCTCTTTTATTTTATAGTAAGTGTTGTTGTAAAAATAAAAAAATAGATTGGCAAAGATGGAAGAAGTTCTTTGAAGGAGATCTGGAAGAAGATCTTTGAAGAAGATAAATAATCTGAATTAAAACGCGCGGAAAAAAATAATTTACATTTCTCCGCGCGCAAGAATTCTTAAGATAGCGATCTAACATTTTTAATCACCATTTCTCGTTAAATTTTATTTGAAATACTGCTATAAATATAATATCGTTCAGTTTGAAGCAATTAAATTAATTCATTTATAACATAATACATGGCACGCAAAACAAAGACAATGATGCAAAGCTTAATGTGGAAAGTATAAAGTATTATATTAATTACTTAAAATTATCGCATTACACGTAAAATACGTTTAGAAAATCTCAGAATTTTGGAGTCTAATGCGTTAAAAAAGTGGCTTTTGTTTATAAAATCTTTAATTCGGCCCTGAGCACAGGACCATAGCATCCCTCGTCAAGCGTAGCCACATTCAGACGTCACGTAAGGGGGATGGAGGCGGGTTGTCGGAAACAGCCGGTGGCAATAATGCGAGATGGACGTGATAGGGTGCGATCGATTTTCTCGATCTCGAGGGAACGGACTTCTTATTATTCCGACTGAGGCCGAGGCACTCTCAAGAAAGCGTTGTTATTCGATTCCGGCCGGCGTCGCTCATTCCCTCGAATTCGCAGCCGCCGCAGCCATCCCCCTTTCGCTCCTTATTTCCTTAGCCAACTTCGTGGCCGCAAAAATCCAATTCATCCCGAGACGCTGGACAGGAATAAGAGTATTCCGAGAACGTCGTCGACGTTGTCATCACGTTCGTACGGCATAACAAACCGCCGCGCCGCGCGTCGAATCGAATTACCCCCCGAAGAAATTCAGCGATCGAAAATCGTTGACGTTAAAAGGTATCCGGCGAGTTCACCACACGGCTATAAATCTATACAGGGTGTACGGTAAATCGTGGCACAATCGGCGAGGAAGCGCTTTCTCGGGAAAGCTTAAAATCACAAGATAAATTTTCTTTATTGACCAGAATAGAGAAAATTTGTAGAAAATATTTTGGAGAAAAATGATAATCGTGAACGTGAAAATTATGACGTCTATTAAATATTTTTGTATGTGAAAGAATTTTGTGTAATAGAAGAATATATATATAGTAGATAGTATTTTTAAAAATTGTATATCACAAAGTTATAAAGAATCGCATATTATTCGTTTGTATGCACAGATCTCCCCTTTAACAAGTTCCAATCTGTCTGGGTCTGAACTTATTATTTATGTAGGAAATAGGCGTTATCGCGTTTCAAAATCATCGTCATTCAGAAACGATCCCTATAGGTCTGCCGCTCGGGAGGAGAGTTTCACGGTTCGTCGGCTTAAAGTGCCTTCACAAAAAGACCATTATAAATTCCATTAATACTTGCCGGGCATTCGAGCCGAGCCGGGAGTTTAATTATCTCGTGGGCAGCCTCCTCCGTCCGCGGGGCGCTAAGTAAAGGGGGACGATACGCTGAATTAAGTAAGACTCGATAAAACGATCGTCAAGAATTAACAGGTCAGCTCGCATTCTCTCGGTAGAGGTTACTTTTCAATTTACGACATATATTACCGCGGCTTTTTCGACACCGCCATACGTTAACTTAACTGTGGGTTATAAATCAGACACAGTTCTTTAGCTTTTACGGTGAAGATTTACGATTGTCAGCATTTAATCTTGGTAGTGTTCGAACCGACGCTTAATGGTACCGATCAATTAAATTAACAGTTAACTGTCAAATAATATTTAACATACCACGTTTCAATAAATAACCAATTTTTATATTTTTCTTTCTTTTTTTTCACGTTTTTCAACTTTAATATCTTTTCGTGGTTATTATGTTAATATGTTCGTTAATAGGCAGATGATAATTTTTAGATTTAAAATAATAATATAATTTAAAATATTACATGTCACATATTTATTGCAATAATAATTATCAAGTATGCTAGTAGATGGACGAACCAACAACGTGATATAAATAATCAATTGTGAGGAAATCCTCGACTCTCGTTGGAAGTTCTTAAAAGCACTTCCTATTTATTAATCTAAAGAGTCTACTTTTCAAACGGTACACAAAGTCTGAAAGAGAGAAAGAGAGAGAGAGAAAGAGAGAGAGCTTCGCAAATATGTTTATAAAGTGAGGACTCTTTTTGCTTTACGGCATGTAGTAGCGGCTGGCGAAGTAACGATTTTCTTCCGTCGTGGATATACTTTGTTTTCTTAGGATGCAGCCTGATCAGAACAGAAGTTACGAACTACTTCATTGTAAAGTTCCCGACAAGGATAACGATCAGTTAGTAACGCCAGGACTCTCTTTTATTATAGGATTTATAAAGTAAGATGCTGTGTCAGCGAAAATGCAAAGACAAGAAAATCACTTCGTGATGCATTTTCTATCGAACTATATTTTGCGCATTTTTGTTTAAACGTGATCTTATTTTAATAAAATAGATATTTTTCGAAAAACTTTATCGCAGAATATAAATCCAGCGCTCTCTCAAATAGAGCGAAAAATTTAATTATTTTATTAAATTTTAGCGAAAATAATCTACGCTTGGCTCTTATTACCTAATTGAGTTTAATATTTAATTAATTATTTAAATTAAAGATTGAAGTTTTCTTTCATGCAATTTGCGTTAAGCATATGAGGGATCACTTCAAGCCAATAAACAATCTTGTCATAAATAATCAAAATTAAGGAATTTTCATTATTTAAAAAAAACTGAAATAAATAAAAAAAATTTATTTAATGTAAAATAAATATCACTTAGGAACTGAAACTTGAGAATTTGTTACATAATGCAACGATACATGACCAAGATGAACGTGCAAAACACTTGAGTTTTAGTGTGTTCAGAACAAGAGAGCACGAAGTTCTCTTGAAAGAACGTTTTATGAGACTAGTTCTTTGGGAGGTTCGATCACAATGGCATGCCATTATCAACATGCTTCAAAGGCCAATTGAGACTTTGGCTTATCGCCTATTATCAGCTTAACTCGTTTCCATTTAACTTTTGTAACATCAGTCGTCCAGTTTTCCAAGCGATCTACACGATTCATAAATTCTAATCCAATTATCAACGTAAAAAATTTCGAAAGTTCTATTCTTTAATTAACATCCAATTAACTGATTCTTTTGAAAGATAATGTCATTATATATCATTATATTACAATTTTTATAATAACTTGTAATCTACTGATTTTTATGCGTAAATTGCCCAAATGTGCAACATTAAAAATGTGTATTTGTTATTAATAATAGTTAAATATCAATATGCTAATTAGATTAAATTGTCACACGTAATTAGGAAACTAGCAATGTTGAGCTTATCTTTATATATTTTTAATTTTTTTGTTCTTTGCGATTCGCAGATTGTAATGATACGTTATATGCTCTTCTGATTTCAGCCGAAGATTCGATTCTTATCATAATTACTTGTTCTCATTTACGTCAGTTCTTTGTTTAACTGGAACTACTCCTGGATTCGAATGACGTTTCAATTATCGCAGTCGCGGATCTGTCGACGTTTTCAATGAAAAGTAAAATCGCGGGAACGGGAACAGGTTTATAAATCTCGGCGATGCCATCTCATTGCGAGGCGTACATTCACTCTCGCGAGTACATTTCTACCGTTCTCGCAACTTCCAGCGCGAGAGGAGCGGATTAAATCCGCCGAATGTTTGGCAACGCAACCCGTCCCCGCTCATCTCATAAAACACTTTTATCCAATACGTATCCAAGATTTCCATAAATTTGCGCAGTTCTCCGGCGCGTCCGTGATAAAGCATCGTACCCGGGGCGGAAATGCGCCATGAAAATATTCCGCGGTAACATCTCGGGGCTGCATCACGCATGGCCGACTCGCGGAGTTTCTGACGGATTTTGTTTTTTTGCGACAAAGAAGCTGCTGCTTCCTTTGCCTTTCGATGCGACACGGTTCGTTTATCCGAAAGCGGAGGATCGCTCACGTTACTTTATGAACCCCTTTCTCTCCTCCTGAGAAAAGAATGGCCGGTCCTCTCGATTACGTGCGGTCGGCCGTATTATAGTGAAACTTTTGGAGACTCGATACAAAAAACCAGCGGAAGGATTGTAACGGACAAAGAATCGAGGATGAATTATTGCGGAAACGTTAAACGTGAAACAGCCAGTTACCTAGTTTGAGCAAAAATGATATTTGTTCCTCGCAAACATGAAATACGTCATGTTTAATGAGCTTTCTGTTAATGATTCATTTTAATCTCAAAAAAGAATTTATTAGCTCTCCGAAATACCTCTAAACAATTAATATAATAACGTAAAAATAGTTTCTGTCTGTAGGAACGTTTTAATCACTTTATATCTTTTGAAAGGCACGCTTTTGCGTTTATTCTTAAAAATCCAAAAGCAATATATTAAGTGTCTCGCTCTTATATATTGCATTATCTTACTAAACTATTGTATTATAAGAATGATATTATAAATAGGATTAAGAACAATTAAGATTCTTACATAAATAAATAAGAACGGTCAGAATATATCAAAGGCATATTGTTACCCTTTATGTCGACATGAATTGATTACGCTGACTCTGGGGGGGCAAAGCTTTTTCGTTTCAAATTAAAGATGACCTTTCGACTTGACAAGTTGCAAGCTGTCTTTGAAACTGCATTGAGACTCTACTATAGATATATTTGCGGAAGCCAGTCTCTGGAAAGAAGCGACTTTATTTCTTGGATTTTCGCGTGCGCCAGTCGCGATTCGAGGCAAAGCGGAGTACCCAATGGAAACGGAAAAACGGGCTACCGTATAAAGGGATGGGGCGGACAACGCTAAAGGAACAAGCGAAAAGAAGTAAAGTGAAGAAGAGTTCTCTCTCGCGCGATATCACCGAGGTGTTTGGCGCTTTCGTAGCAAACAGTAAATTCTTGAGTGACGATAATTTTGAGATGCCTTATCCACCGCTTCTCGTTGTTGCCGGATAACATTAGAGCCTTGGTTCTTTGCCAAAATATATCTGCCAGCACTCACCATTTCATAGATATGTTCATACATATACAGGATGATCCAGAAAACGTGAAAGTGTACAATAGTAATGAAATCTATAATAAATTTTAATCAATTTTGTCTCGACGCACGCTTAATAATTAATAATTACTTTTTATTAAAAACTTTTATAAATTATTCTTAAAAATGTGAATGACTTTTTATAGATAAAGATTACAAGATAATAAAAATAGTCATCGGACACGTATATATTTTAAAAAATAACTATATAGAGAAAACTTTCATAATTTCCTTTCTCTCTCTCTCTCTCTCTCTCTCTCTCTCTCTCTCTCTCTCATTCTCTCACTTTCCTTCCTTCTTTTCTTCCTTCCCTTTTCCTTTGTTACTCTTTTTCTTTCTCCCACTCACTCTTCGTCTTCATTGTTTTTTTTACCTTACTTGTTTTCTCAACGTCTTCTTTTTTTCATTTTTCTCACTTTCTTTCTCTCGCTTAGTCTCTTGCATTTATTATTTCTATCTCCTTTTGTCTCTCTTCTTCCTTCAATCACTTCCCTCTCCCTCTTGTTGTTATTCTATTACCCCCTCCCCCCTCTCTTTCTCTCTTTCTCTTTTCCTCGTACACTGTTTCTTTCTTCCATACCCGTTTCTTTTCTTTCTCTTTGTAAGCAATGTGCGACTTTGCACGGCAGAGAATCGATTGTCGGTCTATTCGGGTTCCGTTTCCGCCGTGTTGCGCGCTTCTCCTTTACGGCCACGTATATCGCGAAAGACGACGCGATTTTATTCACGGGGACCACCGTTGCGCTCGTTTTGCGGATACACACGTCGAAATTAAATTTCCCCTCCTCCTTCCTTCATGCTGACGCTTTGCGGCCCTTGTGATACCAATTCCCTCGGATTTTTCAAAGGATGGCTTAGGTATCTACCTAGGCGTCGCGTCGTTTCTTGATCGCGATGTGGAGAACAAGTATGAACATGCAGCGAGTCATCCGTTTAATTTCCGTTCTTTTTCCTTTCGTCTTTCTTCCACTTTGTTTCCCTCTTTTCCTCTTTTCTTTATACCTTATTCCTCTCGGTACAAAAAGCAATTACCCAATGAGACCATAATACTTGTGGTATGGAGCGTTTTCTCTGATATTGTTCGAGAATAAAATTTAAATTCTCATAATACCCCCTTGTTCTACCACTATAGAACACGATGAACGATTATACTCAATTTTCAGAGAAAAGTTTAACTTCTTAATAAAGAAGATATTGTCTCGCGCAAAATTAGTCCATTATTCCTTTTGCATTTCTTGGCAATTTATGAAGTTTCTTATACTTTTTGTATTTCTTAGCAGCTTATATAGTCTTTTATCATTTCTAAAATAAAAAAAATACATATACATATATATTCGTACGTTACATTGCATCCTGTATATTTGTTACGTGTTTATCGTATTTCCGTAATGCTGAATTTTTATTAAGAAAATAACTTTTCAACATATTGAAAGCATCTGGAAATTCTTTAAGAACAATTCATTCAATTCTGATATGGTTGGTGCGTAATCGATACTGTTATCCGTATATCAGATGGATTTTCTTGTACCGAAGGCGAGGGCACGTAGATTTATAGTACGTTTTTATCGTATTTCAACTTAACTGCTACACATACATTTCGACGTCAACGCAAGTACGTTAAAGTCACGAACACGAGATTCTTCTTACCACCATTTTGCCTTGGTATAGCTATTCCACAGTTTCCCGTTATTGTGCGCAGTCACTTATTTTCCCGAACGCGAAGGAACGGCCCTTGGGCAACTCGTGATTTCGTAGATTCACATTTATCACACGTCCTACAAGATGGTAAATCTACATCCTACGGAATTGTTTTCCGATATTACTGTTCAATGATCTCCGAAGATGATAGGGAATCACCAGCTGTTGTCATAGACGTGAAAAGACTACGGACCATAAACGGGTTTGTACATCGTTGCCTTTTGGAAAAATAGATTATCGATTACGTTGTACCGGTTCGGCTGGCGTTGACAGCAGCGTCGCTTGAAGCGAGGGAGCCTAGCGATTTTAATGAAAAGTTTCTTTATTGGTATTTGGATCGAAAAACGTCGTGACGGTGCAATCAAAACGCACCGCGGGCATTTTTATTTCGTATCGGGGAAAAAGCACAAGATCAGAATGCCAAGCAGCCTGCCGTTTGCGATATGGGGAAAGCGAGAGCGGAGAGAGAAAAATAGAATTTCATTATTGTGTAAAGCTGCACTCGGGTAAAGTCGTGCTTCCATAAAATTTCATCTCTGTTTATGCCGGCACGCTGCATTCTATTAAATTGAACCGTCATTCACGCAGCGAGTATGCGGTATACTTACATATGTGAATGGAAATTTTATCCGCCTTTGAATTTGTCTTTCTTTTGCACATCAAAAAATATGTACCCTCGGTTACTGGCCAAGTGATATTCCTTCTTGGACAATATATTATTTTAATCGGCTCACATCTTACAATTAGATTTTGATATATCTTTTTGAATTCATTCTTTATTTTCAATTCACAATTGATGATAATACGCATATAATACGCGTATAATCTAAAATTATCCAAAATTTTTGTGAAAACAACATTTTAATAATTGCTTTGAACATTTGCTTTAATAAACTGCTAAATAATTTTTATTGTTAACTGCTTTTTACCATGTATGTATGTGTACTCGATGTTTTAATATGTTACATCTTTTGTTATTATCTGTAATTTTATGCAATATAATTTGTACTACCTTTAATATATAAATGATATATAATATCGCATTACAGAGTTTCAAAATGTAACGGCGTTAATGAAATTTTAATGTTCTAAAAGGATCCACCGCAATATTCGAAATTTATCATTAAATGTGAAATTGTTCTATCACTCCTTTAATACGTATTCACGATGCATAAATGCATTTAATATTTGTTTTGATAAATAGCACTTTTAGTCCATAATTAACGCGTGCCGAAATCGTCGTCATAAAAAGCGTAGCGGAAATTTCTTCCGTTTGCAGATGTTGCGTCGGATTTTACCTCTTCTCTATCTACTTCACGTCCACCCTTTTCGTCACCTCGGTTGCGGCAGGAGGAAAGAGTCATATAGAGAAGCGAAGAGTGAATATCGGAATATGTGATTCGATGAAGCTCAAGCGTGGCGGCGGCAGCGGTGGCTGCTGGCGCGAGGGTTGCATTACCATTTTGGCCGTTGGCCAAACCCAGTCTCCGAACTCCGGGAATCTCCGATAAAAGATAAGCCCTCACCTCCTGCTCGCGGTTAAATTCAGACGGCACACTCGGTAGATAAACATACCCGGGGGAAGCCAGTCCCACACCAATCCCCTACCTCCCGTCGACTTCTCCCCGGCTCGCGCCTGCTAGGGCCGCATCGGGGATTTCCGTAGATTTACAAGCCCAAATTTCCTTATCGCAATCAACCGGCTATATGTTTCTTCTGGCGGTCCTAAGAAACGAAATCGAAAGGAAGGGAGTTATTAATCTTGCGGTAATATCGCCTGTAGAACTCCGCCGAGAGCATTTTCTCTCTTCCTCGAACGTACATCAGTATAATTCGTGCGCGTTGAAAGTACTGTTCAGTGAAATCAGAACCCCGTGAAGAAACTTAAATTAAAACTTTCTCGTGAAATAATATATTGAGGTACTTCCGAAACGTATATATATAAGGTTCATATAATAGGTATAATTCACTTTAAAATGGTATATAAAACAATTATTTCATCCATTTGCAAAAATCTTTAAATATATCACCTTTTGTACAATTTTATTCAGCGATTATGCACTTGTGTAAGTTTTATCATTAATATTCCTCCAATAATTATTTTTCTTTGAATACTTAAATTATTAACATTTGCTAACATATCCTGTAAATGTTTTATCTGGTTCTTATATCACATAAAGATTAAAATAAATAATTAAGTTGTCACATTGAAGCAAATCTTTTTTTCATGAGCAGAATTCGTATTGCTTCGTCTATTAATGAGACGATGACGTGAGCAGAGTTTTTCGTACATTCAATCGATATCTGTCGATTATATCTACCGGTTGTCCACAAGACTATGATTAACGATGATGATGAAATTCGCACACGAAGAAACGTAAATAAGAGCGACGTAAATTGCGGGGTGTGTAAACGAACGATTGACTTTGCTGATATCAAAGATGATGACAAGCACCCTCGAAATGTTGTAATATGATGATTCAGTAGATAATCGCAAATTGTATAAAGAAGATATAAAAAATTAGATCTATATAAATCTATAAAGATTGATAGTCTATATTTACGCGTCTCGAAAATATCGAATATCTCTTCTTAGCTTGTTTGGTTAATTTATATTAAGTAAATAAAGTTTTAATTTAAGACAATTAAAAATTGGAAAACTTCATAGATAATAATATGTTAAAAATTTTATTAAAAACACGTTTCTAGAAATATATATTTGTATGTATATATACATATGCACTTTTTATGTACTCTGACATAAAAGTAAAATATCTAAAGTATTTGCTTTATTTCTTATTTTATATAGAAGATAGATAGAATCGGTGGACAATACTATTCTTTGCATTATCATTCATTAATATGCCTGTAATATACAACTACGGTTCCTTTGAATTGTATATGTATTCTCTATATGTGTCAATGCAAAATTGAACACGAAGTAGTTAAATGCAGGTAAATGCAGGTAATGGAGGGCAAAGGTCTGACAGAGTGAAGGTAACATAGAAGACTAACTATTCATGAATACTATAACTGCGTTGAACGGTAACTACTGACACAGGCAACAACTAAACTAAACCTGAACTACTGACGAATGTTATGATCTAAGTGAAATATTTAGACGGTTTCTGGGAAATGATTGTCCGAATATATTGCAAATAATTGTGCAGTTGTGCAGAGACTATTATCCCAATTTTTGAATACTTTTTAACAATTATTTTAATATTTTTTATGTGACTCTATTTTTGGAAAGTTTTCCAAAAAATATAATGTATCTGAAATAATGTCAGAGAAGAATTTAGTTATTAAATTAAGATATACTTGATTACATATCAAGCATGCAAAAAAAAATACGATAAAATAAAATAAATCATCTCTCAAAGCAGTTAAAAATTTCATACAATTAAACGACTTAAGAATTGAGTAACTCAATTAAATCACTCATATAAATATACATAATTGCTATTTCAATTACGAGCTATTATCTATATTGCATTTGAAAATGTTAACAGTTTTTTCTTGAATCTCCAGTTAATGTTTTTTTCCTGTTTTAAATATCTTTTATACTTCTTAAACGTGAGCTTTTATAATATTTTATATTATTGTATGAGCACGTAAATACATATATTGCATCGTGTTGTATTGTGAATCACTTCAGTGAGTTGTAACAGATAGATAGCATTGCTTTTTCGAGAAGACACAAAAAGACGAATGTTGTTACATCGTCAGTTACATAGATCTGTAAGCTGATATCAAACGGTGAATCCGAATAGTATTGCAATAGACACGAAATGAATGTCACGTGATCCTTTTATCAGCATTCCAATTGTTATAAGTTTTGCTCGTTGGACTTAAAAATAGTAATAGAATTCTTATTACATCTCTGGTTGATATATCTTTCCTTCTTCTTGAATTTCTTTTAAACGTTATTTTTGCAAACTCTTATATTATAAAGGGCTATACAGTATACATATTACTACAAGAATGATAAACATTTTAAAATATTTAAAAAGTAATTGTATATTATGTTAAAACGTGCTATGTAAAAGATCCTTAAAATCTTAAAATATGACAGAAAATATATACAGCAGAAATTAATAAAAATTAGATTAGTAGAGCATACAAGTTAAGCATTAAATTATATATTTCTTCATTATACTATAGTGAAGGAGATATTGCGTACAATTATTTTTATATTACTTTTGTAAATATGTAACAGCATAATAAATATGGTCATACCTTTTGTCAAGCTTGTTCAACATTATTGACCTACCAAGCATAATACCGTTAACTTTTCAGATCAAATTGGACCTACCTTTCGTCGATCTTGACCGTTTATATTCTAGCCGTATTCAAGCCAGTAGATTGTTAGAAAAAAAAAAAACTTTAATTGCCGGCTAATTATCAATACCCGATTGTTATACACGCGCGTAGATTATACCACGAAATATGACTAAGAAATTAAACAAAATATTAATTCAAAAAAATTAATTTAATTGTACGAAATTAAATCAAATTAGTCAAACAATTATTTCATATTTGTTTGCGATATGTTCGAATTATATGTAAACTTGAGAGGAAAGTTTACCTATGTACCAAAAGTTTCAAGCAAAAATAAACTCGACTATTTCTCTCAAATATCCAGATGTATTTTCGATATAAACGTGCAAATAAAACTACAAACGTATAAAACTCAATAAAAATTGCGACACGCCAACCGAAAAAAAATCTATAAACCCGTCTTTGACATGATTACACGAATACGAGTTCGTACACAACGCCCGCATATCGTTATTACACGAATTTTTTTCAAAAACATATATGACAAATTCAGAATAGATGATGTGAGATCCACAAAGAATAATAATAAATTTCCTTCACAGTAAATTATTATCAACCATATATTACTATCAATATAATTTTTTTGTATACGTCTTTAAAAATTTTAACATGTTGGCATTATAATATTGTGAACATATACACATGTTTCTTCACTTCATCAATTTTTGTACTATTAAAAATTTAATTTATATAACAGAAAAAAGTCTCTTTATTTGTCTTTTTAGAATGTATATTATTTTAAGTACGTTGTCTGACATAAAAATTAGTGAGACCTAAGAGCATTTAAAAAAATTAACTTTTTCGCAGAAAAGCATTTATGGGATCTCACACCATGACCATATTTATCATGCTGTTACATATTTACAAAAGTAATATAAAAATAATTGTACGCAATATCTCCTTCACTATAGTATAATGAAGAAATATATAATTTAATGCTTAACTTGTATGCTCTACTAATCTAATTTTTATTAATTTCTGCTTTATATATTTTTTGTCATATTTTAAGATTTTAAGGATCTTTTATATAGCACGTCGTAGCACGTTTTAACATAATATACAATTACTTTTTAAATATTTTAAAATGTTTAGCATTCTTGTAGTAATATGTATAGCCCTTTATAATATAAGAGTTTGCAAAAATAACGTTTAAAAAAAATTCAAGAAGAAGGAAAAATATGTCAACCAGAGATGTGATAAGAATTCTATTACTATTTTTAAGTCCAACGAGCAAAACTCATAACAATTGAAATGCTGATAAAAGGATCACGTGACATTCATTTCGTGTCTATTGTAATACTATTCGGATTCACCGTTTGATATCAGCTTACAGATCTTTGTAACTGACAATGTAACAACATTCGCCTTTTCGTGTCTTCTCGAAAAAGCAATGCTATCTATGTGTTACAACTCACTGAAGTGATAAAATTAATTTGTCATACAAGATATGGATGAATAAGCAAAAAAAAAATATTTAAATTAAAATTGGCGCTTTATTGAAATAAGTTTTGTCACTCACCGACCGATGCGCAACAGCGGAATTGTCAGCCACGTAGCTACGTCGATTCTGTAACATATAAGATTTAAAATAAAGTTAAAAAACGTTAAAAGTAATTAATTTTTTAAAAAATAATTCTTATAAAAAGTGAATTTTTTATTCATTTTTCAATTAAATATTTTTGAAATAATGATATACTTTCCGAAAGAGATTTTCACAAGAATAAAAGTTTATAAAATTTTAAATTATTTCTTTATCTCTAATTATTATTTTTAAATGAATAAAATCAAACTATCCAAATAAACACAAAGAAATGATTAATTTTACACAAGAGTAAAAAATATTTACCGCAAGGTTGGTCCGCTGGCGCCCGATGCCTACCCAAGGTCTCCTCCTCCTCTCTGGCCATCCAGATAGTCAGCTGCGTAAGATTATTCCCTCGATGCGACCCTCTCCAAATCGTTACTTTCTGAAACATTTGAATAAATGATTAAATTAAATAAGAGAAATACTTTCATATATGATATAATATAAAAAAGTCAATCACAAGTCAATTATAGATCAACGTTCTATAACCCTACGCATCGTCACGCGGGTACAACCTGAGGAGACGACTGATGTGCGTGACGATGCGTAGGTTTATAGAAAACGTGATCTGTAACATGTACAATTTATTATCCAAATAACAACGTTTGAAATAACTATGTCAGACAATAATTATTTCACACAAAAGAAATATTTTGTTTATAATTTAATAGAAAAATTATGATATAGATTATGTCTCTCTGAAAATAATTCCTATATGTATGAAATTTCTCAATCAGATACTTATTAAAATAATTATACATTTTCCAAAATATTTTATCTTGGACAAATGATTGGGGCAGGAATTAAGAAAAATATGTATCTCATTTAATAACTTTTTTCCCTATCAAAAGATAATCCTTTTATTCTATTTCTCATATATGCAATATATGAATTTATTGTACTAACTTTTTTTGAAGAATAAATCTGCAAAAATGCTTCATATTTTTAAAATGTCAGTGTTATATTTGCAAAACAACTTTATTTGTTTCTTATTTTTTTTATTTATTTTAGTAAATTTTAATCTAACAAAAATCTGCTTCAATAATCTTTACTAATATGTATAAAACTATTTACTTTTATCACGATCTAACTTCAGATATAAATATTTTCTTTCAATTTCTATTGCGTAAATAAAAAGAAAAAAAATTATATAAAATATATACTTTTATATTTTTATATTCTTTTATTCTTTATTTAAAGATTAAACCATTTTTAATATGTTTAATACAAATAATAGTTTTATATTACCAAAACGTATTCAGGTCATTTAAATTTTATTAGTATTTTTAAAGTTAAATGATCATTGAGCTTTGTTTTCTCTTTCTGTATATGTATTTGTGCTAGTGTAGCCTCAAGCACATTAGCACACTAAGCTAACAAATAATGAAAGATGAGTCCAAGATTAAATATCTGTTACAATTGTTTATAGGTCATCTATTTTAAGGCAAGGAATTTATGAAAAGAGAATTATATTTATTTTTAAGACAATTACAATAATATCAATACATGAGTATATATTTTATATAATTTTCATAGATTTGTTACGTTATTAATAAAGTTTTTTGTTACTCACCAACTGATGCACAACAGTGGAGTCACCAACCACGTATAGCTATGATGATTCTATAACATATAAAAACATAATATCCTAATTAAATTAGCATTCAAAATAATCAATGATACAAAAGATAATGTTTATATATATGAAATTCGTTAATCTTCTTTCAATTAAATATATATTATTTATTAAAATAATTATTATTATGTTTGTTTAAAATTCTTTATAACAATAACTTTTATAAAATTTTGTAATAGTTTCATGTTTTAAATTATTATTTTTAAATCAAAATAAAATAATCCAAATAAACGTGAAGAAATAATTAATTTTACAAATTAGCAATAATGCTTACAGCAAAGTTGCTTCACCGACGTCCAATGCCTCTCCTAGGCCTCCTCCTTCGAGGATTGTCAAACCTCCTCCTTCATCTTCTCACAAGTTTTGTTACAATTCTTCAGGTTGCATTATAATGCACAGCAGTAAAATTGTAACGGAGTATGATGTTCATACAACACTGATCTGTAACACATACAAATATATCAAAATAAAAATAATATCTGAAATAAATACATTAAAGAATAATTTTTGCATGCAAGTATCATCTTATTTGTAAACTCGACAAATATTTAATAAAAGAATAATGTTATAATAATATTACTTTCTCAAATATTAAATTGTATAAAATGTAATATAAAAAAATCTAATTCTGATATGATTTAAACTACAATATTATAAATCTTAATCATATTGCGACAGCAGAAACATTGCGAGCGTACGAAATTATGACACATTTCATATACGCGATATATTACAAATAAATCAAGAAATGCAATGAAATGCATCTAATTGCAAGATGGTGAAATGACTTTTCGATTATTCGCGCGGTAGATCTTCCGGCCGAACAAATCTTCTGAAATACGTTTGAATGAATTATCTGTACACGCACCGGCAGGAATGGTATCCCGCGGCACATATATGTATGTCGACACACGCACACGCACGAAGCGCGTATCGTACGTGTGACTTGAAGCGCGGAGTCGAGGGAGCAACGAGACGAAAAGTACCTAACAGGGAACACTTCGATTTTGCATCTTTAGCGCAAATCGGACGATTATGTATGCGTGTGTCGACATATACACGTATATACCTATGTCGCGGGACACTATCCCTGCCGGAGCGTGTACGAGTGCCGAATCTATATTACGCGATAATTAAATATTGTAGCAACTGATATACGCAAGCTTAATATAGGTTTTGCTTACCGAATAAAGGAATCGACACTCGTTCAAAAACTGACCCGTTCCGTGTCCGCTACCGTGCGTTCTGCAATTGAACGCGAACGTCGCGAACGTAATTAAGATGGCGGAAGGGACTTATTCGTCTCCCGCGCGATCAACTTTTCGGCAGTCTTCGCCGATCGCCGAAAGCCGAAAGCGACGCGACGACGGCGACGGCGGCGGCGGCGGCGGCGGTGCTGCTGATGCGGCGCTGCGCGCCTTGCCCCTAGTTTCGCGTTCATGCATTTTCTGCCTTTTGAATGATAAACAGTACATATAGGTTTGCCTTTCATGACAATCTTTATTTTCCATTACAGTACAAATTAAATATGCTCAACGAAATTATAAACGAATATATCCGAAATCGTTCAGACGATTATTCGCGCGATAGATTTTCGGCCGAATAAGACTTGTGAAATACGCGTTCAAATAGATTTTCAATGCTCGAATGTCATACTGCACGATAGTTAAATACTGCGATAAATGATAACATACTGCAGGTGTAATATATAGGTTTCGATTACCATACGATGGAATCGCGACGCCAATCGTTCGGCGGAGCCGATCTGTCATCTGTCCCATATTGTCCGTCGCGTTCTAGAAATAAAAGGGGAATGATAATTAAGATGGCGATGCGGCTTCGTCTCCAGTGCGATCAACTTTACCCGCCGAGAGCGACGCGGCGCGGCTTGGCGGGGCGGCGGCGATGCTGCGGCGTTGCACGTCTTGCGCCTAGATTCGCGTTCATGCATTTATGAGCCTGTTTCTTTTAGCTGCATCGATTGGCTGAACTTGGTGCACACTAGTGCAGTAAGGTCCGTATTCATAGGCCTAGTTTACACCGATCTCTTGATACGTATCGAATAATATAGTATATTTGAGCTGATCAACCAATAATCAAACTACTATTTAATACGCGTATCAAGTAATCGGTGTAAACTAGGTCCATGACACTTGTCGGATCTTATTTCAAGACTGTCTTAAGTAATGCCTTAAGATGCTAATACAGGGCTCTGTGATTGGTTCATAAAATCTTAAGATCGTACTTAAAATGGTCTTAAATATATAAGATTCAACTATGAATACCGGCCTAAGTTAGAGTAAAACATAATATACGTGTCTCACTCTAACTTATTGTAATATTGAGTTATTTGAGAAAAATAATGATTTATTTGTAGAGAAATATTACTTTTTATCAATTTATCATAATATAAACTGCAAGTATTCTTTGAAAATTGTAGAAACTATTAACATTTTGAAAGCGTTTAAAGCCATTGCACGTAACAAAGTTTTAGTCATAATCGTAAGGTCGTAAGAAAATAGACCAATCACAGTCGATCGATTATTCTCCTTGAGCTTGAAGAATAATCGAATGTGATTGGTCTATTTTCTTACGGCTTTACGATTATGACTAAAACTTTGTTACGTGCAATAGCCTTAAGAAACAAAAAAATTAAATTATTTTGTACTATATGTTATTTAAAGTTTTATAAAAAAGAAAAGAAAATTACGAATAAAATAAAAATTCGGAAACTGATCTTATTGAAAATATAAATCTATTATATCTCTTTCTTCTAAACTCTACCATTGTCATTTGCCATTTTTATCTATTAGCGGCGATTCGACTTCACATCGCACTCGCGAAATCGTCGAGGAGAGGAAAGAAGAATAAATTGAAAGTAATAATACAGTGTGGGCCACCTTAATGCGCTGAAACGCCTTCTATATAGCTTTGATAAAGAGACTTTTCCCGTACGATTTCGCCTTTGCATTGTGATCGCGGCAATTCTGCTGCCAAGGCTCGTTACGAACCTCAAATGGTGCCAGTTCTCTCTAAAGAACACGAAAAGTTTCCGTACGTTTAAGCGGGATTTCCATTATTGAAGCATAACACTTATTTAAATTCGCGAATATAATATGCTTTATCCTTTTTCCTGTAATAAAAAGTCCTTCTTCTGGGCATGAGCGAGCCAAGAAGTAATAATCAAGGGGTATACCCCGTGAATCTGCTGATTTCTTCCATCGATAAATTATTAATTTATAGCAAATTGTCTAATTTAAGAAAATATTTAAGTGGAAAATTTTCTTAATTTTTGATATTTTAACATTTTTAATGTAATATGATAAAATAAATAACGTTAATACGTGAAATTGACAAGCTCAATCCATCTTTTAGGCCGGTTCTACAATCAGTCGTATGTTGTAGTCGGATGTCGGAACGCAACCAATGAGAAAATTTCTTTTTCGAAAACGAATTTTCCTCATTGGACCATCGGCTGCGTTCCGACATCCGACTGATTGTAGAACCGGCCTTAGAACGCGTATTTTGCAAGATTTATTCGGTTAAAATATCGCGCGAACAATCGATAAAACAACAACTATATTTTGGAATATTAAAAGTATTACGAATATCTGTTTACAATTTTTACTTGTATATTTAATTTGCATTATTAAAGTATTGCGAAACGACAACGGCTATGTGAAGCAAGCGTATAACATTTATTGGAAAAATGGAAGAAATATATGTATAATCGTGGAATTAATTAAGGGTCGCGTTTCACATATATTTTACGCGTAACGCGTAACCGCGTAATTAATTAGAAGAGAGCGTTGCGCATTTTTGGTTACGCATATTCGCGCTTCTGATTGGTTACGCGGTACGCGAAAAATACGTGTCATGGAACACCACCCTAAAGGTGCTTTAAGAGTCGTAGCGCTGCTCGTGATGCACGAAGTTTGCCGCGCTCGAACGCGTTCACGTTCATTTGCTGAACGCGACGGACACGGGACAGATCGACTCCAGAGCGAGTGGCGTCGCGATTCGATCAAGTGGTAACCGAAAACCTATAATAAACCTATATTTATCGCTTATTTTGTAACATTTAACCATCGCGTAAAATAGATTTGGCGTTCGCATACTGATCTGTTGAAACGCGCATTTCGCAATACTTTTCAACCAAAGATCTATCGCGCGAATAATCGATCATTATATTTTCGGATATTTCATCTCAAAAGGCGATCGTATGTTATATATATGTTTCTCGGGATGAGGTAAATCTAACAATAAGTGCGTGAACGCGATAACGCGAACCGGCGAAACCAAGAACGGCCGGGGTGCGCGCACTGCCGCTAGTTCAGGACGCATGTATAAGTGGAGGGGGTAACCGCCGTAGTCCCGCGCACAGTGTACGCGTTTGAATCTGGCGACGCCGCGACGTGGCGAGTGGCGACACTCGCCGCGGTACTCTTGGCGCGTGAAGTTGCCCGCGCGAGAGACGAAGCCCCAATAGCCCCATCGCCATCTTAATTACCTGTCCCTTTCATTTCTAGAACGCGGCGGACATCGGCAGCATCGGCTCCGGATCGAGTGGCGTCGCGATTCGATCATATGGTAATCGAAACCTATATTACATCTGTACTTTATCATTTGTCGCCAGTATTTAACTATCGTGCAGTATAGATTCGACATTCGCGCATTAAAAATCTATTCGGACGCGAGTCTTATTCGCAAGTCGTATTCGACCGAAAATCTATCACGCGAATAATCAGAGCGATTTCGGATATTCAATCGTTTATAAGTTCGTCTAGCATATTTAATTTGTACTGCAATGCAAAATAAAGATTGTTATGAAAGGCAAACCTATACTATTTATTGTTCGAAAGGTAGAAAATGCATGAACGCGAAACTAAGGGGCAAGACGCGCAGTGCCGCAGCACCGCCGCCGCCGTCGCGTCGCCGCCGCCGCCGCCGCCGTCGCCGACGTCGCGTCGCTTTCGCTTTCGGCTTTCAGCGATCGGCGAAGATTGCCGAAGTTGATCGCGCGGGAGACGAAGCCCCTGCCGCCATCTTAATTACGTTCGCGTTCAATTGCAGAACGCACGGTAGCGGACACGGAACGAGTCAGTTTTGAATGAATGTCGATTCCTTTATTCGGTAAGCAAAACCTATATTAAGCTTGCGTATATCAGTTTCTACAATATTTAATTATCGCGTAATATAGATTCGGCACTCGTACACGCTCCGGCAGGGATAGTGTCTCGCGGCATATACGTGTGTATTGTCGACACACGCATACATAATCGTCCGATTTGCGCAAAAGATGCAAAATCGGAGTGGAGTGTTCCCTATTACTTTTCGTCTCGTTGCTCCCTCGACTCCGCGCTTCAAGTCACACGTACGATACGCGCTTCGTGCGTGTGCGTGTGTCGACATACGTACATATATGTGCCGCGGGATACCATTCCTGCCGGTGTGTGTACACAGATAATTCATTCAAACGTATTTCAGAAGATTTGTTCGGCCGGAAGATCTACCGCGCAAATGATCGAAAAGTCATTTCACCATCTTGCAATTAGATGCATTTCATTGCATCTCTTGATTTATTTGTAATATATCGCGTATATGAAATGTGTCATAATTTTGTACGCTCGCAATGTTTCCGCTGTCGCAATATGATTAAGATTTATAATATCGTAGTTTAAATCATATTAGAATTATATTTTTGTATATTACATTTTATACAATTTAATTTTTGAAAAAGTAATATTATTAAAACATTATTCTTTTATTAAATATTTGTCGAGTTTACAAATAAGATGATACTTGTATGCAAAAATTATTCTTTAATGTATTTGTTTCAGATATTTTTATTTGGATATATTTGTATGTGTTACAGATCAGTGTTGTATGAACATCATAGTCCGTTACAATTTCACTACTGTGCATTATAATGCAACCTGAAGAATTGTAACAAAACTTGTAAGGAGATGAAGGAAAAGGTTTGACAATCCTCGAAGGAGAAGGCCTAGGAGAGGCATCGGGCGTCGGTGAAGCAACTTTGCGTAAGCATTGTTGCTAATTTGTAAAATTAATTATTTCTTCACGTTTATTTGGATCATTTTATTTTGATCTAAAAATAATAATTTAAAACATGAAACTATTACAAAATTTTATAAAAGTTATTGTTATAAAGAATTTTAAACAAACATAATTATTTTAATAAATAATATATTTAATTGAAAGAAGATTAACGAATTCTATATATGTAAACATTATCTTTTGTATCATTGATTATTTTGAACGCTAATTTAATTAGGATATTATGTTTTTATATGTTATAGAATCATCATAGCTATACGTGGTTGGTGGTGACTCCACTGTTGTGCATCAGTTGGTGAGTAACAAAAAACTTTATTAATAACGTAACAAATCTATAAAAATTATATAAAATATATACTCATGTATTGATATTATTGTAATTGTCTTAAAAATAAATATAAATTCCTTGCCTTAAAATAGATGACCTATAAACAATTGTAATAGATATTTAATCTTGGACTCATCTTTCATTATTTGTTAGCTTAGTTAGTGTGCTAATGTGCTTGAGGCTACACTAGCACAGATACATATACAAAAAGAGAAAACAAAGCTCAATGGTCATTTAACTTTAAAAATACTAATAAAATTTAAATGACGTGAATACGTTTTGGTAATATAAAACTATTATTTGTATCAAACATATTAAAAATGGTTTAATCTTTAAATAAAGAATAAAAGATATAAAAATATAAAAGTATATATTTTATATAATTTTTTTTTTTATTCACGAAAAGTCATTTTACCATCTTGCAATTAGATGCATTTCATTGCATTTCTTGATTTATTTGTAATATATCGCATATATGAAATGTGTCATAATTTTGTACGCTCGCAATGTTTCTGCTGTCGCAATATGATTAAGATTTATAATATCGTAGTTTAAATCATATCAGGATTAGATTTTTGTATATTAAATTTTATACAATTTAATATTTGAGAAAGTACTATTATTAAATATATTGAATTATTATTGAATATATCGCAAAGAAATAATTGTTTCATTAATTGATTAATTTGATTTAATTTCGAACAATTAAATTAATTTGTTCGAGTTAACATTTTCGTTTAACTTCTTACAATTAGTCATGCATATTTCGTGGTATATAATTTGCACGCGTATACATATACATATAACAATCGGGCATTGACAATCAGCCGGCAATTGAAGTTTTTTCTTTCTTACAATCTGCTAAATATGGTCAGAATATAAATGGCCAAGATTGACGAAAGATGGGTCCAATTTGGCCTGAAACGTCAATGGTTATGTAAGGTAGATCAATAATATGTTGACCAAGATTGATAAAAGATATGTAAGATAGTGGATATCAAATATTCTTTCATATAAATACATACGATCGCACATGATTACAAACTAAAATAGAAAGACAATACCTCTATAAATAAATCCGTTTCAATCTACGTGGTTTAAGATTCCCATTAGTATAAAGTTTATAATATGTGGATTGTACTCGAGCGATCTAAGGATAATCGATTTAAAGATAAAAATATGGGTAGGCAGAATACTATTAAAACTTGTGCGGGTAGGAAAATACTATCGGAAGCACTGGGTAGAGAAATTATAATTCAAATATTAAAAAGATAAAATCAATATATTAGGCGTTTTTCTTCTTCACATTTTTTTTCAACGGATATATAATATATATTTTTGTATATTTCATCTCATGTCGAGAGATTATTTCCGTTATTCAAGGAAAATTCACTATATCTGTGGGATTTAAATGCGATTTGGACCCCAATGTTGAACTGTTTCCCTTCGAGTAGACTTGATCCGCAAATACAGACGCCTGACAGGCTCGCAAGCCTTCAAATTACAGTGGGAGGAATATTCTCCAATTCGATGGGATGCTCGCACCTGGTTGATGATTGATCCCTACCAAGCCATTCATTTAATAAATTAAATTACGTAGAGCTGACAGCAAAATCAATCATAAGCTTTTGGTTAGTGATCAATTTTATAACGACGTGAAAATTAAAATATATTAGGCCGTCAGAATGCCGGTTATATACATTAAATAATAAAAATAAAGTCTGCATTATAAATAAACGCGTATTGATACAAAATTAACTGCATAATTAATATTTCAAGCGTAATTAACGCGTAAAAATGTGCTAATCTACAATCTTATAAAATATGCATTCCATTTATTTAAAACGCATCACAATACCAGGAAAACACAAAAAAACTCGGCCATTGCGTATAACGTTCGTTCGCATGTATATTATCACGCTATTGACAAGCAAGATAAAAGTGTTTTCGCGTACTCGGTAAATTGAAGAATGACCGAGTCCGGCAAAATCCCATCGAAATCGCGGCGGCAACGTAAAAAAGCAAAGCGAAATGACGTGACAGACATTTAGAGTACAAAGGTTTACGTGCACCCGGCGTAAAGTGGCTGCTTCACTTTATTATACACACGCCTACGTCGTAATACGGGTCGTGCGTTTCTCTCCTCTTTCGCGGTGAGAAGTCTTTCATTCCCCTCACGACATCGGGATGCCTGCACGGCTTTGTTACCCCGTCGCAAGATTAACGAGGTCTCACGCAAGGGAAGTCTGTTTGTTCGCTGTACACGGAGCTGATGGTAGTGTAACGAGACGTGTTCACCACCGTGCACATAAGATTGAGCCTTCCAAGGCGAGACGGGAAAGTAGTCGCGTGGTAAGCGCGGATGAGGCGCGTGTCGGGTCAGTCCGTGCGAGAGTTAAAGAAGTCGCGGTAGCTTAGCGTCTCTTCATTCATTTTTAACATCGCGAGTGCACGACGACACTTACTTTCGAATGTGCTTCTATGCACGCTATGAATAATCACTCCTCGTTTCGCAACTGTCTCCATATATAAATCGAGGCAGATTAATCTTACACGCAAAATGTAAGACACAGCGACATGTGGAAAAGAATTTTACAAGACTGATACAAGTAGTACAATAACCAAGTGACTCGAAGCATGGTTACACGCGTTGTGTCGTACATTTAGTACATTTCGGAAATATCCAAATTGTCGCTGTGTATTATGAAATACTGTGCGTGTTAAACTTTCCACTTTACAATGCGGCAGTGTGCTATTTCTCTCAACCGTGATATATGTTCTCTCTGACTAGCACGGATATTATGTTAATGTAACATTGACACTCTAGATCAATAAAAGTTGGGGACTTTTATATGTAACGTCAATTACGATGTTGCGAAAAAGCAGATATTTGTTGTATAAAATCATAAATGTAGGACGTACATTATAGATGTTTTGTGCACAACAACATATTTTGCAATCTACTTCAGAAAAATATTTTGTGAAAACAAATAGAATCATAATTAAATCATTAACAAACATTTTAAATTTGTGACAAGTTTTGTTATGAATTAAATTAAATTTAATAATAAATAAATTTACTTTAAAATTTTCTGTATGGCGTTTTCAATAAATTATGTTACTATATTGCCAAGTTAATATATATATAAGTAATCAAGCAAGATTATTGTTCAATAAATGTTACATCAAAGAATTAGAAAAAATAAACGAATCTTATATATTCTATCTTTCTTATCATTAATAACTTTTAAAATGCTAATATCTGAAAAATAAAATATGATTTTAGATATGAAATCAATAAAAATTATTTTGTACTAATCTAATATCTTCAAAACAATTAAGAACAATTGGTGGTTTAATTAAAATTATTTACGTTACAATTATATTTCTTATCGAATTGATAAGTCTAATATTAAACTATATTACACTGTATCTCATTAATATAGTGAATATAACCGTTCGAAATTCGCGTATAAATAACAGTTTACATTTTATTTCAATTCGCAATAACATCGCGAGAGAAACCAATATATGAGCGATATACACGCAATTGCCAACATTTACAGATCATTTCTTGCTTCCTTTTACAAGTGAAATTTCAGAACGATTGACGATTGCATGTTAACGTGTCAAAAGAGAAACTATACGTCGCAAATTGCGATGCAAAACACATCAGCGATACAAATCGCAGCGTACTTTTCCTTCATCTGAATTTCGCCTCGTGCGGGATTATTCGCGGCTCGCACACGAAGATCTATCTCTCGATCTAAAATTCGTCGCGTCTAGATGCGCCTCCGGGGTCCAGGGTGATACAGTACCGCATATGTGCCATACGTTGCATGGACCGGGGAAAAGAGAGAAAGAGAGAGAGAGAAAGGGAGAGAGGAGTCATGTGGACGCTCGTGTGACACTGCTGTCTCGTATCGAGAAAAATTACCATATCATGCAAATCCGGGCACGAGCCCAAAACACCTCCGGTTCGGCGCAACGGTCCCCACGGCTACGGGTACGGGCGGTGGCGGGTGGCACGTCGGATAAAAGTTGATAGAGCGTAACGCATTTGTGCTGCCAACACGCAATTCCGGCCGACCGAAACAACAGTGACGAGACGACCCTCTCTGCTTTGTGCTCTCGCGCAGTAGATCGCTCGAAAAACGGCATGCCTGACGGGATACAAGGGGACGATCGGCTCTAATGGAATCCGTCCCGCGCGCTACATCAACGATTTTTGCGCCAATATTGATATGTCCGCTAAACGCACAGTTTATAGTCTGTATAGAGGCGGACTCGCGCACAGATTGTGTAATATGAGCCGCTGTAAACGATATGCATTTTCCTATAAGAGCGCGATATTTCCAACAATATGTCTCGTTTGTATTGTTCACATAATTTTCGTTTTTTATCTTTTTCTTAGCTTTAAAAGCTAATAATTAGATCTTATAGACGTAGTACAAAGACGAGCATAATACTGATAAATGTCTTCTTTAGAGATCATATTTCGCATTTAACGTTTTGATTTTTACAAATTATTATTAGTCTGTATAAATTAAATAAATAATTATATTACAGAATAAAAAATTATATTACATATTAAGAATTATATATTACAAATAGAACAATTTTGTGTTTTCTTCATGCAGAAAATGTTATTTTTTAAATATTTTATTATTAACCAAGCAACATGCCGCATTTTCTACAAAACTTTATAGTATTTTCTAACGGTTTAATGCTTGATCGATTGTACGTCATATTGATCCGCAAAAATAAAACGAGAAATAGTTTAATGCACATTTATAGAATCTAAAGATATGGGACATATAAGATACAGGCGAGATATGCGATATGGCGGGAAATAAAAATGTGTCCGGAATGCGTGTCGATTTATATAGCGTGCATCCTGCAGCGTAAACATTATCTCTACGTGGTCTCACGTGTACCATTCCGCGACACGTACATCGATAGCATTTTCCTCGGAGCCATTATTGTTGGATCTTCGCCTCATCTCGAAGTGGCTCGTCCATTATTGAAAGAACAATAGCCTGCAGCTGCGAGAGAAGTCGGGGAAAACGTAGACGCATCGCAGAAAGACGAGCCACTCCCGAGTTTGGAGCACCCTTGGTGATCGTTTCCTCGATCGCTCGTTACTTGTTCTCGACAAACGCAGCACTTATATACGTAAGATATACATCGGTTCCATAACTGATCCTTTGCCATTTACCAAGGAGTAAACATCATCTTATTGTTAGGCAATTATAAACCTGCAATCATAACACAGATCAGTGTACATACAATGTCAATATAATGATGTAATAATTAAAGTAAGAAATGAAAGTAACTTAAAACGATACGTTCTATTAGAAATAAGTATAACTTTTTACGTGATAATTATGTTTTAAATAAGAAGTTATTGGAAAATTATTAACTATCCAGTAATATAAAAAGAATTATTTTTATTTGTATAAAAAAATACAATTAGAAGAATTATAATCTCTGTCACTTATAGTAACGCGAATAGTATTTATTTTAATAATTTTCTTAAATGAATACGTGTTGTCGCAATCTAATGCGCATGATAATGGTAACTAATTACCTAGTCAATTGCACAGTCGTGTTCGCATTTACTTGGCACTTCCTCCACTCAGAGATGCTCAATGCCGTGACAGTTAATACCGCTATCGATCCCTCTGCAGCCGCGTTCGTAATCGGCCATTATCAACGTTAGTACTTCGTCCGTGAGCTTCCGGTTTCTAGTAAACTCTAGTGGATTTACAGGACGGTGGATTGCACCGACGTGTTTCCCCTGAAAATAAAAATCCAGTTTAAACCACAAGTTGTCGTGAGTGGCCACAGCCGGGGTACTTGTCGTTCAGAAAGTGGAGATCAAGTAACGATGCATTCCACCTCGTTGACGGAAATTACACCGGTCAATACACGTCGGTCCAATTACAGGGACTGGGGTACGGTAATTGGGGGAGGGATGTGGGTTGGAGGCTGAGTCGTAATCGGATTACACTTTGAGAGTACCGTAATCCACAGTTTCTCTCTCTCTCTCTCTCTCTCTCTCTCTCTCTCTCTCTCTCGCTCTCTCTCGCAAACAATTAAATTTCGCGGTATTGGCTATATCTCTGGCAATTCTCCAGGACACGAGCCACCTCCTTTACGCGGCCATTTGACTTTTATGACGCAGCACTCGGGAGGTAGAATCGTGGGGTTGAATTCAACGAGGTAGGATAAGCAAACCAATATTTCGCGCGACTCTATGCAGGTTACAGAAGGTCCCGAGATTACAAAGCACTGACCCAGCAATCTTTCGCTTCTACCTGTTTCTGGCGCATCGGAGTATCCAGATTACTGAGTAACAGAGAACATCTTTGAGAATAAAAAATGCAAGTAAAACTAAAAGAAGCAGGGAAAAAAAGAGAAAAAAGAAAGAAAGGAAGTAGGTTACACGGTAAAGGGTCTGAGATAACGATTGCAAAAACAATTGGATATTGTAATATTATGTATCAAATGAAGATTGAAATTACATGCCTTTGTGAACTTTCAGTTAAATTATAAAAATCCAGTAAATTAAAGCGATATTACTTTTCTACCATCATCTTTAAAAAAGTTACGAGTCTGCTATAAAAATACGTGTATGGAAAAGAATTTAACTATTCCTATAATGCATCTTTTATATGAAACATAACGTAATGAAGCGATATATTTTAAACAGATTTATTATACCCATATACTTGCAGTTGTACATAATGTTCTACAATTGATTGTATTACGAATAAATGCGTGATACCTCGAATAAATATAGAAGTAAATGCAATCTGAATTACAAATACCGTAGAAAGAAAATTCGTTCGAGCGAGATGCTTCGTCGAATACAAAAGAACGAACACGACGAGCGCGGAATAAAATCTAAGCGTCCCTCTCTCACGAGGAATTCTGTTGAGTCCTTCGGGAGCGAAAAAGAGTTGGATGTCGCTTGGCTATGACACACTAGTAAAGCGTTACTGTCGAAAGGACTAGCATGAAACCCGGGCATGTCGGGCGTATATTTCCGCATCAAAACCGGGACAGCGTCGTATCGAAAGATCGAGAGCATCGTGAAGAGAAAGAACTCTGTGTTATGTACATAGGTACGAACATCTGGTACGACTCGCGAGAGTTAACAACGGTCGAATAAATTCCCGGCGATATTTTCAATCCCGCACCAGGAGCTCGTCCGGGGGATCCCAAACGGAATTCTCGCAACATGAAAAGTCACACAAATGCAACAGAAACGCTTGACGTTACATACAATGGCGGAAGGATTTACATAAGAACAGGAGCTTAAAGTATAAAACGATCTCGATCCCGATGCACGCGAGATGCAATGCTGTAACATGTGTATTATGTCTTTATTTATGTCATTGCAGCATTGGCAGGAAAAAAAAAGAAAAATACATGAGTATTTTTAAAAACTTTGACATATTCAGTAAAAAATTATTATTTAAAATTTTAAAGATAATCATAAAAAATACAGTTATTTTAAAATAACTTCGAAAGTTAATATTCAAAAATAGTTTTAAAATTATTAATGATACCTTCAAAACTGATACCATCATAATTTTATTCCTCTTTAATATTTTTCATAAAACAATATTTAATATTTCACTTCTCGTGTACCTTCCTAGATGTCATATTTAAAAAACTATTGCATATAGATTTACTTGAATTTAATATGGATCGAAATCAACGATTAATGAAGCATTCTGTGTAATTCTATTGCTTATGCATGGTGCTCGTGCTACGCACTATCGCTATCAAAACTCTATTATGCTCTAATTGTAAGCTTATGTTTTTATGTAAATCTTCGCGTGTGATTTCTGTTACATTAAGACCATCTTCGATCGACAAGTCGACAGCTGCCGGCTCAAAGCTAGTTCTAGTAACCCGATTCATGCAGATTGCCCGAATTGAATATCGGGATTAAATCCGGCTCGACTATCTCCGTATAACGGAAGTTCCCAGGCGGTAACTTGGCTCAGAGATCTCGGCGATTCCCTCCGCGAGATAGTCCCTCGCTCGCGGATCGAATCCCGACGATCTTATCCGCGACCGACGTAGCTACGCACACTTCTCGAACCATCTCCGTAATGAGCGTTAAATCCAATTTGCTAGCGCAAGTAAACTGATAATAAACTAATGGAAATGAAATAAATCTCGAGGCTTAGGTCGGCGACCGTAAACCTAATATTTGCGTAGTTCTTTTATTTCACGGCGCGGCTTTGATATCCTGAAAACGACTACACTGTCTACACTCATGCAAATCCACTGCACTGTCCCAAAGTCTGATTGCGATTTCAATTGTTATTTCGCGAATGTCACGCACGAATCTCTCGTTTGAAAATCGATCTCGCATTTTATCTCACGTGATTTGATATATCTGAAACGAAAACTTAAGTTCTTCCACTTCTGCTACCAAACGAATTTTTAGAATGTTATTACGTTAAAAAATGTAATATTTTATTTAAACACTTTTATTACTCTCTCTCTTACTTTTATTTAAATATTTTATTCACTACCTAAAATAAAAATATGTTCACTTGAAGGTATTTACCGATCAGAAGCATTTCAAATACCTGTAGCAGAATCATTTTATTCTGCAGCAGAGGGATGTACTGTTGACGCTGGTTCAATGATTTCGAAAGCCGACGTCATAATGGTAAAAAGCAACGCTTTCCTTACGTATATATCCAATGTTGCTCGACCCACTTTCCTTCGCATAACAGGCGATGCAAATTTTTGTCGCGCCGCGCGATCGCGAATGTTATTGCTTCGCGGTCTACTTCCGAAGCAAATACCGCGACATTCTTCACAAACAGGAACGAGTGCGAAAACTTCGCAAATAAGATATAAATACCGGCCATGCATAGATACCGCAACCGTACTACGGAATTCACGGCCCTCCATCGCAATTTAGTCGCCCGTCAATTTTTTACGGCTGAACAGACGTGTTGAAAGCTCAAACGGCGTTTTCATTATTATTGAACCTTTTGTCTGCTACGGCACAATGGGCAATATAGATTAGAAACGGGCGATTTCTCGTTCTATATATAGAATCCAAATAAGAATCTTATTCATTTATTTTATTCATCTAAAATATATATTTTATGGATTCTCAATTACATTAGACTCAGAAGAGAAACCAAATAAAATGCTTGATAAATTCTTATTGATTTAAGATATTTAAAATTGAAAAAATGTTGTAAATACATACATGCAGATAATTACAATTTTTGTTATTACTAATTTCATAATTAAATGCTTAGATAAAGCTTATCCATAGGGGTTTCAAAACAGAATATATTTTCTTTTTAGAAAATTCATTTTCCCACGCGCGACAGAGAAATCACGGATCTGTAAAAAGATAGGGTAAAAGGAAAAAGTACGCTTTATACTCAATAAAAAATTTTTTTGCGAGCATATCGTCGTTGTTTAAATGTCCGATTATTTCGCGAAGGTGGATTATTTACTTTTATCCGAGGATGAAAGAAGGATTAATCACATCCTCTTGTCCCACCTCGTCATACTTTCTGACGTAGCGAAGTTGCGAGACGTAGTGAAGTTGGAGAAAAAGGAGGACAGATTTTAGCAGATTAGAAACTCTGCTTGCTCTTTTTCGTAATGACGTAGGGGGTTCTTCCTCGACGAGGAAACGCGATCGCGCGAGTTGGCGAACACGATGCGGAACGCGTCACCGAATCAAGCCGAAGAGAGGATGGAGGGTTAGCGATGCATACCTCCCTTCCCCCTCCCCACATGTAACGGATGCATACGAACTCCGCGAGGGTACTCGGATACGTCCCAAGTACATGCGCAATTCGCGAAACTTTCAAGTTTGGAAACTTACCAACGGGTAAATGGTGATGGTAGCTGCGACGACGTACCTTACGAAGGGGAGGACAACGCGTCTCCTACCCCGGTGTTATATTTTAAAACTTGGCAACTATGGCTTTTAAGGATTTTCAGGAGCGCCCAGTGCAATTCCGCGCAGGACTGCCAAAAGTCTCTTGGGGGGTGCAAGTGACGTCCTCATCTATAAACGAACACGTGAAACGTATCAGGAATTGAAATTAATCGCCCCGAGAACGGGAATGAGGATAATATATGTAATAAGAGAGAAAGTAAATCTAAATTGAGTATTAAAAAAGATAAAATTCTCTGCGAAGATACGTTAGAAGTCGTATATTGTTTTGTTATAAAAAAAGGGCGATATTTTCCTAAGCCAGATTGGCAAAACACAGATCTCATAAATAATTTCTAGAAAAAGTAACGTACGTAACATTTTATAATCAGAGAATAAATTATGGCGTAATAATGGAAAGTTCAAGTTCCTCAAAGGATAAACCATTGTTTGCCAAAATTTCGTTATTAATTATTAAAATAACGGAACATCTTGACGGCAATATCTTGATTATTTGTATATCTTGAAAACTGAACTTCGCATGTTTCATAATATGTATTCTTTACAGAGTTTACTAGCTAAAAGAATAACACTTCTTCTTCGATCAATACTTTAGTGATAAGCAAAGAAGCAGTCAAAAGTATAATATCTATAAAAGTTTAAAGTATGTGCGAGATACATATGTAAGTGATAATCCTGAGTTCGTTCATGTTAAACTTCAAATTTTTTATCGACGTCCTTGCGATAGACACTGAAATCGATAGAACTATCTGGCGAGCACCAGGATGCAATAAATATATGGGCTCGCACTCAGGGGAACAAAGTTGGAAACGAAGACAATTGCATAATAAATTATTCATGCGCCTATTGTCACGAGAGCCAATCTGGCTGCGTTGACGGCCGACGCTTCACTAATGCATGGTCCATCGCGATCAACGCGCATTCAACGACATTCAAAATCGTGTACGTTTCCGGTGGCCGTTTTGGAAGTACAAGCTTTCACGAAGCGCGACAATTTGCATAAATTATGCAACCATTAACTTCGTACGTGGCCGCTCATTCAGTCTCGTTTCGTCATACTCGTCGTAAAATTTGAGAACTGGCGCAAGCTCTAACTTTATTCATTTATACACGTGCGGTTGTCATCATGTCATCAGCATTTTACGCTGAAGAACTACAAATTTTAACAAACGCTAGAAACAAGCCCGAATCTAAAAAATTTATATCCTGTAAATGTATCAAATAATAAAAAAAAATAAAACTTCTCCAGCAAATTACAAAGAAATATATTTAAAAAACGTTGTGTATTAAAACTTTTTAAAGAAATGATATATTTGTTCGATTGTTCGATATACAATAAAATAGTATCGACGGCATTTATTAGAGAGGCCCTATAAATAACTCGCAATGCCAAGCCATAATTTTCCAGCGCGAGGCGAACCATAGCCGTTAATATCGACCGATAAAGCTCCCAATATGTATGCAATCAAGAGGAAGTCGATCGTTTCCAAACTATCGAAGAAGAATGTGACGGGGTGTGACAAGAAAATTGCTTTTAAACCACAGTCGCATCCGCAGCTACCTGTTGGAACTAACTGCACTTTTCTCGCCCTTGTCCCTCGGTTTCTTCGTTCATTTCTTACGGGATGTATACTTGGACAAGATCGATTCCATATACTTCATGAAGGAACTCCTTCCGATTACTGTCTATGTTTTCTCATTGTGTTCTCATAACTCTTTCCGTTAAAGCGGGATTTACTACTCTACTCTGAAATAAAACGTTCGATTTAAAAGAGGAAAATAGTATCAAAGATCAAGGAATTTAAAATGATTAAACTGTATATTACAAACGTATGACCTAAAAGTCTAAAGTATTTAATAATTTAATTTAATTTTTTTAGATAATTTTGTGGACTTGTTGACTTTTAATCGTTTTACGTACATTGGTAAACCAGTTCGTAAACTATAGTACGATATAAAATTGTAATCGCGTAATAGTATCAAAAATAAATCTGTTAAATGAAGCGCACTTGTATAAAAGATTCTTAGCTTTAATATTCACCATTACACGAATACATTTTTCATCGAATATAGAACTGGGACAATAGTGATTTATCGAACTTTGGAACTAATAATTTTTCGGAACTTACGCGCGGCAAGACATACATTCATGCTAGAAAACGTGTTACCCTTTCTTTCACATGTAACTATAAAAGATTATCAAAATGTCGCGAACAAATCCACATTTTTCGAAGTCAATTAAAATTTAATTATGTAATGCAAAGTTTCAGTTTCCATCTGCGTAATGCAACTCCGTAATGCAGCGCGCATTAGGAGGGACATGAATTTCTTGGCTAAAGTGCAACCACATAGAGATGCAGCTAGTTTACGTTCGACGTAGCATTGCGGCCTCATTTGCCTCTAATGTGGCAAGATATTAGAGAAATGAAGCGCTTGCGGATCGTAATTCGGCCGAGCTAACCGCTGGATTGAAACGCGTAGGTATCCGTTTTCATGTCAATACTCCATGAAATGGACCTTAATTCCACCTTTCCTTTCCTCTGCATCGTTATATCAACTTTTTTTATAACCAGTTGCCGTCTTTTCGTGTTCCTTTTACATACTCTACTTAATTTCCACTCATGAATAGAGGAATACAGATCTCTCGTCGATGAGTTTCCCGTCTTGATGATGTTATATCAGTCAAAGCGGAAACGCAAAAGGGAAAAGTAGAAAAAGAAAAAGGAAAAAAAAAGAAGAGAAGGATGATATGGACTAAAGAAAGGCGCCGCGAGAAATCGCGAATTCAATGAGACGACACGCCCTTCCTTGATCCTCCGCGAAAAGTCGTCGACTTCGAAGCAGTTAAGAGCGTCGTACTTTCCAATAAGCACTTCGACACTCTCTCTCTTTCTCTTTTTCAAAAGTCTCTCCGGAAGCTGGATATTACGATCTTCGTGCGAGAACTCTAAGAGCTTCGACTTTTGCTCGCGTCGGCGCCTTGAAAAATCGACATCGTCAAAGTGCGAGCTCCATTGTCATTATTGGTATATCGATACGTATATACATTGAGAGGAAAATGTCTTTGTACCGAACCGTATTTGCAAATCTCCAATAAGTTCCGATCCAACGATCTGTATTATTCTTCAAGAGTCATTTCCATTTTATGTCAAGCTCGACGATCTTTCTCTTCTTCCAAATGAAACTTTCAGAACCGCAAGAACAACAAATTAAAGAAACAAGTTATTTTATCACTCATTTTCTTAAACAGAGTCGCGAAACGATCACGAACAGCTTTAAGAACACTCGATTTCACTCGAATTGATGAGAAAATAAAGAATGAAAATGAAGGAGCAGAGTGAAATTCTAAAAAATGGTTGAAAATTCAGAAGATGGATAGGATATGAGAGATGGAGAAAAATTTAAGTAATTACGATTCGATAAAGCTGAGTCTCACAAGATGAAATAACGATGGGAAAAAATCCGTGCTAAGAATGGAACGTCTTCTTTTATTTTAAATCAATTCTAAATCCTTATAATGCAAAGAGCTTCTTCACAATTAATGTGACTGTTCTGAAAAGTTTCAAAATTAATTGTTGCTTTTTCGAGTCGTATATCATCCCAGGGGATTACGTGTACTTCGCATAAACTTCGCGTCACAAATCCGACATGGCACGCTACGCTAAGCAACAGAAACAAACGCCGTCGTATAAAGCGAGTACAAAAGGCATGAATAAATCACCGGGGCAGGGTTGGAAGTTTGCGGGTCGAAAGGAAACTTTTCATAGGGCGGTCGTCGATTCTAACGTGGAGGTAACTCACCGGGACAAATTCAAGGTACGTCGCGCTGGCGTTACACAATTTTTACACAAACACGACCGTAATTCCTATCCGATCGCGCGCTTGTTCGTTCCTGTAAATATATAGTGGCATTCGTGGAGGTGACTTCGTTCGCGAGTTCCTTCCGATTCCACTCGCGCTGGAGGTAATTGGAAAACGTTTCATCACACGAGGAGCCGGCAGCCGCACGAAAATCGTGGAAACCGGAACCTATCGAGCCCCCGTAAGATCGCTTAATCCGTACCCAGAGATGAGATATATCGGCGGCGGATTAACTTATGGTTTTCTTTAAAACAGTTACCGAGCAATTTTACCGATAGTTTCTTGACTCTGAACTAGATAAACACTAAATCGTATATAGCGTTTGCGACAATTTTTGATTTCGCGACGTAATTGGGCGAAAAGAAATTAACTACCAATGCAATATAAAACGTTATATATTTAATTAAGGTAAATTTGACAATTGACAACTAAATTAAATTATAAGTTAATTAAGTTATAAGTATATTATAGAATTGTCTATTTTTCATGTTTTTATCATAGATAGTTACAAGCGATCAGAAAAAGAAAACCGAATTTCAAGTTCCAAAGATAACCCATGTAGAGGAAAAGCCTGATTTACGTTTCAATATAACTAATAGAGAGGAAAATCCTGTCACAAACGACTAGCATAATGCACATAACCCAATTTCGTGAACAAATACAATAGACAAATCAAATCTTGATCTAACCGCATCCACTGTTATTTTGCAAATAAAATAGACAACAAGCGGAGAGGAGAAAAGTTTTGAATACAAGGCAGTTCTGCGTACTAGTTTTGCCACGGGTCGGGCTTCGAGCGAGGAGAACTACCATTTTTCACGCGTAAACTGTAGGTACTATGAGTGAGAGAAATGTAGATACTCTGTAGATAGTACAGCTTTTGTCCGAAAAAAAATGGTGTTTCTTTGCGAGAAGCTGACCTCAAAAAAGTTATATTTAAAACTGCCCCCGAAAAAAATGGTGTTTCGAAACTATCCTCCTCGCTTCTACCCATATATTTCGCTCTGTCGGAGACAGCGTCTCTTTTAGTATGCTCGCATACAAGCTCCTTATTCGATTTCCACGGGTACGGCTAATTCTTTCCTCGGAGTTTGCGGCAAATTACGCAAATGGACGGTCACAATCGAGCACGAGTCGACTAACTCGTGCGGAGATATCCAATCGCGTCGTAGGCGGATTGCTGAAGGCTTAGACCGTTCCCGGAAATGAATGCGGAGACCCTTCGGTTCGCTATAAATCATACACTCGGTTACCCATCATAGGCGGTAGATCCACTTTGATAAGGATTTCTCTATGATGCGCGCCAACGGAGAAGCCGTTCGAGTTTGCGCTCGTCAGGAAACTAGGCCTCGCTCTGCATTTTCCACGACAGAACCGTCGTCGCCGCTGCGGCGCGCTTGCTATTCTGATCGCGGGTTGGAAAGGATACTCGAAGCCCGGTGCTCCCACTAAACGAATCTTTAGGCATAATTACCGCTAGACAAAAAATCCTAGAGAAATGCCGAGCACGTTGTCCGGCGGACCGACTGACGGACGGCAAACGTGATTTTCATTCCGGAACACGCTGACGAAAAGCGCCTTTTTTCGCGCCACCCACCGTCGAGAAACTTTTCATGCATGAGGCGTGCCGGGTCATTAATGTGTCATATGCAATCACGACGTCTGTAAAAAATAAACTATCCAGTCGCTGTATCCATAAGCTTATGCGACGCGGTTCAAGAACGGGAAGATGCAAATTATTAATGAGAAAATTATATCTACAAATAATCCATTAGTATATGTAATATTTTATGTCACTATCAAAAGATATCTCAATAAGAAATAAGAAATTTTTAGATAATCATGATCTATCTCCTGTTTTTAGTAATAATTTAATTAGATAAAACGCATTATCTTCAGAACTTAAACTTTTTGCCCTAAACGTATCTGTTCGGCAAGCACGTATATCCTACCGTAATGCAATTGTAAGAAGCGATCGCTGTCAATGGCAAATAGTTTTTATGGACAATATATACTGCGCGCGCATATATACATGCGAGCAAAAGCACGGTGGAAGCTCATCCTTTTCCAGAAAGAAAGAGAATGGATCAATTCTACTCTGTTTGTTTTTGAGCATGATGGGAATTTATGGCGGGGAGTATGCCCGACGCCAGTCCTCTCGCGCAGCAGATGGTTACAGCACGAGGCCGAGATAAGACCAAGACAAATTCTCCGCGGTGCGGTGGTGGCAAAAAGAAAAAAAAAAGAAGGATGGAGAGACGAGGTGAAACGACACGAAAATTCGTCACGAGAAAGATCGATGTGGCGTAAATGCCACCGCGCAGCGACGCTCTTGTTAGGAATCCACTTTCTTCATCCTCAGCGAAGAAAGTCTCGATTTTATCCGGTTAAGAAAATGTACTCCGTAATAACAGCCTGATGACGGCATTTAATAACATTGGACGAGCATAACGGTCTCAATCTTTCGACAAAAATAGATTACTAAACTGAAATAAAAGATCGGAAAATCGAACGCGATCCGCGAGAACTTGTCCTTCTACATTTTTATCTTATTTGTATGCGTTTATTTGTTTGCGTTAAATAATCTCGATTAAATTTTTCATAATCGATTATATTTATATTGATAATTCTTAAAATTACAATAAGTAACACTTCTTTTTGCAGAAAATTTTTACATATTTGTATTGCCATCCATAGTATAAAATTACTGCATGCTTCTTCAAATAAAAAAAATTTTAGTAACATATTTATAAATTGGTTGCAATTTCTGTTTAAATAATTTTACTATTTAGAATATTATTAACAGCATAATTTTACAAACGTTACATGATATTTTAAAAAACACACTATTTTCCAAAACCTTTTGCGCAGTTTCTGTTATCATTTTTCTTTCATGCATAAGAAAATGTGGTGGTATACAAGTGTTTCCTTTTACAGCGTCGTTTGCGCAACTACACTTGAATAAATGAGCAAGCTTCCCGGCAATCTTTTCAACAAACAAAAGAACACATAGATATATTTATGTTTATATTAGGATTTACGTGAATTTACTACGCACGTCCCTCTTTCCGAATATATACGCATGCCTCGTCGCCCATACGTACCACGGGTAAAATTTTCCGAATTCGCGAGATTCCGCTCGCGACTGCACAGCGAAAGGCGCGCGTAAAGTACCGCAAGCGCAACATTCTTGTGCCTTTATCGTTGCCCTAACTAATTATTCCAGTCCTCAAGCGCTCACTCTCAGCTATGCGGTGACAGTATTAAATCTAGCGATCGAAAGTCGTGGCGAGGATCGCGCGTCGGAAGGGAGAGATAATTTTTCGGAGGTGATTTCTCCCCGCGTCGGCATCGACGAGATAACTCGGTGGCGCACGTTTCCATTAGCATCGGTTAAAAGTGCTTTTCCATTAGCAGCGCCGTCGGACTACGTCGAACAAAAGGGTTTGGGTACGAAAGGCGGGCGTGCGCGATAGCGGGCCACTGAAACGAGGACGATGACGAGAGAGGGACGGGGGATGTTGGTGGCGGCCGTCGAGGTCGAAGGGCGAAAGGACCGACAGATAATGGGTCTTGCTGCGGGCACCCAGTCTAGGCCAGGCGCGCACCTACTCAAAATAATATCGCAGGACGATGGACCGTCATCAATCACGCTGCGTAATGAAAAGCCCAGTCGGCGTTAAGGGTATATGTACACGCGCGTGGACGCGTGCACACGGTTCGGGGTTGTAAATGACGCGAAGGGCGGGGGAGGTGTTAAAGCAATGCGCGACTACGACGTTTGTACGTAAGAGCGGACGTAGCTATTAGTCCGCATCGGATTATCCTGCTATTGTCCGAAGCAATCTTGTTTCAACGTTCGCGCTGCTCCTTTCTCGCTTTCGTCCTATGCGGAAATCTAGTTTCCCTTTTCTTAAAAAAGTGTACCAACTCTTAGCTTATTAACGTGCTATTTCATGAGTTATTATTGTTATTACCGGCGCACCTGCTGCGAATCCAATACTAATTTCAAATATCTATTGTAGCTTCTCAGTCACGACTTACTCAGTAACGCGATCACTTTGCATAGCAATATGTAGCCTGCCCGTAGTTAATTGCAGCGCAATAATTCATGATCCATATACTCCATTATTGTTCGTATACAGAGTCATCTTTTAAAGAAGGAAACGTTGCTGAGGATTAATTCTTTGTCCTTCCTGGTTGAAACGGTTTAATTACAAGGAGAACAGTTCACTGTTCTCCACCTGAAATAGATAGACAGAAAAGATATAAAGAGATAGAGAGATAGAGAGATAGAGATAGAGATAGAGAAAGAGATAGAGAGGAGGAGAAAGGTCGATGAAACAGGAGCTGGATAAACGTTTCCGGTTTTCCACTTCCCAGACAGGTTGCGTACTATATGTGACCCTACCCTGCATAGCGAACAGCTTAGTCTGCAGTGACCCGTAAAATGATCCGCCAGAATCTTAGCTCGTGTTACGAGAGATAGTTCCTGCTGACGGTGTAGATCTCGCCGCAATAGAACTTGTGATTAGCTAGTTGCACAGAGAAGCTCGTCTGATAGGCATTTTACTGCGTTGCGAAGGCCTGCTTACCAGGAATGCACTTGTGATCTGTCGATCAATCGTTTCTGAAGCTTCCTTGTGAACCTGACAGGACGAACAGCTGAAGGGCCCGGATCTTATCAAACTTGCAACATAAACACTATTCCGATACCGAGACTAACGTCTTTTTGGAATGAATCCAAAGGCAATTCTCGATAGTTGACATTAATACATAGCATATCTAATTATTATCATAGACTGTTATTCATGTTTTACACGTTTTTGTTATTTTATATATTATTTCGTTATTAATTTGTATTTATTATTATAAATTAACGTACATTATTTGTTCATATTTGAACTCCTTTACTCGTATAGATATTTATATTCTTGACGCTCTTATTCGAAAAAATTCAACGCGTTATCAGCTACTACATTTTAGATTTGGGGAATAACTCTCCCAAATTGCGCGTAGTTTGAACATTCAGAGGGGGACAAAGTTTCAACAGCCTGCAGAGATATGTTGTTTCTCAGTCACAAACGCGTTTCGGCGTGCACGTAATCGCCGATTTATATCAGAGAAATGGCCAAGGGGGACGAGTTTCACGCAACGCGCGTTTTAAACGTCACCTCGTAAAATGGAACTTTCGTACTTTTTTACATGACAGTAAAGATACGCGAACGAAGTTATTAAAGTCACCGAGCTTACCTTTTCCTCGTAAAACGCGGCGGATCCTCAAGCTCCAAATGCGTCCATTTAATATTATATAAGAAAATATGTGATAGTAACTCCGGCGGTTTTAAGACGATTCATCATGGACGTATTTCGTGTCGGATTTTTATTTATTTCGGTATTCCAACTGCACCAAGTTTAATCGACTATGATTATATAATATTTAATGGATATTAAAATTGAGGCAATAAAAGATCGCGAACTTGTGTTTAACTATAGGTAATCTGGCAACTTGTCCAACTACTCGACAGCTCTTCATTATGGTGACATAAAACACGCCGAAAACAATACAGATTTATGCCGTTACTTTTCCAATTATACGATCTCTAATGTCGGGCAGAATAATTAAAAATGCTAAAAAAATTGTCAAAGTATGTTACTCGCACGAAATAATGTTCTAATCAAAGTCAGAGTTGTTGAATGTATAGCTGTGTTAATATTAAAGATTATTAGAAGACCTTCGGATTGACATACCCACTCAAAATTAGAATTAATAAAATAATCTTAATATCAATTTTTCCTTGAAATATCTAATTTAAGGCGACTCTTATAGTGCTGTCAGGAAATCTGACGAATAATTTAATTATAATTCAAATCTACGAACAATCGGTTTTGCTAATACGTCGCTATTAAGGTGAATAAACACGCGCACGCATCGTAGTTAGATAGATAGAAATGATCTCGTGAAATCGAAGCTGCAACACACAGATCCATACATTTTAGCATTAGTAGATACAACACGATAGTGGTGGTATGTGTAAAGCGACCGCGCATTCGCATGATTAGAGTGCTTTTGTTTCAATCTCATAGTTCTCGTGAGGTAATATCGACATGAATTCGAATCTACATAGGACACGTTTGCGTATACCTTTAATTAGCGGTCGCGCTCGTGCAGCAGTGCGCGAGAACGAAGAATAGGCGCTGTTAGAGCTGCTTCGAAATTAGAGACGACCAGAAACGACAATTGCAGCGATAACGTGGCCGTGTCGATTTGTTCAAGGGCGACGAGAGAACGCCTCTTACGTTCGATGACTGTGCTCGGCAGACAATGGCTAATTGGAAACAAGTAGCACTCGAAACGTGTCGATTCGTCGGCGTGAACGCCGCGCGAATCGATGAAACGGTACCTCGCCGTTAGCATGCCGAAAACGCAGTGTTTACGCGAGCTTGCATTGTTCGTAAACGGAACGATCGCGCGAAAAATAACGGCGGTAATCCAGCCACCGCCGATTACGTGCCCCGGTAATTAGCGGTGATTCCCGGGATAACAAAGCTTTATTTTCATCGTTGTTTATTCAGCGAGTTAAAAAGCTTCTCGAAGAGTGGGTGATACTTGGAAAAACAAACGCGTTTTCATTGCAAATATTTGTACAAGCGAAAAGATGATATCGATATCAGAAAATTAATAAAATGCTCACAGCTTGTGATTACGTTTCGCTGGGATTTTTTATTCTTGGGTAACTAGTTCCATTTTAAGTATCGCTATGTAAAAAAGATGATAAGTTTTTTGCATGTTTAATAAAATATGGAAGATAAATAAAACACAAAACAAAATCTCTGCAGCAAAGTAAAATGATATCTAAAGAACGCACCGTGTTTAAGAGATTAATCACAGAAATTTCGAAGAAGTTGAAACACTTTTGCAAGTTATACGTTACTTTACATAATATCAAATAGTTTCGGGAGCTTTCTTCTGCCTTCCACTGCGACGCAAAGTTTTTCTCACTCGTGCAATATCACTTCATTCCGTGAGTATCTAAACTAAACGATAACTGGGAAGTTCAACAAATTTTGAACGAATACACACAGTCTATGCAATCAGGCAATGATGTCACTTGGAACTCAATTACCGGAGGCTGTGTTGCCGCAGATTGCTAAACAAATCGGCAACGAGCGACTATGGTTTTCGAAAAAGTCGTCAAATGGCGAGCGCACGGTAGAAACGGCATGAGTCGCAAAATTTGATTAAACTAACACGACTCCGCTAATGAGTTTAAGTTCCGCGCACGAACTCGACGATCGCGATATTTTCTCGTGGGTCGTCGAATGTCGTAATTAGTGATAATTACCATCGGAGTGGACACAGCAGTTCAGTATTTCATTATCGATAATAGTCGTCCCGTTTTACGACGTCGAAACGCTGCTGCCTGGCGCGAGGCTGAAAATGGGGTCGGCGAGCGAGCCGGTCAGCGCGCACGAGGGCGAAAAGTCAATCAGAAATCGGGTGTTGAGGGCCAACTCGGGATGGGAGTCGGAGGGAGAAGTTGGTCGGTGGAAATGGCGGATTAACCCGAATAATCTGTGGAATAGGCGAGAAGAGGAAAACTGGGAGAGTGCATGTCGTGCGCGTGTATACGTGCGAACGTGTGCGCTCGAGAGAGTGGGAAAGAAAGGACGGGGAATGTATGAAACGGGAGAGAAATGACGGAAAAAGGGATGGCGGGAATACACGGAGCGATAGCCTTGGACCAGGCAGCCTGAGAGCGAGTTCGGAACGCCTTGCACGTGACGCCTGTACAATCCGCTAATTGAAGGAAAGCAATTAAAAATGTTTAATCGAACGTTCGTTTATGGCGCAGGGTACGGGAGGGATGGAGATATCCAATCGCGCTGCCGTCAATTTCTATCAGCGCCGCGTGTTGTCCGACTTATGGATTATAGTCTTCTCGTTTTACTTCTAATAGCATGAAGCTTATCGATCAAATATATTGATATCGATGCACCGATGTGTATTGTTGTGCCATATTGCATAGCGTTGTTGCGTGAGATTATTATCCCCTTTTTCCCCTTTTCACACACGCGCAGTTATGTATACATTCCATAATTCCGTGTAATTCCACGTGGTATGGACAAATTGAAAGAGATTTTACGGAGAAATGTGTACCCATGATTTCTATTAACGAAATAAAAGCGGAAACCCAGCAAGATATCCCTGCCGCATGCAGTACTATTCGACTGCCTCCAGTTGGAATAATCGAATGATTCGAATGAATTCATCGCGCCGCGGCCGGTCCTGATTACCCAAACATTAATTATGTAGAATTTAATCAGTCCTCTTTGATCAAGATATAATAGATCTGTTTAGCTTTCGTCTGTATATTATACATATAAAAATATAAACAAAAGAATAAAAAGTTTTTTTTTATCAGGCAAGAGACAAGACTCTACTGATAATATATAAACTCCTTTTTCATACTACATTTAAATTTAATACAATTTGACATTCGTTATGAAACCAAGTATCTTTTCTGATAAATATAAATAATTAATAAACTATATTGTTACATTTACTCCGGCAATTTTAAACTTTTGTAAATAAATACTAGTAAAAGAAAACACTGTTGTACATTATGTCCAGTATTTTATTATACTTCTTTGAACTGTGCGTGAAGCTCAGGTTGTAAACATCCATTAACATAAAAGTTCTCTTTATACAGACTGTGTAACGATACTGATCTTTTGTCATAGTTAAACATGACGATGCGTTTAATATGAACCTCTTATTTACCGCTTATTTTTACTTTTCATATTAGGGACATTTTTCAAGATGTGTTCTCTCTTCTTATTTATCCTAATTATCCAAATAAATTAAACTTATTTCACACATAATAGAGAATACAATTATTTTGTAAAATAATTAACAAAAATGTGTCCACTTTAGTTTCGTTAAATTAGCGGGTATCATAATCTGTATATATTTTCTACGCAAAAATTATAACTATTATATGCACTAATATTTATATTTTTGCATATACATATTAAGTTGTCATTTCTAAAAATATGTACTATAATTTCATGTAGGATATCACATTGCCAGTAAATTATTTTTATCGCGAATGAAATTATCGCAAAGATTTCTCTTGAAACAAAATTTTCATGAAACCTCTCGTTTTTATCTGTATTCTCACTATACTACGTTATAACCAGTTAAGTTTATAACGCAGAATTAACGTATCCTTATGTGTAGATGTGTATCGTTAAGCGTGATGTAAGAAGCTCATAGGATATTAAAAACGAAATGAGATCTTAGAATATCATTCTCTCTCCCCTGTCTTGTCAACACGTGCATGGGGCGATGCATTTTCCATTTCCTACGAGTTTGCGTGCTCTCGTGCCATTTCCGCGAGTTTCATCTTTTTCTTGAAGGAAAACATCATGACTTCATAACGAGCTGGCAAGATGCCGCTCTTTACGCAGTCGGAGCACACCGGCAACGTAACTTAATTATGTGCCATATTGCGAGACTTCTGATGGAATAGCTAGGCAAAGTTCTTCTTCTGGAAAATTATAAATATTTTCATTGGACCATTTCCCGGTTTATCGTGAAATAAGCCGGAGCCAAGATCGCGATTCGTCGTCATTAACGACGAGGGTGGAAAATGCGGGACTGATTATGACAGAGCGATTACATTGGGATAAGAGGCTCCTCTTCGTGTATTCGCGAAGCGTTACGCCGCATTTTATGTCCCCCCGTTTTAATGACCATCGTGCTACGCTGCATAATGCAAACATCTTTTTTTTAAGCATGCACGTGCGTCGTACATGATATTAAAATATAAATACCGCCATAAAAATTTAAACATTAGCCGTTTTAAGCAGCTCAAAACGGTAATAAATGCAATAAGTTATTTTAATGCATCTCTTAATGTTCTCGGTTTTAAAATTAAATTTTTATGCAATTTTTATACAATAAACATGTATTATGAATTATTATGTTATGTATTAGCGTCTTTATAATAATCTTATAATATGTATTTATTAATATATAAAATTTATATTATATAAATATATATTATTTACATATATATATATATATATATATATATATATATATAATAAAACAGTGCAATATAAATTAATAAATACATCTTGCTATTAATAATATAATTAGGATTTTGTAGATTATGCCCGAGATTATGTTATATTACGTTTATTTTTCAGAGTTACGTAAGTGTAACTTACCCGCAACGTAATTCAATTTTTTTATACTATACCGTTAATTATGTAATAAATTAGTAAAAAGGGATTCTTCCTCATTTTCGGAAGCAGTTCATCGCGCTTTTATATAACTCAGCTTAACTGGAGTATTATATAACTGAGTTATATAAAAGCGCAATGAGAGAGATAGAACTGAGACTGTTTCCCAGAAACGAGGACGAATCTTCTCTTGTCGTACCGTCGTTAATAACCTTTGACCCGGTGCGTAATTAACAGCGTGTTATACCTTAACATTAAGGAGAATTTGAGCTGCGCTGCGAGAGAACGCTTGTCGTACGAACCTCAGGCAGTTGTTCGCATTGTCCGTATTGTTCGGGAAAACAATGCTGGTAGAGACGAATAGACCACGGGCGTTGTATGACGACCTGTGTGTAGAAACTGTCCGTACGATGTGGAATCCGGTGACCACTCTTGTTTCCCGGGTTTTGGATCTTGCTCCATGAGTTCGAGATGATAATCGCCTTCGTACAGCTCAGCGCGCCTGCAAAGAAAAAGCTCAATAACACGACAAATTCTATATAATCTAATTCATCAGAGTGTGAGTGTCAAGTAAACTCAAAACGGAGTAATACATTCAGTTTTTATTCAAGAAAACGTAGATGCAACTTACAGGCAAACAAAAATATCTCGTTGTGGATTGCTGTTGTTTTAGGAAAGCGTGTTAACAAAAGATATTTTTCCAAAAAATATCCTATCTTTCATAATGTTAATTTATATCACAGCGTAGAAAAAAACAAATATTGATCATAGAATTATCAATTGTGACTGCGTTTGCAATTACGCATTCATTATCGGAATATAATTTTAGAATATGTTGTGTGAAGAAATACACACAGAAAAGTGTTAAAAAATCTCAAAACTTTTAGATTTTTATATACGATAAACAAAATTAATTTTACACTTTAAATCCATATAAATATAACAATCCAGATATTTACATATTACTTCAATACATATCTTACATCGCCCTATATTTGCGCTATGCAAAAATGCAAATTAATTATGCGTATCATTCTTTATTAAAGTATATCATTCTCTATATCATTCCTTGTATATGATTACCTACGGTCCGTTTTTTTATTTGTATAAATATTATTAATTTATAGTGATTTGCTTTTAATGTATGACTTTTTATTATGTTAAAATAATCTCGGACTGCAAATGGGAAAAGTATAATTTAAAATATTTCAGTGAGTGCAGTATTATTCCCGGCATTCCATTACCGTTTACTGCGTTAGAATCAACATAATATAACACAAGGGCCGTGTGTAATCTTTTTCATGGACGTTAGCCGGAGTACACAAGAGGCGGATTGTACATCATGGCATTACATCAGAATAAGCTAACAGCGTTCTGACCTAAATGAGAGTCGAAAACATTAATCTACTTCGTGATAAACCGTGTTTTTGCGACTACCGGCGTACAGCCGGTCGCGGAACCTTTTTAAAAGCGAACCGTGAATTGAAAGGCGACGAAGCGTATTATTATAATGGAATACCTGAACATCAGATATACCGTCTGCGACAAGAGCACTTTACTGACGCAAAAAGATGGCAAAGCGGAGAGGACTTAAAGAGCCATTTAATTCGAGATGTTTCAACGTGAACTGCATATCGAATGCATCTTCAAGTATGTCGACAAACATCAAATGATATTTGTTGCAAAATGTAAAAAGTTTGATAGATTACTTTAACACGTTTAATTTATAATTAATTAATATTTTGCTGAGAAAGGCACGATATCTAGTGCAAAATACTATTAATTTATATTCGTTTAAATACAATATCGATTTCGATGTAATCGTAAATTTCTGCTATATATAAATCGCAAAATGTATTAGATTGAAGCGATATTATGAAACAATTAAAATGAAATTACGCATTCATTACGTTACACATCACTTGATACACTACTTGATATAGATTTTTGAGAAAATTTATGCACGTTTTGATTTGTTAGCTTAATGTTCCACGACTAACTCTTTCAACTCGTTTCTTCTATCAATTGTTCTAACAAAACTTCTTCGTGTGTTAATAATAGCCATGCATATACACAACTTGCAATTTTCCGATATATAAATCGTTTATCCCGATAATTTCTCAGAATCCTTTTTTTTTCGTTCTTCATTCATTTCACGAATTTTACCATTGTGCATCGATTAAATTAAAATTATTTGTTATTACTCTTAGCATTTCACTTTTGCGCTATCGAATTTCTACTTAAAAGATCTATAAATTTCGCAAACTGTTTCTGCATAATTAATCACAAAGAGTTCTTACGAACGAATTCATTAATTGTTGAGGAAAACAGACTTTTACGATAAGCTATCGTACCTTCATGATATAAACTGATATCTGGCAAAGCACTCGGGACTCTTGCAATATGCAATTCTGTTGATTTTTTTGTATATCTAACTCGCGTATAGCGCGTGCCCAAAACTCGCGGGTTACATCATCGGCGATTTATTCGCGAAAAATAAAGTGGCGCTGAAATAAACACTAAAATAAACTGAGTTTTCCTCTTTCCGCCTCGTGCGTTATCGCGTTTGCCAGAGTTTGGACTCTTTTCAAATATACTCTAGGCACTCCGGTCACGTGTGCGTCCTATAAAAAGATTTTTTCTCCATATTTTTTACGTCATATACGCAACGTATGCACTTCTCCTCTCTCTCCTCTCTCCTCTCTCTCTCTCTCTCTCTCTCTCTCTCTCTCTCTCTCTCTCTCTCTCTCTCTCTCTCTCTCTCTCTCTCTCTGGCACTAAAATCTCCAACATTCACGTATAGTCGAACGTGCCACGTATCTACTTTGCCTTATATACGATACTCGATACTGCTAGAATGCTGCAGTTTCAGACGATGCAAATTGAGAGTCAATATCGCTCCAAGTTTCTCAAGCTTAAATTAAGAATTCAATCCGATAAAATACTTATTTTTCAATCGGAATATTCGTCTAAACAACCATTTCATTTACAAAAGCGAAAATACCATGGAAAAATATTTCAAACGGCCTGCGAGAATATTGGAAAATCGAAGTTGGAAAGCACCGCGGAATATTGCGTATAATTATATTGTATTTTTATCAATTTTTAATTCCTCGCGTAATCACCTTTTCTCGCAACTCTTTTATTCTAAATATCTGAGTACCTACCATGTGTGTAAATTAAAACTCCGTTCAGGTAACATTCTTTTAGAATTCGAAGAACAAGTTGCTGTTTTCAATTTGCATCGTTAAAGTTTGTAGAGAAACGCTTTATTTTCAATAGCTTATTACTCGAAAGCCGTCAATGACTCGCCATTAAAACTGACGGCATTCTTCTACTTTTGGCCTTTAGCATCGATCACTATACAGAAAGCGTTCAATTGCCCGCGATGACATTCTATATAACCGACGTAAAATGAGGAACAAGGAGAACAGAGGCGAAGAGGCAAATCCATCGTGGGTACTTTAATTCGAAATTGATTTCTCCTGCCAGGACCTCCCCCTCCTTCCCCAGTACTACTCTCCCTTCGACCTAGGTTCTTTCTGCCGTGTCTCGTCATCTCTAATCTTTCCGATCGATTTAAACTCAATCGTTCTCTTGCCCTTCCTCTCGCCGTAAGTTTCCTTCCTTTCGGCGTTCTTCTTTGGAGAACACCTCTCTCCGTTGACCCGATTGCTCAGGTTTTTCCTTCCACCTTACTGTTTCGCAACTGCCTTTCGTGCGACTTCGATGCATCTCCCCGACCCCGACGTCCGTGCCATTTCACTCTTAAGTAATTCGCCGAACCAAAACGATCTTATTCTCGTCCATTTCCTTCAATTTCATTTCCGCTCGACAAGCGGCGACTGCGGCACAGCGATATATGACGATATCGAGTCAATGACAGAAAAGGTAAATGCAGCAACGAATAAATTCGCGAGAGATGTTGTTGAATAAAATGCAACTTTCTTTCTAAATATTATTACTTTTATTGTATTCATTTATCGCTTTGATTTTAAACTTCTAAATGATGACAGCATAAAGAACGTGTTATCCAAAAAATAGCAAAACAAAATTATATTAAGGTAAATGTACCAATGCCTGGACACGTATAATACCTGTGTCTGGATATTTTTATCATTTTAGTCCTTAAAGTTGCCGATGACAAGGTCCACATAGTGCGCTTCGTAGTTTTCGGTGTCTACGTGTATTAATACCTTGAATTCGATGTCCACGTGTCCCAGGGTTGCCGATGACGGGATCCAGATAGTGCGCTTCATAGTTTTCGGTGTCCAGGTGTAATCGTACGTTGAAATTGATGTCTAGGTGTCTCAGGTTGCTGATGACGAGGTCCAGATAGCGCGCTCCGTAGTTTTTGGTGTCTACGTGTATTAATACCTTGAATTTGATGTCCACGTGTCCCAGGTTGCTGATGACGGGATCCAGATAGTGCGCTTCATAGTTTTCGGTGTCCAGGTGTAATCGTACGTTGAATTCGATGTCTAGGTGTCCCAGGTTGGCGATGACGAGGTCCACATAGTGCGCTTCGTAGTTTTTGGTGTCCGGTGTAATAATACGTTGAATGCAATGTCTAGGTGTCCCAGGTTGCCGATGACAATGTCTAGATAGTGAGCTCCGTAGTTTTCGGTGTCTACGTGTATTAATACCTTGAATTCGATGTCTAGGTGTCCCAGGTTGCCGATGACGAGATCCACATAGTGCGCTCCGTAGTTGTCGGTGTCTACGTGTATTAATATTTTGAAATTGATGTCTAGGTGTCTCAGGTTGCTGATGACGAGGTCCAGATAGCGCGCTCCGTAGTTTTCGGTGTCTAGATGTAATAATACCTCGAATTTGATGTCTACGTGTTTCAGGTTGCCGATGACGAGGTCCACATAGTGCGCTTTGTAGTTTTTGGTGTCTAGGTGTATTAATAACTTTAAATCTGAATGTAGGACACGTAGATATCGAATTCGAGGTATTAATACACGTAGACACCGAAAACTACGGAGCGCACTATGTGGACTTCGTCATCGGAAACGTGGGACACCTAGACATCGAATTCAACGTATTGTTATACCTGGACACCGAAAACTATAGAGCGCACTATCTGGAACCCGACATCAGCAACCTGGAACACGTGGACATCGAATTCAAGGTATTAATACACCTGAATACCGAAAACTATGAAGCGCACTATGTGAACCTCGTCATCGGCAACCTGGGACACCTAGACATCGAATTCAAGCTTGATTCATAAGAATCGACTTAAAAATTCCCTAGCGGCAGAATCAAGAGACACGGTAGTGTCTCGCGCCAAGTACACGCGGAGCGAGACCGACCGTGACTCTTTTACGCGACGCGACGGGTTGCGAGTACCCGAGATGTTGAGATCTCAATAACGAGTGAACGGATCAAGTTCTAAGTAGGCTTGATCGATAGCTTACGAGCGGAGATATTGCGACGCAAAGTCCAAATGTGAAAATTTTTTATTAAGATACTTCTTTTTCTATCTACTTCTAACGCCGACGTCTTATATGACACTACAAAAAGGCGTGATATCCGTACAAAATTACCTTTTTCAAAAAAAAGGTAAAAAAATGCGCCAAGTACACGCATAGTAGTATATACGTATTATGTTGTTACCTCGAAAAAAACAAAGTGGTAGTATTATACCTCGAAATAACACCCTGTACATATTGTTTATACAATGCGTAATACTACAAAAAGGCGTGATATCTGTACAAAATTACCTTTTTTAAAAAAAAGGTAAAGAAAGGCGCCAAGTACACGCATAGTAGTGTATATGTTGTTACCTCGAAAAAAAAACAGTGGTAGTATTATACCTTAAAAAAATCTAAGTAACAAGTGGTAGACGAAATCTTTGTATCTTGAAAAATCTCGAAAAAACCTAAACAGTAGTATCTTCACCTCGAAAAAAAAAAACAAAGTAGTAGTATTATACCTCGAAAAAACCTAAGTAACAAGTGGTGGACGTAATCTTTGTATCTCCAAAAATCTCGAAAAAACCTAAGCAGTATTATTTTTATTTCCACAAAATTATTACTCAAGTGATACACATCACAAAATTACGTTACCTTATCAAAAAATGAGTCGCGCTTCAAGTGATCTATTATTACAATTACAAAAAAGAAATGATATCTCTTTTTAAATTACAGCGCCAATTACAGAGAACATATATTTTTTGAGATACAAAGATTACGTCTACCACTTGTTACTTAGGTTTTTTCGAAATATAATATTACTACTGCTTTTCTTCGATTAGAATAAAAAATTGAATCATGAAGAATTACACAGGTAACAGTACAAAATACAAATATTTTATTAAAATATTTAAACCCAACAAGGGAATACAAGGTATTTAAATACAAAGTTTATATATGTATTTTAAAAGATTTAATCGCATCGCAAAGAATTACAGAGGTAACAGTACAAAAAATAAAAATATTTTATTAAAATACATAAATTTTTCTTGTCAAAAAACTTGGCGCTGCTAGAGAGAGAGAGAGAAAGAGAGAGAGAGAGAAAGAGAGAGAGAGAGACCTTTTACAAATTACACACACACATCGCCCACACCCACTCGCTCGCACATACACACCAGGCTGACCTAATTTTGAGGTCTAGCAGCGCCAAGTTTTTGACAAGAAAAATTTATGTATTTTAATAAAATATTTTTATTTTTTGTACTGTTACCTCTGTAATTCTTTGCGATGCGATTAAATCTTTTAAAATACATATATAAACTTTGTATTTAAATACCTTGTATTCCCTTGTTGGGTTTAAATATTTTAATAAAATATTTGTATTTTGTACTGTTACCTGTGTAATTCTTCATGATTCAATTTTTTATTCTAATCGAAGAAAAGCAGTAGTAATATTATATTTCGAAAAAACCTAAGTAACAAGTGGTAGACGTGGAATGGAATCTTTGTATCTCAAAAAATATATGTTCTCTGTAATTGGCGCTGTAATTTAAAAAGAGATATCATTTCTTTTTTGTAATTGTAATAATAGATCACTTGAAGCGCGACTCATTTTTTGATAAGGTAACGTAATTTTGTGATGTGTATCACTTGAGTAATAATTTTGTGGAAATAAAAATAATACTGCTTAGGTTTTTTCGAGATTTTTGGAGATACAAAGATTACGTCCACCACTTGTTACTTAGGTTTTTTCAACGCGAATTAAAATCAAAGAATCAAAGATAAAAATATTTTTTTGCATTATATTTTTATCTTTGATTTTAATTCACGTTATTCTTATTTAAAAACTAAAGTGATAAAGGTGTCTAGACATAGGACTTAAGTGTCCCGGCATTGGTACATTTGTCTTATAAATGTATATTCTATATACTTAAAGTAGCAACTTGAAAATACATTGCAGTAAGATATTTTAAAGCTGCATTAAATTATTTGCAACACGCGACACGACTTCAATCCTCTTCATCTGTACTTTATTCGTATTATAAATTATATTCCATTTGGACAATAATAGACAGATGAAGCATATACATTTATATGTAAATCTCAAACATTAGAAAACTTGTTATATCAAGAACAAAACAGAAAATATCGTAACGAGATAAAAATACCGAACACGACAAATGGGATCCACTTCACTTTCAATTATACGAATGTTCCTGCTCATTAGTGTTGCAATGGACCTAATTAAACGTGTAAATTGGACACTAAATTGGTCGTTTTCAATTGCTTCAATGCTGCATCCCATGTGTCATTATCCACGGCAAATATAGTTCGTGAATTAGAAACGAGTAGGGGGTTAAAGGGCCTTTACTAGAATTCAACGCAAAATAGCTTAAATGTTACTGTTTAAACTCATTATGGACAACAAATTTACTAATTGCAGAGCTAGTCCATTTGATCCCAAATTAATGTGTTTGTTGAAATCTAATATTGAAACGTCTGATACCATATAAATTATATGTTGATAGTGTGCGGAATAACGTAACGCGCTATTCGCGAAGAACCATTTTTCGACAGCAAAATCGACAGCTTGTCTTCAAGACAAGAAAATTGATTGAATCCGTTTTCTTAATGTACGTAACGTAATTTCTAACGTTTAACTTTCTGTGTAAGAACCGACGTTTCTCTCTCTCCTTCGACAAAATTATTGTAATAATTTATTATGCGTAAATACAAAACCAAGCTTTCATTGTCATTCTGCATATTAATTAATTACGCCGAATACGCGATATAAATTGAAATTTTGCACACGCTCGATAGTTCGCACCAACATTGAATATTTCGTTCATACGTATATATATATGTATACGTATTATTGTTCATTGCGACAATCACACAATTATAAGCTTAATGGATGTGAAGCTTTAAACTCATGCGGGAAACGGTCATTTGATTAAACGTTTGTTGAAAGAGAAAACAGTCTGAGTATAATAAATTGAGTATACAGATATCTGTACCACCTATATTCATACGCTAATAGAGAAAGTTAAATGTTTAAATAAATAACCCTCAGAATTATGTCGCGTATATACTTTCATTATTTCAAAAGACCATTATTATTGAAAGATCGTTAATTAATATCCAACCAACCATTAGCATTAAATTAATAAATAACATTAAATAAGAATACTGTACGTGCGTCTATATATAAATACGTGTTTCTTGAAATTATCATTATTCATTCAAACGTTCTGTAGCCTTGAAAAAGTTGGATTAATCTAAACTTAATCAGCAAATAAATCTGCCGCAAAAGGACGCAGCTTTCCTGGCGGAAATCCCGGCTCGCTGTCTGCTCTCATTAGAGAAATTTAACGCGACGACACGTAAAAGTCATAAATACATAGGCAAATACCGTCCGACGCGCTTTGAGATGCACGCGGTGTCGCATGAGCAGGTGCAACGGGATCGAGAAGCAATTTCCCAACCCATCATCAAGGCCTTCAGCGTGAGCGAATCCTCCGAGATAGTATAGCGACGCAAACATAAAGACGGCCAATTTTCACACGGACAGCGGGAACCTTTGGCGCGAACCGAACGGTGTAATTATCAATTAGCCGCGTGAGCGCCTATAAAGTACCGCGAACGCGTTCGCGGAATGTGAAATAATTGCTCATAAACTCGCAACACGATCGACGGGCTGAATTTAACAGTGGAGTCAGGAAGATATGAAAGAAAAACGGGGGATCTTTAGAAGGAGGCGTAATTTCTATCGCAAAAAGAGAGAGTAGTCCTTTTTCTCGCAGCTGAGAAAAAAGTTCAATGTTCGTTTAATTTTATTGCCAATGAGAGATCCTAATTCGCTAATTGATAAAAGGTGGACAGCAAAAAATATGTATGAAAAAATCAACAGTGAAAGCGGATAAATACTTCTTTAGCGATACTGATATTGTTATCGATTCTTAAATTTGCTTTCACAATAAATGGGGGGGGGGGAAGGGAGAGAGAAGGATATATATTATATATATTACACACAGTTAACTGTATTATCATTAATATTGTATAATTTAAATATTTTGTAAATTAGTGCAATCAAGCTACAGCTACACGTATATCTATAAATATATTTTATATACATATAGGTATACATGTAGCTTGATTGCACTAATGTATAAAATATCTAATCTCGAACGACTATTTGGAGAAAGGATTAAAGGAAACACATGCCTAACTCATTTAATAACTTATTCCCTATCTAACGATAAGACAATTCTTTATTTGTATTTTGCATATATGTATAAATATCCTGTATTAGTTTTTTTTGTGAAAGAGAAATCTGTAGAAAAACTTTATATTTTTCAAGTGCCAATATTTTGTTTTTAATACAATTTTAATTTTTCTTATACCTTCTTCATCATTTCAGCAATGTAACCAAGAACGTGCGCGCTTATTTTTATCACACTAGCCTGTGATAGATGTTTGTTCGTGAAAAGTTGACAGCGCTGGTGAGTTTTCCAGCCTGGGCACAAAGAAGAAAGCTGCGACTGGCGGTTATTTAGCGAGTAGTCACCAACGCCGACGATTGTTTTTTATCTTGTGGATTGTATGCGTCGAGGCACGTGAAGGTGAACGCAGTGTTTGGCAAAAGCCAGAAACGTGGTGTTGTGCTGTATGCGCATTCGTGTCCAAGACTTCTCAGTGTTCGTGTTCAGACAAGAACACACGTGATCACTAGCTACGTAAGACAACATTTCTTTTTGTGCCGTGGATATTAATGATAAATATTAATAACACATATACTTAATTTATAAGTTTTTTTGGATTTATGCCTGACATGTACATCCTCCTTTCTAAGGGACATTTTGGGATGTCCTGTAGGCCTGTAAATCTTAACGACAGTTCGTCATCATTATAATGTCGTAGCGCAGTTTTTTCATACAGTAAAAATACTGCGCAACGATATTATAACGATATTATAACGATAATGCACTGTCGTTATGAATTACAGAATAGGCTCACATTGTAAAAAATTTATGTAAATTCACAGTTTTTAGTTGTAAATTCACAGTTTTAGTTGTAAATTTACAGTTTTAGGTTTCAAAATTACCCACTATAATAGGTGTAATTTTACATAAATTTTTTATGTTGCGCATGTACTCTAGAATTCCTACAAAAATATTTGTTAAATATTCATCCCTCCTATGGATCAAAATCTCTTAAGGCATCAACCAAGCGGAAGGTACTTTCATTTTTCAATAAACTAAGAGACATTGAAGATGTATAAGATCTAAAATAACGGAACGTCGGATTCATTCGGAACGTCGGATAAGTTACTTTTGTTACTTTCATTATTATTAAAGTTATTTCTTATTAAAGTTATTTGACTATATTATAATAATATTGTTCGCGATATCGCGATATTATATATTATATACGAGATACAATTTATCAATAGATATATATCTACAATAAAGAGGCAAAATTATATTGTACATTTATTTATATATAATGTTATATCTCATGTCTTTTTATGCATATGAAATGTTATGCCTCTTTATTATAGATATATATCTACTAATAATATATATATATTTTTTTTATTTTTGTACATCATGTACACGGAATAATTTTATAACAATAGTACAATCATATTTGTATTATTGTATTAAAACCAACTTTTTTTCGATTTATGCGTTGTGCATAAATATTTATATAAATTACAATATAAACACGCAAAAATACAAGTTCTTAATTAAAACAGGTTATACGTTATAAAACAAAATTAAAATTGATAACCTAATTCTTTTATTAACTCTCATATTAATTACAGATATATATAATAAAGCGAATCATTTAAAGTTTATATTTTTAGTTTCTACATTGTATTTTATATGACTGACTTAAATACTTTGCGATATCTGTAATAAGTATTATTTTTATGTAACACAAAATTGTAATAAACTTTATTTTGTTTTTGGTCCAAATCATTGGCTACTGTTATTACAAGTACGGCTACATATGTCTACGTATATGTTTGCACTATTAAATTTGCACCTTTCCAATCAGTAGATCATATTTTTAAACTTTTTTAAAATATATATATATTTAATAAATATATATTTATTAAATATTTTAAAAATGTTTAAAGAATATTGCTGATTGGGTTACTTAAATAAATGTAAGATACATGCTTATATTATCACAATGCTTATATCATCACATTACATAGCATAAAACAAAGATAAATTATTTTTGCATCTATTTTATTTAATTAAAAAAATAATTCTTTAAATTCTAGACGAAAAAATTCTTATAATAAAATTATAAACTGTCGGTTATATATAAAACAATAATTATTATTTTTAATTTTATTTGTTTTAGTTAAATATTAATTGAATATTAATTAAATATTTGTGTACAAAAATGAAATTAATACGAAATTACAATTAACTAATTAAAAACTTTATTATAATTAATAATCATTGTTTTACAGAAGTAATGATAATTTTCTTAGAAACATTTTATCGTCTTAAATTTAAACAATTCTTTATCTAATTGAATATAAAATCTATTGAGACCAGTAACTTATATTTGTAATATTATGTATATCATTTTAAGGTTTACATGTTAATAATGTTAATATTTTCAAAATAAAAATATGTCTTTGGCATAAGGTAGACCGAGGCGAATCGAATCATAGGGCGAATCGGATCAAAGTAAGAATTGAGATTGTATTTGTTACATTCATTAATATATCTAACTATGTAAAATACAAATAATAATTATTTGTATTCTACATGGTTAGATATATTGATGAATGTAACAAATATGATCTCAACTCTTACTTTGATCCGATTCGCCCTGTGATCCGATTCGCCTCGGTCTATCCTAGATTGTGAATTTTATACTTCAAAACCGCAATATTAAAAATACGTAAAACAATATTACGAAACGTATTAGTAAATTTATAGTCTCTAAATTTTAAATTTTATGTTAGAATTTATTTAAATACAAGTATAGGTAAGTATTTAACTGTTTCCATAATTTTTTCTGATATCTATGAAACTATTTATCTTTACTTATCTATATTTCCAGCCCACTAGAATATGTTGGGCTAAAAGTATAAATAAGAAAACATACGCTTACACATACATATTGATAAATTGGTTCGACGGTAGTAAATTATTTAAAGGATAATTTTCTAACCTGCGCTAACTTTCTCTGCGTCTATGTTATTAGATATTTGTTAAATGCTGAATTATGTTGTGCAATATTTAATAAATACCATGTTATTTCCGTTTTTGGAAGCGACAGCTGGGCGATGAATCGTAACGATCTTTGTACGTACATGGGTCATTCTTACCGCCTCTTTAAAAATTAATGGTCCCTATTGCAGAACCAGAATTAATGTATTAAACTCGGATTTCCGAAAGCAATAATTTCGGCATAAGTTGGCGACAACGCCCATGCTATTTCTTCGATTCAAAAATCGAGTTATAAAATTAATCAGTGTGATATGAGAGAATTTTTAGACATTGGCTTAGGTATCTCGAAAAAATTAACTCCCGTACTCACTAATATGAGCTTCTGAAAAAAATAGTTCCTTCAGGAATAGTTTTAAACAAATTTTAAAATTTGTTAATAATCACTTAAAATTATGTAATCAAAACATGTAATATTCTACCCTAATTTGTTTTTTCAATTTGTTTTTTAAGAATAATTTTATGGCACACATATACTAAAGAAAATTATTTCCATATATATTTCTATGTACATTCCTTTTAATTATGTATATATTATTCTCGTATATTTCTATTCTCGCAAACTTGTATTCCTATATATCTCAATCAAGTGTACCGACCTAAACGTACGTAATCTTATCTTTTACAGGCTATTCCGCTTTTACCGAACAACGGAGAAACTAAATCCAATCGTCGCCGATTGTATAAACGGTTCGTTGCGTTCCATTTTCGCGAGTGTCGTTCAAAGTCGTCGGATTATTCGGAATTCCGTCGTTTCTCTGCCGTCCGAGTCCGCCGGAAATAATCGAACGTTAATTCACGTTTCGGGATCGTCGCGTAAAATATCGTTCTTTTTTAATAATTAGCATATAACTGCGTCAATTTCCACGTTCTCAGACGTGACGGCTGTCTCGTGCGTGGTCCTTGAGCGGAAAGGTGCCGGGATCGCATAACAAGAACTGCCCAGATCATTTGACTTCACTGTGCGTGGAAGGGTGCTACCATGACGTGTCGGTGGCGAGGGGAGATGATCCTCATTGTAGACAGCTCGCTTTCTACTTTTCGAGGATCTCTCTTCTCTCTGTCGAACACTATTCAACTGGCCACGCGGGGTTAAGCCCTTAATCGGGCAAATCGAGTCAGTTGTCCGGCTCTGAACGCGTCGAGATAACGCGGTTATCGCGGAAATAATCGGGCGTTAATTCGCGTTTCGGGATCGTCGCGTAAAATATCGGTTTTTAATAATTAGCATATAACTGCGTCAATTTCCACGTTCTCAGACGTGACGGCTGTCTCGTGCGTGGTCCTGTGCGGAAAGGTGCCAGGATCGCATAACAAGAACTGCCCAGATCATTTGACTTCACTGTGCGTGGAAGGGTGCTACCATGACGTGTCGGTGGCGAGGGGAGATGATCTTCATTGTAGACAGCTCGCTTTCCACTTTTCGAGGATCTCTCTTCTCTCTGTCGAACACTATTCAACTGGCCACGCAGGGTTAAGTCCTTAATCGGGCAAATCGAGTCAGTTGTCCGGCTCTGAACGCGTCGAGATAACGCGGTTATCGCGGGCGATTTTTCCACGAACAAACTCGGTCGTTACGTAACGTTTTCGGGAGTGACGTATTAAATATCGCGCGATTATAGTTATCCGCGTATACGTGTGATGCCGGTGGAGTTGTGTTCGAGCATCGAGGGAGCTAACAACCCGAGAGGACAGCCTGAGAGGAGGAGGAGGCCTGGGAGAGGCATCGGGCGCCAGCGGAACAACTTTGCGGTAAATATTAATTTTTATTTTGTGCAAGAGTAATTTTTTTTGTTTATTCTTGAGCTTTTTATTTTATCATGATTTAGAAATAATAGTTGGAAGAAAAGGAGTAATTTAGTATTTTATAAAAATTGATTCTTGTAAATATTATTTTCGGAAAATGTGTAATTATTTAAATAAATATCCAATTTTAAATAATGAATAAAACGTTTGATGCTATATGAATTATCTATGTTTTAAAACATTGAGTTTTTTTAACACTGTTTTAATATGAATTTTATATTTATTTGTTACAGAATCAACGTAGCTACGTGGCAGATATAATTCCGCTGTTGCGCATTGGGATTGGTGAGTGATTAATTAACATATCAATTGAGATAACTGATAACGTGATAACTGGATTTTATCCAGTTAAAGTAGTAATATGACGTAAGATCTAATACATCCATATATTTATTGTTATAAAATAGAAGATTTTTTTTTAGTTAGTAACCTAGATAATTATTTTACATCCAATTAGTTTTATATCACTTAAAAATAGTTTTGAATTAATATATTATATTAAAAATAGTTTTAATAATTTTCAAAATATAAAAAGATGATATCAATTCTAATTGTGTGGGAAATTTCGGATCTTACGTCATTCATCTGAATGAGAATCTCTGCATGCTTTTGAGATGAGATTCAGCAACAAACCGTTCGAATCGTTGAAAATACGGATATGGGCCTTAGATTCTATCGAATAGCGCGTCTAGCAATTTTCATTCATTTATTTTCAAATTAAAATTTTATTGTATTATTTTATAAAGTTTATATATACATATTTGAAAGTTTATTTAATATAAATTTCATAATCGTGATCAAATGTCTCCGAATCAAAACGCTGTCGACATAGAGATCTTTTGCAAATTCAGATTTGTTTTCTATTTCAATATGTGTTTTAATTCTTGAATATTTTAATATACGAATAAACGCGTGTATTTAAAGAATAAATGCGAAATTAATTCATATGTTAACAAAATTGTTATTGTTATTATTAATTGTTAACTTCGTACTTAATTGATTTAGTTAATGTGATGGCCTCTTCGCGACGCGTTCGTGTCTCGCGCATCTTAAAAAAGCGTAAAATCTTACGCTTATTGCCGGCAGCAGCAGGAGTATTTCTCCTTGCTGCCGATCTGGCTACTGAAGCCAGAATACGGCCAGGTGTTACAAAAGGTGAGTGTACTCTGGCCAGAAGAATGAAGATGAAGAGGATCAAGGTAGGTTAGTGTACCACACCACACCAATCAAAGTAATAAAAAATACAGATAAAGGTAAGCCTGTAAGGTTATCTGTATACGTGCAATACGTAATCTCGAGACGGAAAGTCGTCTCGTATTAAATTTATATTTCGCGTAAATAAAACTCTTAATAAAACTTTTAAATGGTCCCGATTTAAAACCGATTTAAATCCCGATTTAAAATTTACGCGCGCTTGTCTAATTTTGGGTAATCGCGGTCATAACTTTAGGTATACTAGATAGAGATACGGGTAGGTAGGAATACGGTTAAAAATTAGGATAAAAATCGGGTAGGTATAAGAGACACGAATAAGTACGGGTAGGTAGGGATATGGGGGTGTAATTTTCGACAATAAAAATAAACTTCATTAATATTATAATTGTAAGAAACTTAAGTAATAAGTAAGCATACGAATAGGTAGGAGGAAAGCGGGAGGGTATGATTCAATAATGAATAAAAAATAATTTTTTTTATAATTTTAAGTAATTTAAATTGATTTGTGTAAAACTGGTAATAACATAACGTTCAGAATTATTACAAAACGATTCTGTCGCGAAAATTGTCAATTGTACAAAATTGTATATGTGTAATATAATTAAATTGTATATATCTAATTTTTATCTAGCAATTTTTATTCATTTATTTTTAAATTAGTTTTTTTCTTGAATAAACTATGTATATAAAACTTCATTTAATTATATAAATGACTTTATTCAAGCAAGTTTTCTTCATTTAATTGATTAAAATAAAGATTCGCGAGTTATGGAACGTTCTGTATATCTGTCATCCCTCATCTCTCCGTCGCTTACTTGAAACGAACAACAACATTTGCCATGTAATAACAAAAGAGTTAGGTAGAAGAGCTCTTGACGTAAGCGGAATGAGAAAAGAGGAGAAACCACGCAGCAGGAGTTCCTGAGTCTTTAGTTATATAGTCTAGACTAATTGATATTATAATAATGTATTCGCAAATATATATGAAAATTCATTATTTTCTCATGTATTAAATTGTTAACGTACATATATAACAGTTTTAATTAAAAAGCTTATAAATTATCAATATTATAATATTAATATTATTCAAAAACTATTTCCTTGTTATAAATGGAATATTTTTTCGTGTTAATATATAAATTATTGACTTTGATTTATAAATCAAAAATATTTCAGGTTGAAACTTATTATCCATTTAATTGATCGATGATGCTACAAATCTAAATCAGGAAATGTCGTATCTTATTTTATTATTTTCTTCGATGACTAAATATGACATTCGCGTTTGTAGAAAAAACAAAAAAAATCTTTCGTTTTTAATATTCTCTGGTTAAATAACTGATAAAAGATTTTTTTGACCCTCGCGGCATCGAGGAGAATCCCGGGATCTCCGTCCATGGTGAAGCTTTCGCTTACGCGGCGGAATTTCCGAGAGAATAGAGCGAAAGAGTATTCGCAAGAGCGCCGGAATGAAAAATTCTGATACGTTGCTCGCGATTTCCAGCGTACCAGTTTGATAACAATGCATAAAATGGAGATTGTGCTAGTATATGATATAAAGAGGTTTATACAAGACAGATTGTTCTGATTATGTCTATAAGAATGTAAAAAAAATGTATTTTCACAAGATAAATAAGAAATGAATTTTCTGCATAAAGCTCTTTCTGATAGTTATAATCTCAAGTTAATTTAAAACGTTATATGTTAAAAAATTAACATACAATTTCTCATTCAATTCATGCAATTAGTGTTAATGCTATAAAAGTAAAAAGTAATATAAATTAAATTATATAGAGAAATAATTATAAAAAATTATAATATAATTTTTAAACATTTTAGATTAAAAGAAACCTATTGCCGTTTTCTTCCTTTTTTTAAATAATATTTTTTATTTACTGTAGCATGTACATTCTGAATTACTTATTATTGAGAGATAATTCTCGATATTATCCACATCTAAAGAGTTTTCCTATCTAGAATTTTACTAGGAACGTATTTATGGATCGATCTGTATAACAGGCCATTTAATATTCTAATCTCTTTGTTATTAAAGCAACTAAGTTTCCAGTTTATGAGTAGACGGCTCCCATTTCTTCGGACTTTAATTGCACCATTATCGGATAAATAATTGCTATTTCCGTCAGGGTATCGCGGCAAAATGAGTGATTGCGGTCAACCATGCGAAATTCGGCTTGAATAAAGAAATCCGGGAAAATTATGCCTGGCTGGAATAATTAATCCCACAATCCCGTTTCTTTAAAAATCGCCGATAATGAAAAAGATGGATAAAAAAACTCTAACTAGTTGAAAATTTATGCCTGGGACGACATTAAAGTATGAGTAGTTTTTAATAACAGCTCGTCCTAAATTCTCTAACTTTGAACAATGTCATAAATAAACTAAACTTAAAATTTATCCTGCAAAGAATGCAACTCCATGTTTTCCAAAAAGTCTACGGCTGCAAGGAGATTCGACGGATACGTCGGTAATTGACGTTATTTCTGTCTTATTACGAATATTACGCGCGCCACCGTTCTATGACGGCATTCCTGGCATTACGGTCGTATCTTAACGCCGTTTGATAGAAAATCGATCATCGCGGAAATAAAAGCTGTCACTACGACTGTATGAATAAGAAAGATCTTTCGATTTGACCTTACCGCTCTTCCTAAAATACAAGAAAACCGAAATCACTTATGCATACATCATGACTCGTCTTTTCCAACAAGTGACATTCTAGGTATGTATTCGCAAGAGATAATTCCGGGATTACATATAACATTATATTTATGAATTTCGAAAAGATCAAGAATGCGAGAAAGAAAGACAAAAAGCATTATGAAAGTTTAAACGACAAACGTCACATAATTCTGACAGGCTCTCAACATACACTTTATATATTATAAAGAAAAATAAAAAGTGTGACATGTTAAAATTTCTAACAAACAAGAGAAAAAATAAGAAAATCGTAAAGATCAAGCAAATAAAAAATTAAAATTTTAAATGTAGATGTTTTTTACTACAAAAGAATGTAAATAGAGTTAAAAATCATTGCCACACGCTAATACATTGTAACATCATCTATAATAAATGACCTAATTATAAATTAAAGTGGAAGAGAGGCAGAGAGAAAGAGAGATTAGCTGCGGTGAACGAGGTGAGAGCGTGGTGTTAACTGCAGCTAATGCATCAAGTTAAACTCGGTAGAAGAGCACTAGCGAAACTTTCATCCATAAATACCGTGATTTTTTTTCAGAACCACCGGACCTCGTATTACATTATCGTTAACGTCGAACGCAGTACAATGCCGCCGCCAATGCACAACGCCCGCCGCACCACCCCTGCGGTGTATCTATGCGGCTGTTCGATCGGCGTTGCTTCCATTATTACAGCTCCCGTCTCCCAAGTCACGGGCAAAATAAAAAGACAGGCTGCGAAAGAAAAAAATAGCGAATGCTTGCAAGCCCCTCACAATAACTGTCGCCGCGTTAGCAATCGCGTTTGCTCAAACGAACTTTAAAGCGCGTGGTGCGTGTCAAAAGATTCTCTTTCGATTTAATTCCTTCTTTATTGGTGCTTTGCGGTAGTAAAGTTTTTGCCCCGTTATTTAAACAGATACAATCGATGGCCTGAATGTATTTTTAATCTCTTTGTTAAAAGGTTGCAGCAATCGACATTATTATATGTTCTTTGCTCTTCTGATGTTGCTACATTTTCAATATTTATGCGTCCTCGTTAAGAAATGTTTAAGTTTTAATAATTTAAATAAAAAGAACCGAAATACATACATACATACATAGATACATGTATACATCGTCAAAGAATAACTCTTATGGTCAGTTAAACCTCGTTCCATTTCGAACTTTTTCTTGATAGTTCAAGATAATTTCTCTCAATATATAATAATATATCTTTCTCAGTCTATTTTACGGCAATCTCATCTTTTTATTGCATAAGCGTAGAATGAGAAAGATATGTGGAGAGAAACTATATCTTTCAATCTTAAACTGCCAATTATCAGGTTTACCCTGCAGATAGAATGCTCGGTGCATGTACAAGTATATGTTGTCGGATTCACGAAGTACGTTATGTACCATGCAGGGAGTTAGCTCGTCGCATCACCATCGTCAATGTTGAAGTTGCCAGTCGTTGTAAATGGGCTTTGAACTTACACTGAAACGGATACATTAGGAACGAATATGTTAATCGAATTTCGCGGTCTCGGGATGGTTAACGAGGTCGCGGTGATACGTGTTCCGTAGGATTATGCGATAATATGGAATTTGCGAGTTTCTAACTCTTTACCGTAACAAGTTGCGCGAAACAATCCATTTCCCGTATTAGAACGCGCGCGCGTACTTCGTTATCACATTACATATTAATTAAATAAAATCGCTAATCCCTCCACCAAGACATGGAAATAATCTTTCATCGCTGCCTTATCGCCGGTTCATTTTAATCGGTCGTTGACCTTGATGGACAGCAGCAACATCGGCTTAATCGAATTTCCTCGATGCAAACATTTGGGTTGGCATAGTAGCGGCACGGCGTTATTTACCGAGAGTACCCGATAACATAACCGAGTCATCCGCTACAACAGACTACAAAACTGGAAGATGCTCCGATAATAATTTCATTCCGCTTTGCGCGCGTCGTGCGGCCGCACGTGCGCCAAGATAATGCATGATAATCGGGCATTAAGGAGCGAATTATACGGCGCTTAACGCCCCATTCCCGCGCCTCGGGGTTTCGCAAACAGCGGGTTTTTACTCGCTCGCGTTGTGTAGGTACGCTCGCCAATTAAGGACACGGTCGCGATTAAAGTGAACGGAGCAACCCCCTTTAAGGCTTCGGGCTTTAAGATGCGCTCCCTTGAAATGAAATTTGCAGCACAGCTCCGCTCGGAAACGTCGAGCTTTCTTAGCTTGCTGCCTCTCTTCTCGATACTTTCCCTCGCCGGGGGGTTTACCGCGACGAAAACGGAGACTCGACCGTCCAAGTTTGGCCATTTATTTCCGGGACGGTCGCTACAAAGAATTAATGAAGATTAGGGATAAGAGCGTAGGAGCTGTGAAAAATTACGAAAAGATTACGACTATTGTGGATTATTCTGTCGAGAGTTCTTAGTTTATTTCACTACTTTGCGTTATTTTTAGTATGCAGTACTATATCAATCGCAATCAGATGATTAAAATTGTACTATGTAGGTCGAACAGATATGCACAATTCTATGTTAAGAAATTTTATTTCAAACATTGATTGGAAATCTAAATTCTTTCTAGTTTTATATATAATTTTCTTGATCACATTATTTTAGATTTTAATAATTATGAGAAATGATATCGGATAGTAAGTTTTAAAAGATCGAATTCCAATTATCCATGTGCCACGTTTATTAAAATATTGAGATCTTATCGATTCTTAATGTAATCAAACATTCTTTCATTGTCTATAACATTAATATCGTGTGAACTGCCAAAGATTAATTTTTACAATTTTTCTTTCGAAAAATGATTAACAAATTAAAATTTTAATTTTAAATATGTAATAAATAAAGACACGGAAAATTTTCAAGAAGTATATAAAATCTATTATGTGTTAAAATAATTTAAATGTAAAATATAGATATTTTTAATTGACCAATACTTACCGGAATAAAAAGTGTAAAGATATTTTTTTCTAATTTTTTTAAATATTATATTTCATCATCTTGAAAAAGCTGAACACATATTTTATGGAAATATCGAGACGTATAAAACAAAACATAATATTCCGTCAAATAATAGAAATTTTCGGGTTATATACAAGGAATCAGTTATGGGCGGCACGATATTGATGAGAATAGCATCAGGATGCACATCCGGTAACCATGCATGTCGGGTAACCAGAGGCACGCATATGGTACATCACGTGATAATCTTCGACTTAAGCCATGGCTCAGCTCGATTGGCAATTGCGTCAGGTGGTAAAACAAGAGAGGTTGTTTCCACCCCCTAAGTCCGTAATCCGAGCGGTCGGATCGGTCGGAATTCGATGGTGGATGAAATATTATTAAAGAGCATGAGATATATGGCTTCTCTTAAGAGAAAAAGAGAGAATGTAAACGACCGCGGGATAAGCTAACAACGACTCGGAGAGAAGAATTGAGCTTTTAATACCGTATAAATCTGCATGATAGGGGAAAGCGAAAGCGCGCCCGGCGCGGGCGATCGTATTACTCGCAACAATTTCGAAGAGATACGTCAATTACCTGTCGATAGAGGAACGCTTAGATCGCGAGAGGTCGATCACTCCCGCCATTCGTCCACGAGCTGCAAAGCTTAAAGCACGGTCGACAGCTTAATTGATGTTGACCGACAACAAACAACTCGATATTACTCTCAACGTCCTCGCGCGCCATTGATCGATCTCGACGTCTTTGAGTTCACAGAGTTGACGTGAAGCTCCTTGTTTGCGCGGGGATGACTTATCAAACGGCGGTATAATCGATTGGCCCGCGCTCGTCACGTATCGTGTCAGATTTAACAGATACAACGTTGCCGGAATACTCGGGCGATTCGGCCACCAGTTTCGCATATATTAACAGAGAAACGAAAAACGGTAATCAAGAGAGATGCGTCTTTCGCCAAGTATATTTTTTGTAAATCTTTTCATGAACGACACGCTAGAGTATTTCCTTTATTGGAAGGAAAACACTTCCCTTCCAGTAAAGAAACCACTTTTTTTTATCGAAATTACTGTTCGTTAATCGACAATTAATTCCGATCGCGCGAATCAGCTTTTTTCCGACCAATATTCGTGGAAGCGGATTTTCGTTCCTGGTTTCATGTTTTTCGACAGCAGCTCGGAGTTAGTACGCGCGCGTGTAAGTCCTATACCGGTCCACAGATTGAACGAAATTCGCAAAAAAACTTTCATTCGCAAACGATTTCTAGGCGCGCCGGTCATAGCACTCGTAAAACCGCGCGACAACGACACGAACACAGCCCACGCTTCCTCCTGTTATCCCCTTTATCTCCCCCGTCCCCCCCGTTCCCCGCTGTCCACCGCGCCGCAAGCTCTCGATGCTGGAAACAGTTGTAAAACCTGCCGTTTGCCACGCGGGGATGCAAAACATTCTACCGGATCCACTTTAAAATACTCCACGAGCGCGTCACGAAAAATCCTCCCGTCCGGCCTTTCGAATAACATCGGCGAGATGACCCGTCGCGAAAGTGCGCGAGCGTGAAAACGTCATGCTGGAAAATCGAGAACCTTTTTTTCCCCCCCGCCGACGCCGCCATTCTGGCACTTGTACGCGTTATCAGCTAATCGCGTTGACAGGACGGACCGTAAAAAAGTTTGTCGCGAATTGTCTGGCGATGACGCGACGGGCGGTACAGTCTCGCATTTTGACGCATCGATCCTAGGAAAGGCAGCGGGCAACGTCATTTAAGTGTTTAACTATGTAAAGCGACGTCAGTTCCATGCCGTTCAATTTTTTCCCCAGAAATAAGTTCCTCGTGCCGAAGCTAAAAGTAATGTAACACCAAGGGTAAATAAGTGGCAAATTTCGATCGAAAAACGCGTCTTTTCTGACAAGCATCTGGTTTTTGACGGAAAAGAAATAACTGAAATATAATAACATACTTAATCGATTGATTATTCGGATTCCTAAAGACAAACGACGAATATATATATCTCTCGGCTGTGAGTTAAAATATTTTAAACGTTTGCATCTTTCACAAGTAAGGGTGGTATTTTTAATATTTTCTTCCTGTGTTCCCATTCTCTCTTGATACACGCTTTTCCCGGTTTAAAAAGAAATATTATGCTGTGAAAAGTTTAAGCGTACTTACAGGTCGCTGAGGAACTTTCAGACGCTTGAACTTTCGAATACGCCTCTCGAATTACTTCGCAGAATATAGGGAAACTGTGTATACGGATTTAATCTATTTCTGCGGCTCACCCCACCGCGCAAGCGGAAACTGGAAAATATTCCTACGCGTCTGCGATCCGAATCCGATTCCCTAAACATCGAGTTACTTCAGGAGATACTTTTATTCGCCGCTGTCGGATTCCGCGAGTTTATACGAAATGACTCAGGCACATCTTGTCAAACATTTTGTGTGCACACATATATATTTCACATATTTAGAATATCTATATATACTTCATACTATACCAAAACTTCTGACATAATAATATAGGAAAAGTCGGTTTAAGAGATTCAGATTTTTAACAGATAAATATGAAACTAGAAAAGCGATAAGAATAAATGCAGCTAATAGTTATAAAAAACCAATTACAGAAATTATAATTTGAAAAGGCGGATTATTCCCTGTTTAATATTGCTCCCATAAAACTGCAAAAAGGAAAGAGCAGGTAGAATTTTTCTATACAATTATATTTAGTCGACAGTTTTGGAATAAAAAAAAGGTATGGAAAAAGAATTACAATATCTGCAGAGAATTTCTCATCGTATTCTTGGTACAGCTAGGAATGGGAACTGTAATTTTTAAGTTCGTATATACAATTTGCTGCATGTATCCAATTTTGGAGCTATGTGCTTTATATCGTGAAAATAAAATATCGCGTTAGTTTGCAACAGTCGATCCGTTATGCTAGACTTTTATTTTATTTCGTACCCGGCAAATCGAATAAATTGTTGAATGAAAAATTGGTAAACTGTATCCGACATTGCGTTTAATCTCAACTTGTTCTACACGTAACCCATAGTAATCCGCAGAACGAATTTTTTAGACAATTGAAAACATGTGCAGCGTTTACTTCTAACAATGCGGTAAAACAATGTTATATTTTCAAGGCGTTTTTTATCTCTCACTTTTCCGTGCATCCAAATAATAAAAAATTCTGTACGTTCGTTAAATGAGTTTGCAGAAAAAAGATCTGTGACGTTTGTAAAACGAATATCATCGAGCTCTGACAATTAATATAACAACTCGTTTTTCTCGCGGGCTATAACGTTTTGATTCTATTAAAGTATAATCCTTTGTAGAGAGAAGAACAGTAGTCTTCTTATATGATGAAAGCGGAATATGCAAATAAATTGATCCATTCCATTTATCTGGACCGAATAGGATTTGACACCAGACTGATGAAAGTTACAATTCTCTTTCCGTGTAACGCGGACAAAACCAACGTTACAGTCGTCTACCAGCTCAGCGAGATCAAAGTTCTAAATCAGGGTACGTTTGAAACGTTTGCCTCTCGGGGTTACGCCTGTGTTCTATCGCTATATCCTTCATACAAACGGGCCGCCACCGCCGTGTCATACCTTCGCAGGATGTACCGGCTTTTGCCATTTTGCATGCTTTCTTTATGCGCTTAAACACACGTACACATATAAGGTACGCGCGGCCGCGGTTGTGTGTAACAAAAGCGGGACGGGGCCAATGTTATCGGAATGGTGTGAAAGAAACGCAAAGCTGAAACTAACGAGCTTAACTTTGCCCTGTAACCGCGGCAAAGCCGGCGGGATCAGACGGAAAGTCTGTTTTCCCGTCTCCTGTCACGAGCACGGTGCAGATACGCGCTGCCGAATCTCGTTTCGTCAACTTGGCTGCACGTTGACCCGATGCATTAGACGTCCTTTCAGATTTGACAGCACGGCGATTAAATCAGCGCCGATTAATGAACGACGCGACGATCGAGCTATTTTGAACGTGCGCCTCAAATAAGTTATTGGATCGAAGTTATAGTACGTGATGATATTGTGTTGTCTGTATATTTTTCCAATTTAAACTTAATAAGAGACAAAATTTAGCTAATAAGAGACAAAAGGTTTTAAACTTTAGACAGTATAATTAATATTATTAATTTTATTATAAAAAATTTTATCTTTATGTTTTCGACACTCGATAATATAATCTGGAATACGAATGGATATATTAGTTATACATAGATATATTATATTTCTTCTCAACAACAGAGCTCAATTTGATATCGATTAATATTATTAATTATTTATTAAATTTCGCAAATAAGAATCTTATCCTTTCGCCCTATTATTCTTTTTAAATAGTAATAATTTAAAAATCGATTGAAATTTTTTGTAGCCATTACATACATAAACAATAATAAATGAAATTAAACCGACATAAATTTTACAATTTATTACAGAAGATGCTATTTTTGGTCGGGTTAGATCTTGGTAGGCTAATAATAATATTTTTCTAATAAGCATTTTTATTAAAATCACTGTAAAGAATTTACAGTGATTTATATAAAATCAAAATTATATAAAATCAAAAAGTTAAATCGATTTAAGTATGTGGATTTACTGTTCCAATAAAGAGCTTTAAAGATTGACAAAAAATCGGCGCGCGCAATTTATTAAATGGAAAAAGTATATACAAAATTCACACAATACATTATTAAACTACCAAAATCAAGCTCGACAGAATTACATACGTAAATTGATATCGAATAAATAATCAGCTTTTTCCGGTAAAATCCGGTTAATCTCAAGAAGCAACAAAAATTTAAATTTTGAAATGAGATAAAAATGGCACGCTGATAGCGTTCTACTGCTGTTAGAAGTATATCAGCAAATTATTTTTAAATTGCTAGGAAGAGAAAAAATTGTAAGTTAAAATATTATACCGTTTTTCACAATCTTTCTACTACATTAGTAATAAATAACAAGTATTAACAATAAATGACAAGTATCTACGCAAAAAAATGAAAAGGACTAATAAATAATTTTAGGACATAAATAATATTTCATATATATTATATTAAATTTTCACACATTAATCTTTTACTAACGAATTTAACAAAATGAGATTTTAATAATTTCGATAATACGGTAGGATTATATAAAATTATTAAATACGCAAAATGTCATACTTTAATTATAGTATGATCATTTGATCAATATCATATATGGAATCGAATTTGTTGCTAAATGCACGTTTTATTTTCTCGGAATTAATAATTATAACGCAGAAAAAATACGTTAATCCTGCCGCTTTAGCATATGCATTATTCTGTAGTTTGTTATTAAAAAAGTTGTTTCCAAATCACCTCAATATATCGCTACCCGATTGAACGCTAAAGGTTAGGTTAATTTCGTTTCTCGGGCAAGTCCCCGCCCCGAATTCAGGCACGCAACACAAAAGCGTGATAAATGATTTATTCGCCACGGTAATTATTCTCGCGGAATAATTCACTCGGGCCCGTCGTTCCTCTTTCGTTCGCGGCCCATTATTTGCGCTTCGGCTTATGCGAGCCGCGAGGTCCACGCGCGGTTTCTCATTCTGCCGGTACGGTTAAGCGCGGGACCGTTACCGGAAACGCGTCCAGTATTCCGGTGGTTGAATTTCCACGTGAAAATGCATACAGGTGTACGTAAGACGTATGTAAACGAGACTTGCATCAACAATTTACCGTTGCGCCCGTGCGTCAGCGCCATTCGTACCTGTCGCGTAATAACGTACACGGAACACTCCTCTCTTCGCATCGCGTCGTTCATTCAAGAAAATTGTTTGTGACGCAGACCAAAAAAAAAAGGAAAGAGGAACGGAGAGAAATGTCCACTCGGGAGAGAGAAAGGTCTGCGCGTGTATTCTGAGTGTCCCGGGCATCGCGCATTTTCTCTCCAACTACGAATAATGAAAAACAAACTAATAGGATGCTGCTTGTTTTAATTTCAAAAAGGTTGATTCTTGCGTCTAAAATTGAAGGAAATCAAATAGCAAAGAATAAAGTTTTAAATATAATAGTTTTAAATCAAAGAAATTTTGGAAAATTTTATAGCTTAAAAATTTGTGTATTCAAATTTAACTTAATATAATTACTTTTTAAATGCTTATCAAAAATAAATATGCATTATTTATACACCAGCTGTTCATTTATTAAAAGTTTAATAGTTGGCAACTAATTGATAGTTATATTATTACATTCATCATATCTGATTTTAATTAACAACAAATCATCAAACTCATATATATTATCGTGAATTATATTTATTGAATAGAATGTACGTTAATTCTTCCTAAAGAATTTTAGAAATATATTTTTCAGTTTTATCATAAGTGTGATTTTTTTTGTACATATACTCTGTTGGATTAAATTTCAGAAGGTTTCGGGGGGAAAATGTTACTTCAATTTCATTGGAATATGTTGCTCTCATAGATTTTTATCTTACAATTTTAAATAAGAGTTTTTTGATAAAATGCCGGAGATATCCCGTACATGTACGAATAGAAAGGTTGTGTGTCATTGTCGACCGCATTCAAAAACATGTCGCGTTGGTATACACGCCTAAAATATTTACGTATACCCACAAGTATGCATGAAAGAATATGAATATCCCTGGTTGTCTGATCCTTTGTATCCATTGAATTTAAAATAATGGCCATATTTTTAATGCGTCACCGGGAAGTATAGCGCGTCACGATGATCTACTATATCCAAGGATCTTTGTATTATAATACCACGGACGAATAGAAATCCCTCCACGGATTGAGATAAATAACGGCCATTTGTCGAAGTATTCTGCTCATAGAACTTAATCGATTTTTTAGCTAAGAAAGATGTATCACCGTAAATGGGATATATTACAAAATTTGTCTTCGCGTCAAGCCCGTGAGTCTTAATGAAACTATCATTCCTTAAGAAGTAAAAGATTTATAGAACAAATTGTTTGTGATGCAATGTAACGATATTTTTCTTTTTATGGCGCGTATAATCAATGAAACTGAATGTAATCAGGTATGCGGAATGATTGAACGAATTCGATTTTGTAAGAAAATAAAAGACACGAAAAAGTCAGGTACACATTTTTCTGCCGTATAAAAATCAATATTTGCCCTCAAAATGACACATGGTAATTTGCTTTGCCATTTTATCTTGCCAACAATTCAACATTCAGTAAAGACAAATAAAAGTCGTGCATTTACAGTGAATACCAGGTCGAGCATCCGGCAACAGATTCGCGGAACAAGCGAATGTAGCCGAATACTGATATTCTCGTAACTATGAAATATGGAAAACAAACGTGCCTGGCTGGAGGTGGACAATGGATACAGTTTGTTTCAGTCGCTACGAATATTTCGTTACTTGTCTGGGCGCGATGAATCAATGTACTGACAACGCTTTATTTCTTTATTTCTTCACTTTCAGGATAACTTGATTATGTTGTTAATTTCACACAGATTATAGTAAACATTTTATTTATTTTTATTTGATTTGAGAATAAGAATTTTTATTATTAGAGATAATTTTAAAACTCAACAAAAATCACAAACCATTATTTATAACACTTTATAATTTAATTTTAACATAAAATTACAATTATCAATATCAAATAAATTAGACACTAATTTTCTCGCAAATCACAAAGATATCAAATTGTATTAAACATACTAAAACTTGAAATAATTTTTTTTCTGTACTGGATCTGATTTTCTTTTATATTTTTTCTTCTTTTTTTCTAAAAAAATACATGTATGATATTAACGACAAGCTAAGCATTAACATTTTCGCCAATAGGACAGAGCGTTTCTCTTCTTTCTTGAAATTGCAAGAAATTGCCAATGCAGCCGATTACGTCACATACCGCATTCCGAACAGCAGAGTCATGCTCGTTCACCCATCGCTCGATCGCTCGATCGAATTGCTAGTCTCCTTCGTGAATGCCCTCTAATTGAGAACTATGCGAGTTGTGGGATCCTCCAAGATCCAAATGCACGCGCGAGCGGAAGTCGAATAGTCATGGTCGCTTCCGTCGTTAGTGGGCTCGTGTGCCCACCACCTAATTGCGAGGCGCGATTCAATGGCGGGAAAATCGAGAGGCCGAACTTGTTTGCGGTCATCAGAAACGAGTGACGAATTAACAGCGGCCGCAAACGACATGCCGATGGCCGACTGCTGCGGTTTAGCGCGACTGCGGCGTTTGGAACGACGCGTAGGGGCCGACGTTCGCCCCGTGGGTTTTCATTGAAATTCATCGGGGAGAACGGAACAACTGTGTAACTACAACGCGCCGGTATATTTTGTACAAAGCGCACGAATACGCGCGCGAAAACGGGATACAGCACGAGAACAGCGCGACGGATAGTTGAATATTGGCCGACATGACGAATGTAACCCTGCCTTTCCCGTGTCCGCGTAACGTTGTTATTACGTATCGAAAAGCTTTTAACTCTTATAAGTACTCGCGCAAGGTCAATTTGACCCGAGCGAGTTTTCTATCGTTTCAATTTTTTATTACAAAAATGAATGAAAGAAAGAGACAACACTGTCTCGTTTAAAATCTGCTATTGTTAAACTCCGCCTGAAAGTGGAACAGCAATTTTATCTTACTAAATAAATTGTACCTGTGTTTCTTTCTTTCGTTTCATTAACAGAATGTTTGAGAAATATCCAGATTTTATAATAAACAGTTTTTAGCAGAGATAAAAAAATTTAGTTCAAGTAAAAGCAATAAAAAAATATCGTTTGCGATCATCGCGATATGCAGAATTAATTTTCATATAATTTATTCCAGATTATATAACAGAGAAATACTTATTTAAATTTTGAAAAAGACTTGTCTATTTGCAGAAACCTTTATTACGCGAATAATGGTTAAAGCTTCTAAAAAAAAGAGAGAATCTTAAATAAGTATGGAAACGTGAGACAGGAATTTTATAAAGCTTTTGTGACGAAACTAATTCATAATGGTTGAGAATGGTTCGAGAATGAAATTAGATGTTACTGGAATTTTTCAAGTACCGTTCGCGAGAGGTAATGAATTGAAGCAGTGACTGGAAGATAAACGTTACGGGCTTCCTTTAAAGACTTTTAAAAGGGCTTTTCTAAGGACGTAATGCATGAAGAACACGAAGTATTTCATAGTTAAATAAGCGGTACAATTGATTTTACGTAATTCTTTGTAAAACCTCGCGATAAAAAATGTCGAGTGCAAATTCAACCCCGTGAAATACCTTAGTTGGAAAATTCGCTATTGCAAGTGCTGCGAATATCTCCGTTCCTTCCGACTACGAACGCAAGATAAAGTATCTCGTACTTTTACTTCTTCTCGCTTTTTATTACGGAATTGTAGACTCGGAGAAACGAAGGAGGAAAATTAATGGTAAAGAAATTAAAAAATCAAGAGTAGTAAATACTGTCTTCTTCCATACACATGTACATCCTTCCACGTACATATGTACATCATGATTCTGTTTTTTCTTATAATAATGTTAAAAAATAATTTAATTAATTAGATTTAATAATTTATCGATATAATTTGTTGCGTCATAATAAATTTAATATCATTATAACACATTTGCAAAATATGCAGAGATAATTTGAATTTCAACACTCTGTATGCGACGAGTGTAAAAAAAAAATTAAAACATCAGTTTTTAAATCATTCTTTAATCTTCTTTGTTTGCTAAATTTTAAAGTTTACAAAGGTTACATGTAACAACGTTAAGCATTTTGGACGATGTATGTGCATAAGCTTTATGTACACGTTATTACCTAAATACAGATTTTAATTATTTTCCTGCATTATTCAATTTATTTTCGCAACTTCGCTTTCTTTATTATAATTTCTATTTTAATAAAATTATTTATGATTACACATTTTAGAGTAAATTAATATTATAAGTGATTAAAAAATGCTTCATATTTATATGCGCCATTTAATTTTTTATTTGAAACCTATGATTTAAAAATGCATTTACTAATTAATTTTTTAATCCAACTTAATATTCACAATACCTGTTGTTGTACAATCTGCACTGAGAAAAAAAATTGTTAATCCCAAGAAATATTTAGTCCGATACTTTCAACTAAACATTTTAGTTAGTTAACTAAACATTAGTTATTTTAAAACAACTTATTTAGTTTGTTTAATCAAGAATTAATTAATTTAACTAATGTTTAGTTAACTAACTAAAATGTTTAGTTGAACGTATCGGACTAAATATTTCTTGGGATTAACAAATTTTTTTTCTCAATGTGGGCTTTACTAATTTCAATACAGGATGTTTTAACGTCGTGTATGTAAGATATCAATAAAATTATACGTAATAAAATTTCCAATTTAATTCTAAATTTACACTTTTAGTTCAAGAATTTACAAAATTTTAGAGATTACGTATATAGATGCAGCAATTATAATTATAGCCAAACAACAAAATAATATATTTGTCATTGCGTGTCCTGTTGATTATGCAGATGAAGTTAATATGTCATTTATTTGTTTATTGATAAAATCGTACGTTGCGGTCCGCTTTTACTTCCAGTCACTGATATACTACTGACTTAATGCAATAATCGCGGGTAATGATATAATCGGACGTTTTATGCAAATTACACAGGCAGCCATTTAATTCCTTAATGTACCGTGCATGTAAAGTGTAACATTTAATATGCCGGCTTTTTCCCCTGCTATCGTTAAGGCCGTATGTGTGCGCGTTTATGCGGTGCGAGATTAGATATATTATGGTAAACCATTAAAGAGAGCTAACCCCTTGAAAGTAGTACGCATCGCAGTTATCCAACCTCGCGAGCATGTCAGGCTCGCTTTAACGCTAATTAATTTAACGAAGAGCACTCGTGCATCGGGGATCTTGACAACGTGGAAACCGCAGCTTAGGAACAAATGCGCGTGTACGTACAAAGAGCGTCGTTGAAGATGCTTTTTCCGTAATAATAATATAATCTATCGTATAATTAAAAAATAAAAATTAAACGCCGCTCTACATTGTTTGACATTCTATTTATTATACCGGACCGGTATATTTAATGAAATCCTCTATATGCAGAGCGCAGTAGACAAATTTTAACAATTATTCATCAAAGAATAAACTTGACTGCAAATTTCTCTTTGTACACCTTACAATTCACCAGCAACGTCAAAAAGAAGCTTCATATAACAGTATCATAATAACGGATTAATTTGCGCAAATCCTCTGCGGTGTTTTGATCGCGAGAGGATGAATATATGTATCGCTTTATCAATGCACCATTGCCACCATTAACGCACATCGCGACACATGTCGACGGAAAGGAAGAGCTTCATCCAGTTACTGTAATTCGTTCACTTCGCCCCTGCACGTAAACACGTCGGTGAAATTAATCGATTGACTGTGTGTGAGATGCTTCGCCGAAGTGCTTAAAGAATTTCTAAAGGTTTCCACGGAAAAATCGGGTTTCCAGCTCTATCCACTCCGTCGCTCTCTTCCCCCGATCGTCGTTATTCCGCAAGCGGGTAATCCACGGGTGGGGAACCGATAGAGCCAGCCATTTTCCTATCAGACATTGGAAAAATGTGTCTATCGAATTGGAATATATAACGGCAGCCGGAGGTAGAGAAGATCCGGGCAGGATACGCTCGGTACGTGGTGGTTTCCACGTATCATCTTCCTCGTACACATAGCCGCGCGTGGCGCCGCGCCGGCATCCCGGATTTCACGACCGTCCCCCGCGCCAGAGAGGGCTGAGGAAGAGCGCCATTCTTCTCACTTGTTCGTGCACGAGCCGCGCGCACGGCTCTCGTGCGAGAGAATATTTCTTCTTATCGACAAGTCGCAATAGCGGCGCGCGGCGTCTGGGAAGATACTCGCTCGCTCGGCACGATGGGCTCTTTATGAGCGAGGCAGATTTACAGGCGTGGAAAAGCTCCGGCCCGTGCGCGCCCGGTAGAAAGAGCTCCTTCTCCCGTTCTCCGTAGACAAGAACGTGTGCCTTTATCGCGCGCGCGATACGAGAACAGCTTGTATTAAGGGGGTTATCGTCTCGAGCAGCGTTTTTATCTGGCGAACAGTGCAGTCGTGAAGAATGATCAAAGGGAGACGCGATAAATTGATGTTCGCTGAGGTTAAACAGAGAAAATTGAAGACGCCACCATGTGCAACTCAAAATTTACAATATATATGTATATAACAATGAAGATTTTAAGTAATTTATTAGAAGTGTGGGAAGCAATTAATAGATATATTTAATAGATAACTAAACATTTTATTTTATTCTTTAAAGTTTTTTACAAAAATTTTAGTAACTTTTTGAAGTGACTTTTACTAGAAAGTGATCTTATAACACAAGCTGTTAAGTTTACGTTTGCCTAAATGGAACGTCTTTTTTTTCCAAGGTGTCTAAAAATATATTTCTAATTTTAAAGATTATAATATTGAATTCTTTTCTGCTGATTGTATAGCTTTTTTTGTACAAATTGCAAACACAGCCCATATTAATTGCCTCAATGAACAGGGCGCAATCAATACTCCATGATTTCCGGGTCACTTGGCGTCGCTTGACGGGATCAGTACGTTTGCGGATGCAAAGAAATCCTCGTACGACGTATTCTCGATGGTCGCAAACAAGAGCGGACATTCTCTACACCGACTGATATAACGAGGTGCATTAATTAGACCGATCGATAGCCTGTGATTAACAGGTCAGCCATCACTACCTCGTGTCCCATTTATTTGTGTTCGCTCCGACTACATACACACACACACACACACACACATTCTCTCTCTCTCTCTCATTTTATTTTTATTATACCAATAAAGCTCACCGCTCCGGGAGACCTCAAATACAAGGACTTTGATATACTGTCGGTGAATGTATGCAAATGTAAGGGTGCAGCTGTGCGGTTGATGAATGCATCAGAATATGTTAATTAACATGGATAAGAAAAGATAGCGTCGCGGCTAGCCTGCGAGTAATGCCATGCTCATCAATTTCTTCATGTCAATTGTGAGCACGCTTATATACCCTATTATTTTTATTGGATATCTAATTCATTCGTAAAGTTGTTTCATATTTCTTTAAGATTAAGAAAGAGGAAGAACTACACATTACTTTGTGTATAATATAACAGAAAACTATAACAGAAAAGCATTGACAGCTGACATAAAAATCTTTATCGAACTCGGCATGTATTCGGATATCTCGCTATAACAAGAACGACCCAAGACTCATCCGCATTCACCGTGAGATAATTGAATAAGATTTTGCTTTCCTGAATAAAGCGTTTTAGCGAAGCAAACAGGGTAAACAGGGTGTATTGATTATATGAAGGTTTATCTGCAGAAGACAGCTTATTCTTTTGATGCGCACCCTCACTCTTTGCTCAATAGCTCGTTATTGCGCATATATGCTGGAAAAGAAACGTAGTTGATGCATAATTATCTGGTATCGGCGGTTATGGAAAATTAATATCGTTTTTACAGTTATAAAATATAATCAGAGAAGAATCCGTTCGTATCTACAAATTATTAGTTATTAACAACATCATTGAAGAATAGATAATTATTTAGTGTAATAATTGATTTTTCCTTTCCGATTTTATCATAATTATTAAAGTTAGAATTATTTAACAAACATTGGTTTTAAAAGCACCGATTATCAACCAATAAATTCCTTTCTCTTTTTATTTTTAAACTAAATAAACCATTTGTAAAATTTTCCGTGAATTAAAGACTTTATTGAGTTGCCACCAGATATTACGTTCTCACAGATATACGCACACGTCGAGCCGAGATTCTCACAGGGGAATATTCTCTTCTTATCGTGACAGAGAAATAACATATTCTACAACGATGAGATACGCTGAGCCTTTCGAGAAAATAGAATCTCCGTGCTACGAAGAGATTGATATATGTTCAGAACAGGTTTAGGGTTTATCTATCAGACCGACGATGTGCTGCCTGCAGGCAGTTGAATCGGATGACTGCTGTAGAGTTTTGCTTTCCTATTGTTAGCGGTTTTCTGTTATCATACATATATATCATTTTGCGATGTGTTATCTTTTATTGCAGTATATCACATCTAAAATTGTATTTATGTGCATGAATTCCAATTCTATAAAATATAATAATACGAATCTATTTCGTCATTTTGGATTACATAAACATTTTCAGATTAACTCCATATTTGATACAATTTGCGAGAACATGCGCAAAGTGAGAAATACAAAATTCGCAATTTACGAGCTATCTGCAGTAATGTTTAATATCACTGTTTAAGTCTCTTTATAACTACCATCGTTTCGTCTGGAATAATTTTTTTTGCAAACGTGACAATTTTATTCGTAGTGAGAGAATTAAGTTTGGCTTCTTATCGATGACAATTTATCGTATGTAGAAATTAAACGGAACGTGTCCAGATTTCCGCAAGGAATGCAAGTCTCATTGTTTGGAACGAATACGACGCGGAATAACGTCGCGTCCAGTTATCTTAACATTGAATTAAACGGAATAATGTAATCCCTTGTGATTAACAGATCGCCCGACAATTTAATTCCTCCTGTGTCAATTCAAATCGGTTACTGAGGACATCAGCCGGTATCTCAGGCAGCGCGGACAACGTCGAAGTGCCGCCACGAGCGCCTCGTGTCACCATGATTGGCCGCCGTTCAGTTGAAACGTAAAGCGACGCAGTCGCGCGTCGACAGATGTTTGACTTTGGATTAAACGATCCGTCAGACCTAAACGATCGCCGTTAATCGCTGGAAAGCGGCGGAATCGCGTTACACGATTATTCACGCGCACGCTCGTAATGCGCGCAATTCAAAGGGAATTACGCGAGAGGTGAAAGCCGATTTACTTCGACGTATTCGACGGATCGGCGTGGCGGACGTATAACATTGCGGAAGCAAAAACGCGGTTATTACCGTCGACGTTGAGCGTTTCGATCGGCATCGCGAGCGTGCACATTGCTCGATTTCGAATTTTTCGCCCCTGGAAGCACAGTGTGAAAGCGCTATGTGGAAAGGTTTCACATTGCATTAATTAAATTTTCGTTCTCTGTTCCTCTGTATTGCGCGCATAATATATTATTATCTAGAAAGAGATAAGCTTTTTCAAAAATAACTCTTTGACTTCTAAATTGAAATTCATAAAAAATTATTCTATAAATTTCGTAATACCCAAATATAAAGCTGGAACTGATGAAACTAATCTCTATATAAACGGACTGGTACCGGCTTTTCCCATCATGTGTGGTTTTAAAAGGTAAACAACAGTAGTGCGTAATCGTACTTCCTCTTTCCCCCTGAAAACGCGGCGGGTCATAATTCTTCTTCTTTTTATAAGTATAAACGGGGCGGCGAAACGGCGCTTTTGCAGACGTTAAGAAGTTTCTTAAGCTTTTAGGAGCACGAAACGTTGCGAGCACTTGGAAGCTAAACTCGCCGACAAGAAGGAAAGCGGAAAAATGGCGTGGAAAAAGAAGAAAAATGTAAAACGTTATTTCGCGACGATGAACCAGGTCAAATAACCGTTTGCATCACGGGCAGTGTCGAATAATTAATCGGTGACGATAATTTATCGTCCATTTACGTAAATAATGAATGGAATGGCGAGCATTTGCCATACATGAGAATCGTGATTATTATGCATCTAATTAAAAATAATGTGTAATCTAAATCAACCGTCCTATATTTTATAAAGTTTTAAAGATCTTTCTAGGCGTAATTAAAAAAGACAGAGCTCTTTGACAGGAGGCAGACGTCGACCTCATCGCGCGCTTTTTCACCAAGTCCTCGCCGAACTGTCAGCGTGTTATTTACATTTAACCCATATACATACCGCACTGTAACGCGGGAAATTGTCCTCGCACCTTCAACCGGAAATAAATGTCAATACGATAGCGCGCAAGCTGCCGGTGCCCGGAGCGCAAAATGAACGTAAGGGATCGCCTATGCTAATTTATGGACGAGGCTTTCCGTGGCCGCAAAATGAAAATGATAAGCGTTATTTAAATCGCGTACGCGCGCGTACGTACACGCGGCTGGATGCGGCGGCGTCGCCATGAAAACGCGGCCAACGTCGAGCGGTGTTTGTAAAATACACAAGTATTATATGGCGGGGCGCGGTAGAGAGAGAGAGAGAGAGAGAGAGAGAGAGAGAGAGAGAGAGAGAGAGAGAGAGAGAGAGAGAGAGAGAGAGAGAGAGAGAGAGAGAGAGAGAGAGAGAGAGAGCGCACACCGCGCACTTTTGTTCGCGCTGCTGCATTATTCATGAGTGTACTTATAAGCCACTATTGCATCGCGTTGCACCGCGCCGCGTTCTCCTCTCGTTCTCCTCTCTCGCTCGCGCGCCGCCTCCGGCGCGCCCCGCGTCGCCGGAAGAGCCGTTCTCCGCGCGGCGAAAAATCGACTACGGGCTCTCTCGAACGTATACGCGCGCCCGAGCGATGTATCTCGTAACGAAAACTTTATCGGAATCGCGAGGCTGCGCGCTTTAAGCCGGGGATCCGGCTTTCGACAGGACGATGTGGCGCCGACGCGACACAGCAGGCTTTCAGGATCGCCGAAGCCGCCTGTGGCGGTTACTTGCCCCACATAACGTGGGGCTTACGATACTTCGATAGTATCGGTGTATTAATGTTATTCTCTTTCTATTTTTTCTCGCCGAGACTTCCACCACCGTGATACCAGAGACGCGATCAATATATCAAAAGCTAAAAAGCCAAAGTTTGGCTCACAAAGGCCAAACTGATCAATTCCACTATTTAAATGTAAATTTCTAAATTTTATACACATGATTAATTTATATTTTCATCATTTTCCTCTACTTATTATATTATACAAAGTTAATTAGTCCGGCTTTCCATTTTTCTAATACATACTAATTATCTGTTTGTATTATTAATTTATCACAGGAAATTTTTTATTACGTTCCAAAAGCGATACCGCAAGATACTGACCGTTTTGGGAAAGCTAAAACACACAATATCTAAAGTGTATAATCTGTCTAATAAATAATAATTACATATGTATCGGGTCGCTTTGACGTAAATTAAATTTTAATTTAAATGAAGTAATTTGTATTAATCACCTGCTATTCGTACAAAAACTGTTCAAGAATAAACCGCAGGGTACATGGAGCATTAACTAATAAAAACATTGAAGAGATTAACTCACGTTTCTCTCTCTCTCTCTCATTTCGATCTAAAATTAAATTTTAATGGAAGGGAAATAAATCAGTTTAATCATCTACGCGATTACGTACCCCGATGAATATTACGTTTAGGTATACTACTGACTATAGTAAACTTTTAAAATTATACAGTCATTCGTTCAAGAGGCGGGAACTTCGGCGCGTTTTTTATAAGGCTGAGACCGAGAAGAGGCACATGAGGTTAAAAAAAACTCATTAATAATGTAGGAACTTTCTTTCGCGTCGGTGGTAATCCATAGCTATTTTCCGGCTAAAATTTTTCGCGAGCCTCCCTTCCTTACTAAATTAATTAGCGGTTCGGTCCACGATAACGTTGCTCGCAATCAATGTTCTTAATAAACTCGATATTTAATACACATCACGTGCCGTTCTCGCATTGAAAGCAACGGTGAGTACGGTGAGAGTAAGTTTTCTTTCCTGGTAAACATCACGAAAGAGTGAGTTTACGACGGAAGAAGCACATACTACATCGGACGGCGCAAATGTCTCGTTAAAACTCTCGGAAGATCATTCTTCGGTAAACGTCACACTAGAATGTGAAAACGTGTACTTAACCACACGTAACTTGTCGAAAGTATTTATCGGAGAAGATGGCATGCTGCGGGCGTTCCTAAGAAGCTTTTTCCCATTTCGCGCAAAGAAGCTTTATTCCTTAAGCTTCTTTCAAGTGAAATATTGATCATTCATCGAAAGTTAATGTATCAAAGACATGATATACCATGACATTATGATACGAAAAGTATCTCATTAATTTTCTCGAGGTGATTATTGTTCTAGGTGCGCGGACGTGATTATGTGACAAATAAAGATTTCTTACATTTTGTTGAACGTCTTAAATTTTTTAATGCACGTACGTTCCTCGAAATTCCTGAAAATTTTCGCTAAAAATCATACATCTCACATATCACGTATGATGCTTCCGTGCTTCTTTCACATCGGTAATGCCTCTCACCTAAGATGTCTGCAATATTTACGAGATACACCGAAATGTCGCAAAATCAAGTTTTTCTGGTATTCGTTATTCGGTTTGATGTTCGTGTCTCTTTTTTTAGTTTCTACGATTTACTTCCGTCGCATATATGCCAGCTGACACCGTTTTTGTCAGCTGGAAGTATATCACTGCAGGAATATTTCTAGCTCTATCAAAACTTGTATGATCCCCTCCTTCTCCTTCGTAGATATATTCTATTTTTTCGATCCTCGATTTTCTATATTTATGATTGAATGTGAAAAATATTTAAATATTATTGTAATTTTGTGATATTAATGTAGTTCGCAAAAATTTAAATATATTTAGCTATTCTCTTTTTCCATCTTTTTTATACATTTTTCCCTGTCTTCTTCTTTTTAAAACCATCATATGATATTATTTAGCAAAATATATGCGTATTTTATCAATCGAGCTAATTATGTTACTTTTTTTTGCACTTGTTAGATAATTTCGTGCACATATAGCTACTTTTAATAGGAATTTAGACTAGCGCACAGGTAATCGAATTCGCTACAAGCATTTTACGTAAACTTTCGATTGTAGTCGAAATCTATTTGTGTCAATCATGATCGGTGCTTTCAACATCTTTCACGCGATACAATTTTCCATTCTATATCTTACAAAGGATTCATGATTAAGATGGCACTTGTCAATGACTAGGACATCCCCTTCACATGCACTGATCGATCATCGGCACGCGAGGCAAACACTTCCTGTGAAGCATAGGCGTGAAGCGCACACGTTGTTATACAGCCGATATGTACACAGACGCACGAAATTTCGTCTTGATTCGGCGAGAGTCGACGCTCGTTTTGCAGGGTACACAATGTGTGTCCCGTGAGAGCGCCCGCCGCTGGAAATCAGCAGTTTTCACCGTGAATGCCGACGGCGGGGACCGCAAAAAGCGGTAGAAAGTTACGGTTGATATGCGTCGCGGGCACGTAACACCCGACGAACACGAGAACCAACTTCTTGCTGGTTGGTGCGCGATACCGTCCATCGTTCACCGCACACGAGAGAGGCAGAGAAAGAGAGAAAAAGAGAGGGAGAAAGAGAGAGAGAGAAAGAGAGAGAGAGAGAGAGTGGGGGGAGGGGGAGGGAGAGAGATGCAAGACACAGCATGCAACCTTTGTGCAGAGCGACTGCGTGTATGCGCTCTCGTTTACGCGTGACACGTCGCGAGAGAGCGTGGTTCGCAACACTCTGCACTCGGCAAAATCTCTCCAACGCGAGCTGCGACGGTGAAACGGCCTGCCAAGGGCTGAATTGGCCATACGACGGACAATGCCCGTGCTTTCGATGCTGAAACTCGAGCTGGGGGGCTCGCTGTCAAAAGGGTTGAATAGGTGTAATGCCACTCGCAACAAAAACTGAGGGTTTTAATTGTGATGTCGTTTATTAGGCCGGTAACAAGGGCTTGCCACGTATTTCTATCAAATAAACTTGAAAGCGAAAATGTATTTCGAAGTAATATTTATTAATCGAGATTGCTATTGATTCACTTCAATAGATTCTCTGGAAAAGAGTATAGAACAACAATTCTCTTTTTAAAAAATTTAAAGCAATTCTAATTAAAACTGAGCTTAATAAAGAAACAATGAACTCGCAGTACCATTATCTTTTTATAATAATTGATTAAAATAATATTTAGAGATCAGTTTTACAGAGATATTGAAACAATATAAAAAATTACATTTATCTAAAACTTTTTTTCGGCTAATAAATATCATCCGTGGACATTAGAATTATAAGTTCCTTACGATGTCTTATACTACTAATTAAGAAAAACATTTTATTTGCCGGATACGTCAACCTCTTTTCTTCAGAATTCGCATTCTCCCTTGTTTTTACTAAGGCTACTTAAAGTTTGCTGAAAGCATTCTTCGTAAATTCTTGTGTTTTTCAACGTCCCGACGCTCCGGCAGGACGCCCCGAGCGGCGTCAACGAAGTAACTCCGAAGGGTTAACGATTCTTCAAAGTAAGGAACGGCAACTATTCTCCCATCTATCCAAGCTTCCATTTTCAGGCCGTCGGCAGTTTGCTAAACTATCTTGCGTTAGTCGCGAAAGGCAAAAGTGTCAGCATCGTTTCCGTCCAGCCGAAATGCGCGATTTTGTTCCATTTGGAATTACATTCTCGCGTAGGAAAATTGATAAATTAAAAAATTTTATTTTAAAATAAATATAAAGGCCAAATTATAATTTTGACTACAGTATGCAAAATAAAATTAAAAAAAGGAAAAAATGATCGGGGATATACATATTTTGCTAACTAAAAGAAAAAAACTTCATGCTTTGTAAACATCATGCTTCAATTAATATTCATTTTTTCTCTTTCTGCAACAACGTTCTATTTTTAATAAATTGCTAAATTTATGTCATGTTTTTTATATTCTGAAATATTTTTTGCATATTTTTATATATTCTCATATTTTTTACATTATTATACATATAATTTTTAATATGGTAAATAACGAAAAGGTATTCTGAATACAGTAAGCGTCGCCTAAGAGGGAATCGTCACAAAATTGACGAGTGAGAATTGCATTGAACGACCGATTCGCTATTTTGATGGTGAAACATCGGAACCCGATAAGCGGCCGCGATTATTTGATTATCACCGGGGACGCGTCGCAGAGCCATCGTAGGACATTTCCGCGCGAAAAAAAAACGATAACTATTTACATACATTCGCATCTCTAGCCGGCTAACAGAGGAAGCGAATTATTCCGTTTGAATCGAACTTCGATGAGAATGAGCCACTCAGCGAACCGGGACACACGCGAGATATTTACACTGTCAGGAGGACTGGTGAGAGTGGATTAGTGCGCGGTCGAATACGTGGGTGCGTTACACGGGACTCAACGCGATTTTCCAATTTACCCCGATCGATCCGCTACGCCTGGCCCCGAGGCGAAAGCGCATATCGCGCATAAAGTAGCCAGTTTTCATTATTGAGGCAAATTCGACGTGGCGTACTGCTGAATATTTGCAATTCGAATTAAGGGAAGCGTTAATTCAATGAAATGGCAAAAATAAATGCGCGATTGCGAGCATCTTCAATTGAAGGAAAAATTCGCTCGGACACACTCGGTTATGACTGAGCTTAGTCCGTGGAATATTTTTGGAAAGCGACTGATTTTTTATTCAAGGATAGAAAAAGAGAGGCAGAAAGGAAAAGAGAAAGAAAGAAAATAAACGTTAATTGAAGTTCGCTAAGCACGACGCTTCTACTTTTAGTTATCAAAACCATAGTATATCTCGGGGTTAATCATTTAATTTTCTACCTGCTATTTTCTTTATTTTATTCTTGCATACTGTATTTAAAATTATACTCTTACTCTTATTATTTCTTATAGAATGAATTTTAATTTACCAATTGTGGAAATATATATAATCTATAATTATAATCTATAATCTACTAGAGAAATATTGGATTGTATTATACAAATTTTTGTAGTATTATCCCAATTATTCATGACGTACAAATTAACGCCACGTAATAACCGATAAGAGTTTACTTGAATCTAATACACGAGCAAATTTATTTTACGTAAATTATGTATCGCGTGTGTTGCACGATCAATAATTATGCAGTTTTGTAAATATTGAATTTAGAGCGCAATAACGAAATCGGGCAATCTGTCACCAAGGCGTTAGCTTTGCAATTGTCTTCTGTGAAATTCTCCGCAAACGGAAAAGCGATTTACGCATATTCGCGTGTATAAACGGACCGTGTTCCAACCTAGCGGCGATCACATCACATCAGTTCTATCACATCGTTCGCGTTTGTACGGCGTTTGTGTCGCACGAACTGTCATTTCCACACTGCACAATGCACCAGTTAGCGATTAATTTACCCGTCTCTCGGCTGGGTTTTAAGGTCCGTGCAAACAAACGATGATGTTTGATGGGATACCGGCGGCGAAATGTCCCCCGTGCTCATTCCGGGATACACCGGCTTAAAGAAAAATTATTTCCTTCGCAACGAACACCACCGCCACGGCGCCGCGCCGATTCGTAGACGGGTGAGAAAATTCGAGCTCGCTCCGCGGCATTTTAAAGCCTGTAATCCGCAGAAGAGGATATAATGGGATTTACGGCTCGAATTGAATTTTCGTGCATAGGGATCAGCACCGTGCGCCGGCTGAATTCGAGCATAATAAACGGATATACGCGATTTTTTAACTACGTTATTTATTTACGCGAGTATTTACGGGCAAGTTTTGATTCTTTAAGCAGTTAAAGAATCGCGATTATGCACGAATAAAATGAAAATGGTTTGTACGTGAATTAAATTTTTTGCGGAAATTTTTATCGCAATATACTGTAGCAATTACAAAGCTTTCGATATGATATGATATAAAAATATGTATAAAGATATATCTCCATAAAGTCGTGAATATAAATTAGTAAGAAAATGTTTTACACGCAATTAAAATAATCTAGCTTCGCGCGAATAGAATCTCAATTTCACAATTTTCTTTTTTAATATCATGACAAAGAGAATTATAGAATTTCCTCTCAGATTCTGTCACGAGTTACAAATGGTCCGAAGCAGGCTTTATCGGTCTCCTTTACAAAGGCTATTCCTTTCGCGCATTGTATCACGAAATGCGAGAACGTGGGAAATCCAAGAAAGTAACGATAATGACCCCGCAACAGTTTGTCGGGAAACTAATGGTTTCGCTGCAAGTTTGGATGGCACCTCGCGTGGCGCGACACAACATCTCCGTGTTGTGTCTTGTGCGGAAAATAGAAACTCCCTGCGGTCTGGATTGAGCTCCATGCGAAAGCACGGTGTTTCGAGGCTCGCCGCTATGGCTCGCGGTCCAACCACGATGGCCGTTGATAACGTCGGTACGTTGGGGAGGCGAGCTTTACTTTGAAAAGCCCGTAGCATCACCGTCGAAACTCGGCAATTTTTATGTGCCCCGGTCGCGCTTTGGAGGATTTATTATTCCGGCGAGCGACTGTATTTTACGACGCCTTTGCGTCAATATAGAGTGAGCGAGGAATGCACGGTAGTAATGTAGGAGCGAGGAACGCGAGGGGGAAATGAAAATATGAAGTAGAGCAGAGAGATAAGGGAGTACAAAGAGACAGATAGGAATACGAAGAGACGAGGCGGGCGGAGAGTTAGAGAAAGAAACGCATCTTCAAGCGCGTGGGAATAAAAGCGTTAAGAATTGTCCACGAGTTGCGGAACAGAGAAGAAAGAAAGACCGAGTTTTGTTATAGAATGCAAACATAGCGATAAAATGGCATTAAGGGAAGTAATATCGGCCTTAAGATGCGACAGATTTTATTTCTGTAGAAGTTTATTTTAGGTACCGACAATATTCTTTTGTATTGTGCACAAATCGCAATGTTCTAGAAGCACATTTACGTGTATTATCAAAGTTACAGTACATACTCATTCTTTATAATAAATAAATATTAATTTGTAATAATTTAATCGATATATACGATACTAAATTTTCTAGATAAAAAGTTTTGTGTAAGATATATAAAATTTAAAGCGGTTAAACATATTTCTGCAATTTCCAGGATAAGAAAAACTAAATTTAACGTTATCTCTGAGAGAAAGATGTAAATAATATACAAATTTTTATTTTCTTTTGAACTCCATGACACCAGACAGACTAGACGTCGAAGTGCTGTGCGCCGCCAAAGTATTAATAATGGACGGGACGTCTGACGGGCATATATTGCAATCTTTTCGCATGACAAGAGCGCATGCCGGTAATTGACTGGCGAAACGACGTGGCGCGTTTACGACACTGCGACACCTTGATTCGTCCATAATGGCCCATCAAGCCTTTACGATCGATGATACCCGCCATTGAGTTTCTCAAGGTCCGTCGCGCAAGTGGCTACGGAGAAACGTAACTTATTCACGAGTCCGAAACCACATTTATTTCCGGCAGCTCGAGTTATCCGCGCGTTTTACGTGATACCAATCATTAGTATTAACCGACGTGGAAATTAAATCAATTAAAACTACACGGCTGCACAGCAGCGAGCTAATGTGATTCTATATTTATTTTTAACAGTCGGTGGATATTGCGTCGACTTTCGTTACTACATCGATATCTCCCCGCATGAGGAGACGATAATAGCAAGTTGATCCCTCTTTTAATAGGTTCATCTCCTTTTTAAGACACCTACAAATATCGCACCGCTACCGGGGGGATGAAAAGAGCGCCTCGTGTATTCACCATCGCGCACCCTCGTACACCCTATAAATCACGATTGTATCGCGCTGGTCCTCTGCAACACGAAGAGAGCTTGCTCGGTGTCAACGCTCGGGCACCGCGTAATCATATTCGTCACGAACAGGCGGCTTCGCCGCGTGAATTTACGAGCGCGGGTTTACGATTTCGTCGCAGCGAACGGCGACGAACGGCACGGCGCGAGTCGACGAGGTGTCCGTCTTGATCTACAGCTCGGACGACCGCGTTAGAGATCAGGAAATTATCGTGGAAACCCGACGCTAATTATCATCTCATCCCCATCGTTGTACCCGACGAACTCATGACGCGAGAACTTCAATCGATTGGTCGCTTCGGCGGAAGTCATCACACACCGGCTGTCAGAACGCCGCCGCCCTTTCATTATCTCGCATTTAATCGCCCTGATGCTCGTCGATTCTCTCTCCTCCCCCTTCTCTCTCTCTCTCTCTCTCTCTCTCTCTCTCTCTCTCTCTCTCTCTCTTTCTTCCTCGATTGTGAGGAAGGACTTTAATAGTTGACTGCTTGATTTCACGAAGATAGGCCTCTGTTATACGCGTAACTTTTGGGATCTTTATGTTCACGTTTATACATATATTATATATTGTATATTACGTGACTTCTGTAATTTGCGCGTCATAAAAAAATGTACGTAAAATTACATGCATAACAAATACAAAATTTATGCTATTTTAATAAAATATATGAAATATAGGTATATATTTTTCACACTTTATTCATTTTTTAACATACATATTTTTTAAATGTGTGAACAAATAATTAAAAATTGAAGTTTTTTATTGTTACATGTTTTTCAACTGTTACATTACTTTTTCTTTCTGACATTCCGTTCGTATAATTCGTGAATATTATAAAAGAGAGTGATATTAAAATTGTGAATAGAAATGTAGAGAATTTTCATAAAAAATTGCTTTTATCCTCGATAACTGTGTCAGAGGAAAATATGTAACAATTTGCAATTAATAACAATAATTGTCAGTTCGTAGGATGCGCGCTGTCGAACCTCCAATCGTCACGTCGCAATACGTGTCACTTCATATATCGAAAGCATTATTTCAGCAATTTTTGCAACGAGAAAGCTTGTCGCGATACTCGTTTGATTTACGACTGCGTGCACCGGAATGCGCCAGAAAATGACTGAATCATCGAGTTTTGAATTCGCTTGCGATAGTATCGCCATTGTCGGCAAATCCCCAGCATGCTGCAGCTCGTTTGCCTTCAATGACTCGGCAGTTCTACGAGAACAACAGGACAACCGTACGAAATCTTATCGTAACTGCAAGTGGAGGACCGTAACGGCAGCCGTGAGTCAGCGCGTCGTCGACGATCGCTTGATCTCTTTTTTAGTCCACGGTTATGGCAAACGCGTATTCGAGCGAAAAATCATTCTGAAGTACAAAAATGCCCGAGCGCATTAAACCGCTATGCAGTAAATGCACGTTTTTACAGTGTAAACATATTAAAACCGGTTAAATTTACTAAACTTCATATAATAAATATCTTACATTTCAATTACATATCTCGATAAAATATCGTTTACTTCTAAGTTACAACATATTGAAAGATATTATTTTATAGTAGAGAAAATCTCAAATAATTATATCATTTTCTCATATATAATTTTTTGTATATGTCAGTACAGTAAAATTAATATTGTTAAAATTAATTACTAAAAAAAAATAATTTTGGAGTCACGTTCTAAAATATTTCTTCTCAAAAATCAGTATTGTCAAATATAATCATGTGACTTTTTCAAGATAATGTATCTATATGCATCTGTCATAACAGTATTAACTTCATATTGATGTTCGAAAAATGCAGTTCATGATATTTCTTCGAGCTTGCAAGATTCGATCCCCGTTTTAGTTTCAATCGTTTCGTCAGTTTCGGGTCTACGTGATGCGAGTATTGAATAGGAGCACCGAGGAGCGGAGTGTAGTAGTTACGTATAGTAAAGCGCATTAATTCGATGGCTCATAGTAGCCTGACTTATTGGCCGCTGGGTCTTTATTAATCAATACGTGCGCGGTTCATTGAAATATTAAAATAACGAGAAGAATAAGAAGTTACTAGTTCTCTCTTTTTATTTCACCTTGCATTATTTTGCGTAGATAAGTCAAGCTACTATGACCCAGCGAATTAATACACCTCACTGTACTTCGATGGTCATACAGCCGCGCACGAGACGCTCTTTTTCTACTTCCGCCGTTTTACGGTCATTCAGACGATGATTCGTTCAATAAACGTTGTTACGCGTATAGTTGCCGAGTCGATTTTATCTTTCCTGTATAACTGTTGTGGAAGAGAAATGATAAAAAAACGCTTGTTTTTTTCCACATTTGAGATTCGATCGCGCATTTGATATGACAAAAAGTAGAAATATTGATTCAATCAAAATTTTAAGATTATTGATTGAAGCCTTATTACCTTATGCTAATTACTTTAGATTTGTAATGTACCGATTAACTTTTTAAATTTAATATCTCAAATATCAATCGCAAAATAGTTCTTTTATATTTTATCTTCAAATATACTATATACTCAGGAAATAATTTATAACGTAAAATACATAAGAGAAATAATATACAATGGAATTATATCGACGATGATATAATTCCTCAAAAAAATAAGCAAAAAATATCTGAGTTTAAAAAAAGTGTAAAAATATTATTAATTTTCGAGTCTATTCTGTCGAAGACAAAGTCTCATATGAAAAGCTTTATTCTATATTTCCAAACTATTCTGTCAAAAATCTCGTATAGAAAACTTTATTCTATTTTCATTTTACTTTTGCACGAAGAATTGCATTTGCCTCAGTTGCAGTATCAATTTTAACTGTCCATAAAAATTTATTGCTTTACATATTAGCATGTAAATATCTATTCGATCGAATACTTCAGTCATCATTAAAAATTTTTGCAGATCAATATCAATTAACTTCTACGAGAAATATCTCGCTATTCCTTTTGTAATGTATCTACTTTTGTTTAAAAAATCGATACATCTCGTCTAACAGTTCCCACGAAATCTTCTGTGTGCACCAGATGTACGTATCTCATACATTTCCACAATCCCAAGAATAATCCGCTACGCTGCGTATCGTATCGCGTATGCGCCGGTAAATATTGTTTACCGATGGAAAAGTGTCCGAATCGCGTAAACGCTTCGGTGACGGCGAAACGAAAAGAGTGGAGATGTCGAGGAGCCGGCTTATTTCTGAGCCAGGATAGTATCAGAAATCGATGGCGGCTTAACCTACCGTGTATCTGCGCAATAACACGTTGAGGCTACACCAAGGATAAAGTGCAGGATAAAATGAAGTCGATTGATGATACAATCTCGTGAATTATTTTTATATTAGACCCAACTGGGATGATAATGCATGCGCGTATCGACGCATTTTCACAAAATCGAATCAATCCCTCATTCTTTTTGCAAAACGTTATTTTCTTTTCTTGACTGAATTGAGGACATTACAAAAATTTAAAAGAGATTTTCTATATGAATTTCCCGGACGAATAAACACAACGATCAGCGTGAGTATTACTTTTTATGGACGCGAATCGAATTCGTACAGCGAGAGATCGTAAAACGAGGTTGAGTAGATCGCAATCGAATCGCTTGGACCCGAAATAAGATGGTCTATAGAGAAGGAATATAAAGATTCTGCTTGATTTTATTTCTTCTACGCTCTAGTAGTGTTTTAGTAGAGTTTTACAACAGGTTGAATTCTGCGATTTTAATTTCGTATAGTCGTATACATAATTTTCTGTATGCTACTTGTGTTGTTTCATTGTGATATGAATAAATTGTTTCTTACAATATATATATAATATAATAAAATACATTTCAAATAAAGTATTGCTATGGAAAATTCAATTGGAAATAAATTGAAAGATAAAATGCAACTATCCACTTAAAAGCTTGAAAGATAATCAATATAAGTGGTTATCAGAGAATGAAAATAACAGAAAGTATAATTTGTACAGAATCTATGCTGGTGTAAAAATTTTCCATCAGAAATACACAAACAAACTTTACTTACGACAATGAACGTTAACGACTTAATCAGTTAAAACGCGTAATATTATACATTGCTGTGTGTGATGGATTAGTTCCAATGATTAATAACGAGCTCACGCCGATGTGTACGTATAATACCGACACGTTACAGCTCATTAAGATTTTCTCCGCGTCATTTACTAGATCGGTATTGCGGTATTGATTTTCTAGCGGGGAATGGACTACAGCCATATATTTTTCAGTGAATTTCTACAATTCCCGGATGTCATCCCGATGTCCATCTCATAGCTCCTTTTCTTTCTTGTGTGGCATCTTGAAAAATTTATATTCATCCGATCTAGCTCCTATAATAAATCGGCTCAATACGCTTCACAACCAACTTCGCTGAGCGAAACATCGATCATCGATCTATGCGAATGGATGGATATTGCAAAGATCCATTCTAATATTTACCGTGATATATCGCTCGGCGCATCCCTTTCAATTAAATCCGTTTAAAGGATAACTTCTTTTCGTCTGAATATTTTTACATAGCAGAATAAATCGTTGACAAATCAATTTTATATAATTTATAATAACAGATTGTTCAACACTTCAATCAAATGTCGCAAATTTTACAATGAACAGTATTTGTTGCGTCCTGAAATTAAAATATTTTTCGTCGAAAATCATAATTTTGTACCACAGAAAAATTCAAATATTATTCTGATTCAATGTTACTTCCCAAGAGAATAATTAATTGTTGGTTGATGAGAATGATTTGCTTTGCATTGCATTTTTTTTTTTACAAACCTCATACCGCGTGCCGTTCACATTTAATCAAACGTTTATTTGATATTTAATATTTTACCTCGCGTATAACCGAATAATTCCCAAACCCTTTCTCCGCTCTAGTGCACAATTATGCAGTTTAACTCCCTCTTGCGCGATATATCACTTTTTGCTATTTTCAACGCGGTCCTCAAATAGGGATCACGGCAGTAAACGAGTGAACGATCGCGGCATTCGCGGGCGAATGCAGCGGGCCGAAAATAAAGCTCGCTGCCCACCTATTTATCTCTTCCGGACGGCACCATTGAAATGCGCACGTGCGACTCCTGGGTGTTTCCAACAATAACGGTGCGCGATGCATCCCGCAGAGGTATAGTCGCGCTGAATGCACCGGCAATCGATTATCCCCGGGCAGGCGACGACGTCACGGAGAGCGTCGGGGGCTCGTGAGCCTTCTACGCGAAATACGACAGCGCTATCAGAAACGAGCCGCGTGCTCGCGCTCCTCTGTTATTCATTCCGTCGTTAGGTCGTGCCGTCGCGCGGATTCGCCCGCCGCGCGGCAAATCGTACGGCTTATCCGGATTTCGCGTGCATCGAGTTCCGGCGAATACATATAGCGGAGGTAACCGGTACCCCGGCACTAATGGTGACGCGCATCAAGGACGCGCGTCCCGTCGTCTCCGTACCGTCGACTACTCTCCCTTTTCTCTCCCTATACCCTCCGCTCGTGAATTCGCCCCATAACCCGGGAACGTCGCCAAAATTCCTCGACAAAGTTACAAGGCCGCGCATGATATTAACCGAGATTAACGATACATTACTTTTGTACGACGTCGTTTCGCAAGATTTCCGTAATTAATGACAGAATACGCTTAATAAATTTGAGGGGACTTGATTTGATCCCCTCTCTCGCAGCTTTTGAATCGTCAATATTGCGCGGAAATCTAATCCCAAATTGGACTTCTCTGAACTACCTTAGCAACAAATTTTCTGATATTAATCCTCAAGAGAGAAAGGGAGACGGAGTAATCCATGAGAGATTGCCAAAAAATATATGTTCTTTACCCCTCCTTTACTTTAATAAATAATTTTCTTGTATATTGGAACCCTTCCCCGGTTTCCCGTTTCGTAAGTTGAACTTCTCGGATATATTGCCCAACGCTTGCGAGCATCACGCGTATTTGGAAAAGGGATCCCAGGATACCCACACATTCGACTGATTTCGTAAGACCATTCCAGAGTTCGTTTCCGCGAATGTCTCGTTCGCCGCGATGTTGCGGATTAAAATGGTGAAACGGTTCGGTTGACGGAGATTGGTTTCGGGCGGTAGACGGTGGCAAATTCCCTATGCAGGAGGTGGTTTACCACAAGATCGAGTGAAGCTACCTCATTGCGCGGGAGCGCTCATCGAACCGAATCGATTCTCATCGTATTGTCCGTGTTACACCGACGTTCGTAATGATATCGAAGAAACTCATTCACGTCGCGTTACTCAGTAGTCAGTCACACACTGGATAATCCAAGCTGTCGATAACGCGGATTACCCCGCAGAATGATGTTTTATTTTGCGTTCGGGTTTTTAAATTAAAATATGTTGCCAGGGAAGCTCGAATGAGCAACGCGAGCAATCCCAAAGTGTAAAACGGAGCGAAATCGTCGGAATAAATTCCTATTAATCTACTTATTTTTGTAACGTTTACTAATTATGTAGTTGAAGTTTGGAGCGTTCTTGAAGCGAAAATTAAAATGCGTTTTGTTAAAAAAAAAATACAACCACGAGGACAATATTTAAGATCCCTGAAAGTAAAAAAAAAGTTTATTGAGATTCGAGGTCCGGTTGTGCCTCGTTCAGACGGAAATAGCAGCGCGTACTTGTATAATGAAATTAAAAATTCTTAGTGGTCCTTCCTGTGGTTCAACAAACTGTTTCTTTTCTTGCTTTCAAAGATCTTAAATATTGTCCCCTCACTTGTACCTTTTGGCACAAAACGCAGAAAGGACCACTAAGAATTTTTCATATATACAAGTACGTATTGCTACTTCCAGCTGAACGAGGCACTTATTCCAGACCTTGAATCTGAATAAACTATTTTTTTTTTACTTTCAGGGATTTTAAATATTGTCCTGGTATTTGTATTTTTTGGCATAAAAACGCATTTTAATTTTCGCTCCAAAAACGCTCCAAATTTTAACCACTAATTGCACGATTAATTACACGTTATTTATTACACATTATATACTTTAGAATATTAGAAGAATATTAGTAACTAACCCGAGTATCTTTAATCCTAACATTTCACACATACAATTTAATTGTGTTACAAAAATGTAATAATATAAAATCAGATACAATACAAAATTAAAATACTATTCAAAATACATTACTAATTGTGTGTGTGTGCTAAATAATGAAAGATAAATTGTGAGCTATGAAAGATATTACATGTATTGTTATTAGACAATATTGTAAAGCAATTAGGCAAAAAACAACGCTAGCAAGATGGCATAAAAAAACATCTGTAGTGCCCTGACGTTTAATCGCGGTTTTGTCGTCTCTTATTTCCTAATATTGAAATCCCTGAGAGAACCACAGCTTACCGCATCGCGCGATTGCCCGGCGACCACGACAAAATAAACTGCACTTAGCACGTAATCCTGTGGGAGAACCGATGGAGACTCTCCTTTCACCTATCGCGCGAGATTAATTTACAGCGGCAAACGGCCGGAGAATCCTGTCCGCAATGAAAATCATAAACTTCGTTAATTTGTTAGCCCTCTAAGTGGCTTCGGATGTTCAGTTGTATACGTAGAACGTCTTAGGATCTAAAGAACAATGTTATTGTTCCGTTACATCCATACAAGTCACGTAAGAACCGTTCAATACGCGTTCAAGATTTAGAGATAGAAGAAAATATAAAAGATACAGAGGGGTTGATTGAATGGCATTGGCAATCATCCTAAAACGTACGTATATTTATCGACGAAAATATCACGCAATATAAATTTGCAAGTTTGTATGCGCGAAAAAACCGATGGTATATATATATATAACGAGAATTATTATTTATAATATAACCGTAATCGACCACGTGCACATGCGTATGTAAATATTATGATTTAAAACAGCAAATTGATGAAGCCATCGAAGCTATAGTCTTCATTGTGATTCCACCGTTGCAGCATTTATAAATAATCCGAAGCAACAATATTATCAATTTTTCACTTTTTATTGTATAACTGAATTCAATTTCGGCCTTGCATATATAGATACATAAATTAATAAGAGAAACAAGTTATAAGTCTCTTAAACTCTTTATCCAATTATTATTACTTTTATATAAATTTTCCATCTCTATTTCTCTTAGCGTAACGTCTGAATTATTTGAAGATAGACGCTAAATTTATTTATTAAACATACTTAAACTTATTTTGCAAAGTAATACCTATATTATAATTTCCTAAGGGTACACGTTTCAAAAATGTCTCTGGTTTCTTCGCTGCGTGCACCCGACGCTCGCTCGCGTGCAATCTTTTTAAGTAAAAGCCATGACTGAAACGGCACAACTTAATTCTGAATAAAATTGCTGGGTTCACGCCAGTTGCTTGTAACAACGACTGACGTCGCAGCGTCACGGAATAACTTCCCGAGAGATTTACCTGTGTTGCTCCTCACGGGTAAGCCAATCCAGAAGAAGGTATATTAAGCTTATACCTAAGCCAAATTATCAGAACACAAAAAAATTTTATATAGAATTAATTTGCAACCTATTTGCTATTTTTTGCTTATGTATAGCAAATAATTAGCAAATTAATTCCATATAAAAATTTTTGTGTTCTGATAATTTGGCTTAAACAGCTTAATATACCTTCCAGAAGGGCCTATGCATTCGTCTGATTTTAAAATAAAGTAGTCGTAGCGAAAATAATATTAAGATAATATTATTATTAAAATACAATTATTAAGAGAGTATAGTAAGAACTGAGTGTGGCATCAGCAAAATTCAATTTTTTCGCATTTAATATAAAACTCCACATTATTTTTTTACATTCTTGGTAAGTGGTCTCTTGCGGCTAAGATATCGTCTCTTATTTCTCTCAGGTGTAACTATATGGCATTAAAAATAAATACCGACTTTTTGTAAGAGGGTTAATAAGAAGAGTTCAGTAGTTGCAGCTCTGCTAGCAATTGAGATTACTTCCAGTAAATCCTTAACCTGAAACGTACTGTAAAATCGAGCGACATTTAAAAAGATGGTAATAAAATTCTAACGGAAATAATTTGAGTATCAATAAGCAAATCTTTTACGTATTATACAAATTATATTACCTGGATAATATTCATAATTTGCTTGGAATATTCGCCAAAGAAGAAACAGAGAATAATTGTCCTATAATCTTTTATGAACAGGGTGACGAAAGGATCAGACCTGTTAGAAAAGTTTGCCGCTTTATATATTTAGAATAAAAAGACTTTCTATGTTATTAAAAAATTCTGATTCTTAGTTTATCGTAAAATGTGATAGATTTATATCCTCTGTTAAATATATCCTCTGTTTCCTCAAAGTGCCTTTAATAGCTGTTGCTTTAGTATAGGGTTCAAAATTTAATTTTAAAATATTACAGAATAAAGCTCTACCGCGCCAGCACACGCGATACCAATACACCTGGTGTACTATGAAAAATACAAAATTAATTACGCTCATACTGCTTCATGTGTCCGTTAAATGCATCGCGAATTCGCTCCTATGGCCATTGATTTGCGGCCGGGTATAAAATATCGCGGGAACGTTAGAGGGCCTGGAATTAATCGTGAAACGCGTTCGAAAATTGCGCGAGCCACTCGGAAATGGAAATTAATCGATTTAATTACCGGGCATCGGGTTAATTCCGCGGATATTAATGTCGATTCGTCCGGCATTACGCGCTCAATTTAACATCCGGTCGCGACCTACCGTGGAGGAAGGATCAAGGCATGACAAAACGACCTTTCTAATTTCTATTATAATTTTCGGTCGTCGCACAAGGCGATGGAAAAGAGATCATTCTTTTTGATAATTTATTTTCCTTTAATCTTATTTCTGGGTCATTCATATATCTTTTTAAAAACTGCAGAGATACTTCTTTATAATTCTAGGAAAAATGAAACGACAAGACAAATTGGAATATTATTAATAACAAATAGATAAAATTTATGACCAAAATATTAAAAAATATCTAGAGAGAATGTATACCTATTGCAATTTAAATACAGGAGACCGGAGTTTATAAACTTATAAGAATAACGAATGAGAGCTGTTTAGAAAACTGCATATTTGCCATTTTAGCCATTAGAACTTACACATACTTATTTTAGATTACCGTTTTCTTCGTCTGTCAGTCAAAAGCTTTGCACGTCCCCATATATTACGCGTGAATTGCACGACAAAAGCTTTTGTATTTAAGTATAACATTTTATCATCTTTCTTAATATATATATTAAGATATATCTTATTTTTTCTAATCAATACCGAAAAATAAAGAAATAGTGCAGAATAAAGAAACTGGAAAATATTGCTAAAAACTGAACCCTATGTCAAAAGTATTATTTGTCACTGTCACAAAGGAGATTTCTTCACTGAGTCTAAAGTGAGGACTTGTCAATTTGTAATTAAGAAAAGTCTTAAATTAAAGCTTGGCGATGTCAGGCGTTCTCCTCGCGTCGGAAGATTAACGCCGGCGTGAGAGTCCGCAATCTCGACGCATCGCAGCGAGATTTATCGTTCGTGGGCCGTGGCGAAGGTGACGATAAATTACAAAAACATCACACATAAATCGCACCTCCGGCTAGCGTTTATAAAGCGTAACGAATAAAGAGCGCAACTATTCGCAGTAACGACAATGCATTAACGTCGCAGGACACTATTGTTCCCGACTGCGAAAACGCAACGTGAAATTAAGCCGAATACAATTACACCGTAATAAATGGCCGTAATAGCCCAATTGTGTCACATTCTCAGGAATGCGCAAGAGTGTTGTGGATTGCGCGGTAAGCCAAGAATTGCTGCAGGCCGTTGTAACTCATGGGGCGACAACTCCTAATTACGCCATCATAATACATCATCGTGACAAATTAGTAACCCGGTGAGACTTATCTGACGAGCTGGCATGCGTTAGGAGTTCTATTTTGCCATTTATTTGCAACATTACCGATTCTCTCACACCATTTCTTTGATGGTTTTAACACGATGAATAAGAGTACAATTGTTTGATAGAATAACATACAAATTTAGGCACTAATTCTTAATTCTATGAGGTTCTTGCATTATTTTGCTAAATACAAGAGGCTTAAACAATTAAGAAATGTTTAAATTTTTTGATTATATTCAAGGTTGTCCTTTACATAGAACGTGTGAAAAACACTCGTGGGTACAATCACGCGCGGACTAATAAAAGCACGACACTATGGCACTCCATTTGATAAGAATAGGCCTTAAGTAAAGTCCTTTGATCCGATTACTTGAATGACACTCCCGGAACTAATAACGCGCGACGCGACAAGTCGGTTGCGGTTTGTTTATTCAAATTAATCGACGATGGTTAACTTTCCCGTTTTATCACACCCTCGGGGTACTTCCATCTCGTCAAAGTCATACTTATGAAAGGGTGCAATCAAATTCTTTTATTATTTGTCACAATCGCGTCTTGAAGGATATTACGATACACGAAGCAGCATCTTACCTGCTCGAATGTCAGTACGTGAATGGTAGTGCGACGATTTGTGACATCGCGCAACAGCGCGCTGTACGCAAAAACATCGTGTGTCAACCAATCTATTGTTAATATAAGTGAAACGTAACGTGTCATCTCAAAACGTGACACGTTACGTTTTACTTAACGTTATTTATTAAAATGCTTTACCGATACCATGCTGAACGATGTGATTTATAAAACTAATAGTAAGTTAACGGATGACTCGATAGACAATTCGAAAATATATCTATAATTAAAATTATAAATTTTGCAAATTATATTTATTGTACCTATTATTAATAAACATATCATAACACATACATATTATTAAATTTACTTTCTTTTGATCAAGAAAGTATTTAAATAAAGCCCGTAAGTATTTATAATCGCAATTTCGCTAAGTGCTAATGTTATAGAGATTGCAAAGCCTGTAAATTCAACTTTTCTATTTTTATTCACCGCATGTTAGCCAATCTTTTGTTTCGCGAGTACGTGCTTTAACGACAACGTCGCTATTTACGGCGCTGCTACAATCTACGCACACGTAGTTACGAACTTTAGCTGTAACAGGGGATCGCGGAAACATCAAGGAAGTCGTCCGGCGAGTTTTGTCTAAGTTAACGAACCCGGGAAGCTTGGTATCGGTTGAAGTTTGTTAATCGATCGTCGGAAATTCTTAGAGATACCTTACGTGGTTAGTTGTCAGCGGTAATTTGGAATAGGTGACAAATTTTCGATACATTTAGAATCAACTAAAATTTCAAAGCTGCCGCCTTCCTTGTGTGTGAATCTGTTATATCGAAGAAAAATGTCCCATTATAAAACAAATATGTACATAAAAGGATAAAAAGACTACTACATCTTTAATATAATTGTAATAAAGAATAAAATTTTGTTTATAATTGAGAATAATTATTATAATTTTGTTTATAATTGAGAATAATAATTATAATTGGGAATAATTAAAATGTGTAAATTTTTAATCATCAATAATTGGCAACAAAATTACTTTCCAGCAGAATTGTTCGTAACAGTGTTGTGAAAACAATTTTACTCATAAATTTGATTTATGAAATCACGTTTTGAATGAGAAACATTGGCGCGTATCTTTTTAGCATTATAGGGTGCGTTCCACGTAACGCTCGCAACGCTCGTGGAATCATTTCATCCTTGTTTGTCAAATGTTAAACAAGGACGAAATGATGCTCGCGAGCGTTGTGAGCGTTAAGTGGAACGCACCTTTAATTTAATTATCAACGTTATTTTGTTTTGATGTTTTGAAATTGACGCAACGTAGAGATTGAAACAGTAATCGAGATTTTAAAAGCGTGGGGATTCTGGATTGTAATCTGATTATATGAAAACCGCAGAAATAGTAGCAGTATTCCGCCATTGTATTCTCTTCAACGATTTAATCGTGCTTCAAACTTGTCTGCAGTTCAATAAGACCGTTTGAAAAATACTCTGAATTAAACAGTAACTTAGTGTTGACTTAACAACATCAAGGATTGGCCCATATCATAATGTTACACGAATATTTCATAAAGTATACTAGCGTGCCCTCAATCCAATAAGTACATAAGTACAAAGTACAGGCGGACAGGTATTCCATCAATGGTTAACTTTTTATTTAATTTCTATCGCGGGGAAATCTTCGCCGTCTCCTTACGTTGGCCGGAATAAAGCGCGGAAGATAGGAAGGATTCGCCGATATTACAAGAACGAGCGATAAATTCACGTCGGCGGGGAGAAGAAGCGGGAAGAACTTTTTGGTACGCTTCCTCCATTCGCAGATGAGAACAGCATAATGTGGCGTATTTTGATGGGCATCGTGAGTTTGACGCGCCATGTAAAATTTTGCCGGTGAGGAAGCGGATCACCGTGAAAGCGGCTTTATCGCGATGTGCGCGGCGCGCGGCGTCTGACGTTAGGGAAAAGGCCTCGCTAAAATTTCATGTCACGACAAAGTGGAAGCAATTTGACACGCGTCCCGCTACCGCGGTGTATATCAAATTCAAAAAAGCAACGCTCAGGTTCCACTGAAATACGATAACGCGCAGCTTTTTTTCCATATATACAAGCTCGAGTTTCTTTATGCATCAGTGTGAGTGAATAATGTTACGCGGCTCTCCAAATGATACTTGTAATAACAATAGTTGTACATTAAAGTTTTCATTTGCGCGACATATGAGCCGTAGCCACTGATACTATTGGGGATTTCACCCGAAAGGGTGAAATGATAATTAAAATATTTGTGAGAAATAAATATATAATGTAAATTTTGCAACAAAACGTATAGCGTAAAAACACATAATATTCATTATGATTGTATTGTATATTGTTAATATTATGTACGATAGAAGAGAAAAAATATTTGAAAAATAAAACGTTTACAGATATAATTAAATTTTGCAAAGCCAAAAATATCGATAGAATTTACACACCAATTATTTATTTAACGACAATATACTTTAACAGTTTGAAAATTTATATTATTTTTAAACATAAACGAGCCAGATTCTAATAATCCAATTAATTTTTTTAATTTAAATGCAATGTAGTTTAACAAACACGCTTTAGACTTGTAGGAATACCTTAAAAAAATTTTTCTGGAAATAGAATTATCAAAAACGTTTATGTAGCGATTGCAAATTATTAGAAAATAACGGTTATTACGAAAAAAAATATCGCTCGATTTGCACATGCAGATTACTCACCATTTAATTTTTAATTACAGTGTTCAACACATTTTACGATTATTATTATTACAATTATTTAATTTTACTTAAATTTACTATCTATTATTGATTGTAACATCTATTAAAATAACTTTGCTTTCGAGTATCAAAAATGGATATAAAGACGGTAGACGGCAGTTATAAAACACAAGTATAAAACACAAGATTATATTCTTACTGTAATAAAAAAAAAAGGAATTATTATGTAAAATATAATTCCAAAAATATATAATGGCCGCATTATTCATTTTGCAATCGTTATTTCACTGGAAAATATATGAAATTAGTATCGAAGGTATACTTTAACTCTCATTATGCAAATTCCTCGGAGTCAGGAATAAGTGTCGCTTTCGTACATAAGCAGGCATGACACGTTTCATTTAATATCGCGATGTAATATGTAAATCGTTGTTCCCGTTATCTTAATGTCACAGCTTATGAAATATTTTCGAGTTCAAGCGTGACTCAGGCAACTGCATTAATGTTTGCTGCAGCCGATAAGGCTCTTCTGTTCCAACATCACCATAGATACGAAGCAGTGGAACCCATTTGGAAGGATAAGGATGGTAACGAAAACGAGGATTACCATCAGGTTAATTCCGAATATGTATTCGCTTATAATAACAAGGATCGTCATAAAGACGTTTAACCCGTAAAGATTGCAATAAAGATCGCATGCTAATGATTATTTTTTATATCCAAAATATGTCACATTGTTTTAGCCTTATTTCTGCTAGATGAAACGTCGCCGTAGTATTGCGCTTTGTTCATCAAAAATCTCTCGTCATAATGCTTACTAGAGGACATAGACATTCTAGTAATTATGTTTTTTGTTGTACATATTTACTACAACGATAATTAAAATTGAGGTAACATAATAAGTCTAGCCATGGCATTTATAGAAAATGTAATTGTTTAAAGTTTGCAATTTGCAAAAATAAACTTCTATAAAGTTATAAAAAATATGCATATTAAGCTGTTCTTGCATTTTTTTATGTATATATCTGTCTGATCACAGTCGTTTGTGGCTCTAAACGCGATGTCGTAAAGTTCCTGAAAGCTTACTTGGAAGAATTCTATATATTGAGACTCAAATGCCTTACAAGAGGTAAATATAGGGTGTTTTTCATTTAGCGACTCAAGTCGGCACAAGCGTCATTCTGTCTTTTTTCAATATCTAGTGAACAACAAAGATAGAGTGACGTTTGTGTCGACTTGTATCGTACACTGGAAAGCACCTATAAATATAATAGCACAAATTCATAAATCGTTCTCGCCTCGCGGTTGCGCCTAAAAACAACGGAGAGATCGAGCGAGAGATCGAGTGAGAGATCGAGCGAGAGGCGTTGTAGGATGGATAATCAAAGATTGATGCTGGTGCCTGCCGCGGTTCGTCCAATATCAGTCGGATGAGGTGATTGATCGAGACATCAAAACCTTTTATGGCTACGCCGTCTAAAAATCCGCTGGGATATTACCGAGAACAGAGGCTCCGCCGCGAATACTTTCGTCCGCCACTACCTCGTTCGTCTATCGTGTTCAACTTTAAATCGAATTTCGTACTTTGCGCAGAGTCACGCTCTATAAACCGCGAAAAGAGACGGTTAGCATATGATGAGATTCGGAGAACCGCAATTAAACTTCCACGCGCTTCCGGAAGCTAAAAAAATGATCGTCGGAACGGGAAGAGTGAATACAAACGAATAATGAATAAACTATTCTTCTTTAATCTTAACTTGTTCTAGACCTCATAGAGATAATGAAAAACAAAGAAAATATTCTGTTTATTATGGATATTAATGCATAATATATAAAAGATTGTCGCGCAGTTTTCTTTCACACTTTTCACTAAATAATTTATAATTTTTATCTTGTTTATTTTGTAATCACTAATTTGCCAAGATGCGTCGAATCAACGAAATGTAGTATTTTTTTAACAAAACAGTATAAGGCCGAAAAAAATATAAATAAAATCGATTGACAGTGTGACAATAAGTCGTATGCGTATAAAATAGCAATACATTAATGGTTGTTTACCAACACATCTATCTTCCACTTTGCATCGTATCAGGTTCGGTAAATCTTATCTCAAATTTAATTAAATACTCCAGATCGCGTATCGGGGGTTGGATTACGTTTACGTTCTGTGCTACGATCGCAAATTAAGTGAATTTTCGCTCCCGTGTTACGACACTTCAACGACCGGCACAATTAAATACATAACGATACAATTGCATAATCCGTTTTTCATTTCGCAAAATATTACGCGTTTCTGATATCGGACCAACGGGTCGCCCTCGCCTGCCGCCGACCAGTAATTAACCAATTAACAATTTGATTGTGCAACTCGATATTTATTTTTTAAACTGTAGTGTGCAAAATTTGATTTCGCAAATATGAATTGACATAGATTGTATTAAAAACGCTTATTAAGAAACAGTGGAAAAAATGTTATAAATAAGGGCTACACAGATTATGAGACAGACGAAAGATATCCCAATTAGAAAAGAAAAAAAAACGGAAATATAGATATGAGATAAAAAGTTGACAATATTAGAATATAATTTTTATTATTTTCGATAAAATTATAAAAGTTTTAAACATATATGTTGGCTTCGCGTGTCAATTAAAGAGAGACACGTGAAATTACAAATATAGACAAGTAATGGAGGCATGTAATTTGTAAGTTAAACGCGTGCGTTTAATTAAATTTTATATTAAATCACAAATGGGTTATCTATCACACATTTCTATTTTCACCGTTGTAATATAAGCATACACAGAGTATGGTGTGCGGATTTCATGCGACATGCTGACGATTTTAGTGTGGCTACGCTGTCAATATTGATTTATTTTAGGAGAACTTGCGCCCGCGGATATGTTGGACATATTGGCTTTTCGACTTTTTGATACGTATTATTCATGTATTTTTTTTATTGAATATAATACAACATATACAATTGTGTATAACTTTAATATTTAAAGTTAATTATTCGCACTAAAAGCGTTTAACTAATTAAATTACATGCTATTGTATTTATCAGAAATCAAATGTTTTATCCAAAACTTGTATAGAGAAACTGCGCATTATAGCCTGATTGCTTTTTATTTAATCTGGGTCACTTAAATATTTGAGTTGCTGTCGAATGAATCTGTTTGAAATATAGTTTGCAATGCTGTATTAGTGTATTACATCAAATTTAAACGTTATATATCTGTTATGTGCAGCGTAATAGTACAGTGTTATTTAAATTGAAAAGCAAAAATATTTTTCAAATGGTTTCGTACGTATAATTTTTTTACATTAAAATTTGCACCTTACCAAATACCATATTTTATAATGTCTTATATGTATAACTACGCAAAGTTACAAACGTGTAAATATCGTAAAATTTTGTGAGCGTCCAATCTTGATATTTGCGTTTAAAATATAAACATTTTTATTTATTACGTATATATATATCTTGCTATCATATTTCATCTTTATATTTCGACTTTAAGCACCGCGCCGAGGCGTAACATAATTTCGCACGTGCATTGTTTATGCAACAAATGCATTTTGTGTGCCGTTTTGCACGGCGTACTGCTGTATTTCGGAGTTTAGTGCCTGTTTACCTTAAAAGCCATAACGCGGCTTGACGCGTAATTTTCCGCAATGCGCGATCACGTAACTCAGTTTGCCAGACGGGATGCGAGATTCGCCGCGGGTTCGGATTCTAGGATTCGGGTGCGCGGATTTTGTTCCCTTCGAGGGCTTGGCACGTGTCGAGAAAGCCGCTCTCATCGGCCTGAAAGCGGGGTCCTTACCCGCTGTGAATTTAATCAAGACGCCTCGAATAGGCCGGATAGCGAAAGTTTAATCAGGCACCTAGCCGGCCGCCATTCGATGGGCGCGCTTCGCCTGCCGTCGGCGTTATTTTCACAAATTACTTAACTCCTCCTCTACTTGGGACTGATTACCCGCTCGTCATTACGTAGCTTTAACCGGATCGCCAGCAATCGGAGATTTAATCAAAAGGGAAAACCACCAGTGGATCCCACACAATATATCATGACTAAGCGTAAGGGAATAGAGATCTCCATCTGCTTTAGATAGTACTTACATTTGTTCACATTAAACGCCGAGTTACATTATGACACAATAGCGAGGATCTTAACTGCGTGCGATAACATTTAGTGCACATCGTCGCAGACATAACTCACCCGCTCCAATTTACGACTTGACTACGTTTTGATAACAAGCAAACATTCTGTTAATTGTTGCAGAATTGTTAATATTTTTATTTTCATTACGTGTTTAATTTAGCTCTATATTTATACCTTTATTGTGTAGATTTTAGTTTGTGTAGATTTTATATACTATGACAATAAATTAATCTCTAATCACATTTAATCTTCTTAAAAAATAAAGACAGATATAAATTACCCATTTAATAGATAAGAAGTTGTAGAGTAAGAAGAGAGAAAGGAAATATTAGTAGAATAAGGAAGATTATCTAAAGGAAAATGTAAGAATAATAGACTGAAGAAAATGTGAGAGAAAGAGCAATCTGAGAATCAGTGGAATGGGTAACAAGCACTGAAATTTACAAACTGTAAATTGGATGAAAATACATGTGAGTTTATCAAAGGAAATAATATTCGTAAAGAAGAGTTAAAGAGAGTAGCAATTGAATGTGTTCGTTCGTAAAGAACAAATGGATAATCCTGAGAGGTATTTATACCACTTTAGTGTAATATATAATATTCTATATTTAAATCAAATATTTATAATCTATGATCAATTCTCAATGTTGTATTGTTAACGTTTTTGTAAGCAAGACCATCTCTTTGCCGTAAAAATATTTGTAATTAAAATTTTTTTGAAATTAAAAATGAGAGTAAATCGAGCGAAGTGATCAAACAGTTATGAAAATACTGTTTGAATATTTCTACTATCTTTTGTTAGGCATGCACTATATAAACGCATCAGAATTAAGCGGATTCATGTAGGCAACCATAGTAGCACCAGCATATCACAGAGCGATGCTGCGAATGCAATTCCATATTATCTTACCTGCGTGTTCATGGATTTTGCAAAGCCGCGCTCATCCTTGGATCCATTATGATGATGTGAATTACGTGTAATTAACTACACGAACAAAGGGAATCCCTTTTCAATTAATGCGGCTTCTTCTGCTGGACAAAGGAACGCATAATTTTTCGAAGGCGCGACGTTGAGAGGAACGAACCGGTGACAATTATAGTTTTATCGGAGCTCACTTAAGTCACGTCGGAATAATGCACCATATAGAATGTATAATAATATTGCTGTTGCAATCTATTACGATAATTACCATATTAACTTGTGAGACAGCCAGAAATCGTATGCTTTCTTGCACGTGAAAAAATTCTGTCGCGTACAATAAAAGGGAAAATACAATTTGCATAAGGCACAAGTTAAATATGCGCGTCGTTACATTTAATTGCGGCGACTACTTCCCATAATTTTTACGAGATCCCTACTTGCTTCTTCGTGACGCGATACCACCTCACACGACGAAGGAAATGCAACGACGTAACGTGATAAAGAATTCCCAACGGTGGCAGAAACAGCTTTAATTAAAGGCGGATGAGATGTAAGCGCGAGATGTAGGTCCGTTCGTTCAAATGTTTTGTCGTCTTCCATTTTCTCAGCGAAATTCGCACATTATTTGCTTTAATGACTACGTCTTATCTTCAACATTGCATTAAATGCAAAGTGAATAGGACCGCGATTTCCGCACTTCGATTTATGTATCGCTGTTATCTTCCGCCTTTTTATTACCGAGTCAGTTGCGATGGACGTGGAAGTTGCGCGTTCATTAAAAGTGACAAAATTTTTAAAAAAATATATATCATAAAAATTGATTAATTTCGCACTATATGTGCTTCCCGATAAAACTTAGATTATTAATTCATTTATTTTGGCATATAAAGCTTTAAAAATATACTGGAAAATAAAAATAAATCGCGTGTAGCCTTATCCAAATTAAGATTTAATAACAAAATCTATTTTAAAGTCTAATGTAAGTTATTTACAATAATTTTACTATTCCCAATTTACAGCTCACCCATTTCTTTTTTCTCTCTTTTCATGACGATATCCTCAACAAGAAAACGTATAAGCAAAATGTTTTATTATTGATTTCGAATTGCACCATAGTGTTATGTATATTGTACGATATTTTACATTATACTCTTTGAGCTGTTATACGTATGCGAAGATGTTATCGTTCACACTGTTCGCGAAATCATCACTACTAAAGCTCGACAATTTACTAATTCCGATACGAATCCATCTATGCGGGCGGTTAATCACAAATTCCTTTTGCATTATATTAATACATGCTAGAGATAGACGAATTCTCCACTGGGGTTTTCGAATTGACCGCTTGCGGGTATTACGTGGCACACGCGGGGTCTCTCAAGGAATCGCTCGAGCGAGGCCGCTTTCATGTAGCGTCGTATAGAATTACAAAGGCTTTGATCCCTTACTTCGACAAAGTGCTGCGGGGTGAGGAGCGCTACCATTGCCTTAAGTGCCAAAGTCAGAGATATGCACGGTTATCTCATTGAGAAAAACTGGTTGCTCTAAATGAACGACGTTGGCACTATATGCTAATGTCACGTATCGTCATATAATGTCGATCAATTTTAAAACAAACTTACATTATACATAAATAATAACAGAAAGTATTCTAATAAATCGCAATCTAGAATATTAAAAAAATATAATGAAGAGATGAAAACAATTTATTATCATTCTTATTTTAAATTCAAAATATCATTATTGGATATCAGTAACTATATATATCTCATTCTAAAAATAATTTCATCAAATTATTTAATGAGAATTACATGCTACATTGTCGATAAAATAATTTTGTCAATTCTGTGAAATTAAATTTACATATTTAAAAAATATATACGGCTCGTTCCTGATTGCTAACTCATAAAATATTTTAATTTTAATTTGTGACATTTTTAACTCTATTTCGACAATGGTACCAAACGGTGATTATGCAAATTTGTATTAATCGATATAATTTATATGTATAATACCCACATGCAATATTTGTGTCTCATAATATGTAATATAATTATTTATATTACTTTTGCATACCGCATGAATATTTAAGCTCGACGGATGCCCGCGTTAATGTAACGAGTGACTTAGCCGTTTATTACGAGTAACGCGATTAAAAGTGTAATTGATCACACGCTCATTGACCGAATAAATTTCCGTTGATAATCTCACGAGACAACGTTGCGCGAAATAAATCACGGTGTGACAGTTCGCACCACCCGTAATACAATTTTTCGCCGTGCTGCGCGAAGCGATAAGGACGATAAATGCGCTGATATATTAGAAACATGCGTATTACCGCGTTGGAACGCGTGAAAGGGAAACTACGCGTGATACATCAAGTCATATAAAATTCTAATCTCGATCATTAATAATCACCGGTGGAGCATTGCGAGCACCGGCTGTCGCGACGTGTTTACGAAGCTATTTATCTTTCTCGCGCAGCACTAATCATGGCTGGAGTAATTGTGGCTGGATTTTGCCATTAATGAGAAACTGGTTATTGACGCAAGTACTGGTCATTCCAATAGTTTCGCGCTTATTCGCACAAAATAGTAATTTATTGACAAATCCACAGATTCCTTTAAGATACATCTTTATACGGATAATTAAACACGACAGCATTTATATATTAATAACTTACAAAACCAGCAATGCGCTTTTTAATAAGAATATTATTTAAGACTGAAGGCTTGTAAGAAAAAGGCAATATAATAAATAACCAAATAAGTACTATATTTCTATTGATGCTTTTCATAATTAAATTATACATTTTTTTTACATTTTCTTTTTGTACAAAAAATCTTTATGCACAAAAATATTAAAATCATTAGATAATCGACATAAATATCGACCAATCCGCGCATGTATATGTACGAAGAGAAAGAATCATCGAAGGAAGAAAGAATAAACGTTTTCGAGTTAAGTCATCGTCCGTAATCGAAATAATCGATAAGTCACTAGTAACGACAATTATTCATTAAATGATTTTATTAAAATAACAATACGGACATCATACAATTACGACGGCTAGTATTTATTCGGTCACAACAAATATTTATATTAAAGCTTGTTATGCACGTACGCAATTAGTTATTTTCGAGCATGTAGCATTCTACATGCTAGTAGTATGTATACTACTTTGTTGTAATCGATAAGTAACTGTGAAACTGAACAACGATTAATAGTATGAAATGGGTAAAACGTGGTCAACTGTATTTCTATTGTTAATCAATATAACGTTGCATGAATGCAACGTTCAGCACGTTTGGAAGCATTAATGACTTGTTGCACGTACAACAAGTCATTAATTCTGTGATTCTGTACAAAATATAATACATAAGTAATAAATAAGATACTTTTTGGATACTTTCATCAATGCAAAGCGTTAACAGATGCAAGTTATAAAGATTATGACAACACTCACATAAACAATAAAAATTAGAAATAAAACAATTAAAAATAAAACAATTAAAAATAAAATAATAAGAAATTGCCGTAACACTCGTATTCTTATAGAAACGGTTAATCAAGGGCTATCGAGAGACCAATATTTCAAAGAAGCTAGTTGCACGGCCAAGATCATTGAAGTATGTTTGTTTGCGTATTGTCTAAGCACATGTAGGACATTGTTCGGTGACAAGGAACTTGATTCCGTTCGATCAACAGGTCTTAAGATCGCGACAAGTGCCGCTTTACACACAGAGCAAAGGTGTTGCGCTTGAGCAAGCAAGCGTGACAAGTGTAAGTGTATTGGAATCTCGAACTTTGATTTACGTAGCAGCACTACCGACCCATGAAGGATCGTTGACAGTATGTTTACGTGTTAATTCGCGGGAACAGGTGGCTAGCGATTTTATCGCACGCATTTTGTCGTTAATAAAGTTACATATGAAATCTATATCATCCTATTATTTATTTAGAGGGAATTTATCGTATTCGCACATTTGCGTTCTTTAATACAAAAAATAAGTTATTCGAACGTGTGAAATTATACGCGTTTAATATTTCCGAATAAAAAATCTTCCTCGTTGAGATTCGTGCTTTAATAAAAAAAAATATTTGCTTCAAATTGATGAAAAATCCATGAACGCAACGGGAAAAAGTGCGATAAATGTAGGACAGACTGTAGATATTAAAGATTTATACAAAGCAATTGGTTAATATATTAAAAAGAAAATTTATATCACAATAATGAATAATAAATTATTAAAAATAAAATATATTCTTTTATATATGGGTTTTATCACTTACTCGTTTTTACAAGCGCGCAATAAAAACCGATAAAAAGCCATAAATCAGAGAGATGGCTGATGTTCCGCTTAAATTGCGTATTTATCAACGAGTGGGAAGATCGTCAGTGTCGATACGAGTGTTATCTTAATTGTCGTTTATTTGCCGGCTTTGTTCCCGTAATGGAAACAACACTCGATACGCCTTTTCACGCGCCGTGTGAGTAAGTTTGTGAGTAATTAAGTACCGGAATGAAGATTGATTAACTACGCGGGGATGCTCGTTAAGATCTCATCGCTTTTGTATCGCGAACTTGTCGAAAGCTCTTCTCACCGTCCCGTGTTTTTACGGTCATTTAGGACTTAAGGAAGATGTTAACATTTGATCGAGGGAAGCATAAAAATGACCAGCAAATTTAATTGCGAAAAAAATTAATCACATGTACAATAGTTCCACTTTCTCTAGATGTAATAAAATAAAATCAAATCTGTGTTGCTTTATAAAAAATATGAAGAAAATATCTTTACATTTATCTAAATATTTTTGTGTAATTTGCATTTTTATTAGAGCAATTACCAATTTATTTAGGCAAGTATCTATTTGACAAATTCGCAGAAAAAAAATAACAGTCAAATGTTGTGTGTATATCTTTATTTCTGCAGCAATAAGATAAAAGAAGAATTGTTCAGGGAAGTGATTGTGTACATCTTATGTCAGTAGTTTGTAAAACCAGTACTCGCACAATCGGAAAATTAATTCAGGCGCGCTCTCAACGGGCGGTACGTGACAAAACGTAAAAATTAAAAGCTTCATAATCGCCGGTTACGTCGCCGGGCATTCCGTACCCGAGATTAATCGCCGAACACTCGACACGGGGCTTCTAGAGAAGGCATGGCTCTAAACTGCCCCGGCTGCGACCGCGATATCTCGCGCGAAGGGCGGACAGAATTACGTTAGCCTTATCGTTAGCCGTTAACCCACGTGCCCGTTTCCAAGTGATACGTACAGTATACGCCGCCGTTGAAATTGCACCGGGAGAAAAATAGCCCGGGGAAATTCCGCGACGTTAGCATGTCGTACAACGCCGGGCTACGGTCGCCCGTCGGGATAAGTATCCCAAGCGAATGAGAAATTTCCGTGGGAATTTTAATTGAGCTTCTGACGACTGGGGCGCAATAAGCGCGGGAGAGTACTGAAAAGCTCGAGCTGCTTCCGGCTCGTGATCTCGTCCGGCGCTACCCCGACGTCTGTGCTTTCGCTGAGTAAAAACTCCGTTCCTTGGTTGGAATTCGCGTAATCCACGTAAATACGTTTTTACGAGTTCGTCACCGACGTTTACTATTGCTTTTTATTCGCGAGCTTTCGCTCGCCTCGCCTTGTGCTTGCTTAATTTCAACGAATCTAAAGAACATTAGATTTTAGAACTAAATTTTATTTTCTATCGATCATTACTGTTACTATAAATTTGGTATAATTATTCAACCTATATCCTTCGACTGTTAACTTTTCACTTTCTTCAAAATAAATCTCTGTTAAAATAACTCGTCTTTCAATTATATCAAAATTAAAATTTTACGCTTCTTGGTGAATTGATGGTTATAAGATTAGTTTTATCTGTTCTGCAACTAGTTTTCCAATTTGTTATATCTTTACGCTAATGGTGTGCTATTGTAACGTAACATATCGTATCATATTTACTTATTATTCACTATGACTTATTTTTTTTATATATGTAGCAGTATAAATCTCTAATTTACATATCTCGGCGCATCTGTTCGATACAAGATATTTATACGTCGTTGTTCGTATTTGAGAAATAAATCCGCGAGAACCGGCAGGGCGTAATAGCACGCCGACGGAAGAGTCGTCGACTGACCACTTTCCTCCCCGTTGTCGGCAAACGCGTCAAGTGCAAATTGCAGTAGATTTAGACGATCTGGGTCAGACCCTCCGCCGTGCATAGGTCATCGGAATTGCAACCGAGCGCTCCGCGATTAAAACGAATCCGCGAATGTGAAAGACTCAGGTTTCTCTGAACGGGTTTCCCTGTACGACAGGAGGGTCTTCCTTCTCTCAGCCCTGGAAGCCTCTTATCGCCCCTGGAATCGTACCTGCGTCGAGATCGAGCTTCTTGATTTACGATCTGAGATACGAGACTGCGCGTATCGCGGCTTTTATAGCTCGGACCACATATATGACTGATCTTTTCATATCATTTCATATATACGCGCGAGACCGCTCGTGAAACTGTTTCGATTCGCGGAATTTTTACGAGGTGGTTTCGTGCGGTACATTGCCGATTTAATGGGTGGGCTGAAGCAACACGCGAAATTCAAAGAAAGTTATCACGAGTAAATTGCATGGCTGCAATTAGATTATAATTAATCATTAACTGATAAGGAAAGAGAGAAAGAAAGAGAGAGAGATAGACAGAGAAAGTCACGCACATGCTATGAGAACGAGATTATTGATACTTCTAGATTTGAAAGTGAGACTGTAGCAATAAAAACATTTTAAACATACATCAGATATCATCCATTTTGCTCTTAACGAATTTTTTTATTCATCTAAAGCGCTAAAGATATTGACTGGGAAATGTCTATTTGATGAATGTAATTATCACAAATACCTCAGTACAGTCGGAGTTAAGGGTTGCATTACAATAATTAGATACCCCATTAAATTGATTGCTCATAAATAGCGAAGTACATCTCTCAATATGCACGATGGAAACACCAATTAGTTTAATCGAGTCTCATTCATTTTCTGACACATATCACGTGCGGAACGAAAGCATAATACAGCCGCGGCGACGCGACGTTTACAAATGTTATACCTAAAATCGCGCATTGTAGTACACGCCAAATTATTTATGCTGACTTGTCGACTAGGTTCAACGCATGCAAACCGTCAATCGCTTAATTCGCACATTAATGAATTTGGACTTGAATTTATTTATTACTTTTATCGCGTCATTTTCGTTTATGGAAAACCTGGTTGCACAAAGACATAACGAATGGCGCGCGATCAGTTTATTATTTGCGGGTAATAAATTATTTAGGGGTGACATTTAATATACTGGCGATATAATCTTCTCCAATTCTCAAGATGAAGATAAAAAACAATTTAACGCTTCCCGGTACGGGATGCGCAGCAGCGGCGTTTTCTCCACGGCGACTATATCATATACCATTGTTTCGCGATTCTGGACTCGGTTGATTATCGGTATCACGGTTATGCATATATGTATAACATCGCGTTCAATTTGCCATGCCTCGGAGTGCCTTCGCTTCCGCGTGAGCAACAATGGTATGGAGAAACATGCAGAGAGCTAGCGCAAATGCGATACATTTAATCGTTTGATGTGGAGATACGAGGCTATTTGCCTATGTACGCGCGCTCGTAATTGAACACATTTATATTCACCGAAGAAACGGTGACTCGCGACACACTCGTCGTCATTCTCGTCATCAAAACGTTTGCGTCGTTTCAAAGGATTGTCAGGCCGGCTAATATAGCGGGGCTCTTTAATACGTATATCCGCAGAATTTCTTCACAAAGAAAATCCAATTAGCGGTGCGTATGGCGTGTGCCAGCGGCTGTATTTCCCTTCACGTTCATTATCATAGCCGTAGTCCATTAATCGGGTTATCAAATGTGGCGAGGTCGATCGTTAATGTCGATTGTGCCTTATTGAACATCGCCATAAATCCCGTCGATCAAATTATATGTCGCGGGTAATGAGCATTTACGATAATAATATATTATAATAATACTTATATTATTAATCCACGCGTTATAATGTATAAACGGTAGCTTGTTAATCGCATGATCGCATTTATGTGCAGTTATGCTGCGCCAGATTTACTATATTATAGGTACATAGCGCCGCTTGTTATTCCCAAATAGACAAATCGCACGGATATTTTCCATGTATATAGGTACGTGATACCGTATAATCCACTGCACTCTAGCGAATATGCTAATCATCGGCGCTAATCGGCAAGCTCCGCTACAGAATTAAAGCAAAAACCAGTTACGCATGAATTTGATTTAATGCCGCGTTTCGTGCATCGCGCGCAACGTTGAGAGAAGATAAAGAGAATTTTCGCAAATATATCAACTCGATATTTCTTATTGTCACGACAAAGTAAACGGAGAAGACATTTCCATCGAGCGCCAGCCAACTTCCGGTTGGCTCTCTTTTGCGAAAGCCGTATCTTCCCGAGCGCGTTTTAAACTGCAGTAAAAAAAAAAATTCTGTGTTAGTTACTCGAGATTAGCGTCGCTCTTTGAATATAAAATGAGAATTGTTACAAAGCACGCAACTTTTTGTCTTTGATCTTTCCCCTTGATACACGGACTATACAGAAAAATTAATTAGAAGACTCATTGTTGAAAATTATTACATTATTATTATAGTAAAGAATTAACATTTTTCGACAAATTATTATTGTGAAGATTTTATTTCTTTCACTATTTCATTTTGTCACTATTATTCTATTTCAGAAGCAATAGAATCTTATGTGAATTGAGAGCTGCGCTTAAGGATTGCTTTCTATTTGAACGAACGCGTCTTTTAGAGTTCCTGTTTTCAATCGAGTCGGATAATCTCGAAAAAAAACGCGTTATTTCGCCAGCATTGATTTAAGAATCGTTCAGAACGGAAGAAAAAGACGGTCTCCGTTTATAAGTAATTAATTAATAAGTTAACATATTATAAGAATTAAAAAATATTGCACGGAAAGTATGGCAATGCAACTGCAATAGATCTTTGAAAATTACTCGAAAAATATTCGAGGCAGAAAACTAACGTAATGCTCTTATGCGCAATCAATATTTACTTTTTCAAAAAATATTGCAGCACCAAGAGCGGTACGCAAATACAATAAATAGTACAGTTGTATTTAGCTAACGAAATAAATTTAAATTAATATCAGTAACATACAACTTTCTCGCAAATTATTAGCAAAGTTATTAGTATTGGATGATATTTATACAATTACAGCACTCATGATCATTTGCAGGTAGGCATACTCAGTTACGTATAATTTATTAATTACATAATTTATATTACAATTTCTATTATATAAACTTTCCCTACACATATATGTATATTATTATCGCGCTTTGTGTCTTCTGAATAATTATTTGCGATACTTTGAGAATTAAGAGATTTAAAATATTTCGATTTAAAATAATAGTTAAAATATTCCCAAAAATCGAACCTCTCAAACAAGTTAAACATCTTGTCTCGACATTGAGAAAAGCTCGCGGTTGTAATACGTATTTCACAGGAAGAAGGAAGTCATTCGCGATGCCAGCTGAGAGGAAGGAAGCGATTTAATGCGATCTCCTGGATCATTTTTCAATGCACGCTACGTGAAGATGCGATGTCTATTAATACGTAATCGGTTTTATGACATCGCGAGTCATCGTGAAACGCCATTTGGAACTCGTGCCGATTCTTGCGAAGTGGCATACATGCACAGAGCTATCAGTATAATTTTATATCCTACAAACAACATACACAAAATACGCAAAAAACAAATAAATTCTTTAAAAAAGATTTTAAAAATTTTATTTAAATAATTTCGTTTTATCGTATTATATTTAAAAACTTTATTGTTTATAATATTAATACATACGATATTACTTTTCCTTCTGTAATATTTTTATTACAGCATTTTTATACCATAATATCAATGTTTAAGGATTCTGAGATGACTCTTGTAAAATTCTAACTAATCCTACAAGTGTGTATTTATAATTATTTGAAGTTTGCATTTTTTATACTCATTAAAAACAGATATTTATTTTCAGTCAGATTTTGTGTATATATAATTATAAGTTTCTATATGCTTAAAGATTTGTCTTTTATATAAATATCTATTTTTATTTCGTTTCTGTAGGTACCTACATTGATTTGCGAACCACTATGTTCGAATTAACGAGATACTTCTTGTCTTTCTTTTTGAGTACATTATTTCTGTTTACTTCTGTATGAGTAAGTATCCTATGCTTTGACGTCTTAAATGAAGTAAGTGAAATTCTAGTGTGTTTACTTTTATTAACAGTTTCTCTAGTTCATTGTCAGTTACTTCCTCGTTTATTAATAATTGCATGTTTTGATGTCTGTCTCCATGCGACGTTTATCTGAATGTCTCGGAAGTGCATCTTCACACATGGACATCTGCATAAGCAATCGGAACCGGAACCGGGCGCGGATGCACGCGCGTGTATGCGCAACGGCGTGTATGCAGAGTGTGCCGGTATAAAAGCCTAGAAAATACGTTGCTAAGTTGCAGTTCTCACCTAGCCGCCTGAAATATCGTAATGGTGAAGATGACTTTCAAGGTAGAGTGTCGAAACTCGTCGCGAAGAAAAGAAAAGTTACGCGGATTGGAGAAAGTGTTCATTAAATAATAGCTCCGCGACATATAAAAAGATGGAAAAAGAAATAGAAAAGGAAAGAGAAAGAAGCGAAGGGAGAGAGTGAAATATGTAGGGCTAAGAAAGGAAAATAAGGGTGAAGAGGGACTCTAAATTGCCAGTAATTACGCACGCATAATTGGTCCGGTGGTATACGCGCGGAAGGGTCGACGAAATAAATAATTCGGGATAGGGCGGGAAGGTAGTTCAACGCGGTTTTGTCGGAGACCTGAGCAATGTCGTGAATGTAAAATGGGATTAAAGTGTTGCTTGACATTTAAGTCTACTCGATGTAATTAGTTCGTTCAGCCGGATTGTCGCGAACGTAAGTTTTTGCTAAAGATAGTGTTCATTTCACAGCACAGCAGGACGTGCTCAAGAGGTGGGTTCTGGGGTTCAACTTCATGAAAATTAAAAAGTGCCCACTGACTTGCAACGCTTCTCTTTAATTGTATTAAACGCTCGCGTTCTTTTATACTTGGCTAATCTTGAGATTTTCTCACCTCAGAAGTCTTAGTTGTTTTATTATAGCTATAACAGTTCTATTATTTTCTCATGTATATATATATGTGTAGGAGAGTGAATAAATTCTTTCTTATATAGTTTTAGCGCAAACTTGCGTTTTGTCTCTATTGTAGAGAAATATAGAGCCACCGAAGCTTTTAAATTAGCCATAAAAGAGCTTTTAAATTAAGTTATTATTCTGATGATAATAGCCTTTAAAATTACTTGTTTATTACATGCTTCAAATTTTGCCCAGATTATAATGTAATATCTATATGACTCTTGATGATACATTAAATATACATGATATCTCAAAGTTTCATAACTCGACGAGTGCATATAAAATCTTACATAATACATGTTAACATGCACATATTCTATCTCTTTTTACATATATTCTACTATATTCCAAACTTACGCGTGTACTTATATATGCAATAATGCAAACTGTACTTTCATGTGCATTTTACATGTACAATTACTATAAAACAGTCTGCATGTGTGGCATTAGTTTTGACAAAATTTGCATAAAATAAAATTATAATTTGTATTTATATTATATATTTTATTGTGTAGAGTAACGATTTGCTTATTACATCAATTTATAATTACATATAATTGAAAGGTTTAAAATATCGAGTAAAAAACTTTTATTTCAAGACGCGGAGACTGATGAAGCGTACAAGCAAAGACGAAGAAACATTCCTCGATAAATCGCGCGTCTATTTCTTTCTTCAAACGAGTTACTTCCGTCGGACTGATTCATGTTAGTTTGAACATTGACGACCAAACTTTGGGATCCCCGTAATTAAAAACGAGAGGTCAACGATCCGCTGCTCGATGCCGATAAATATCGCAAATTTCTAGAGTTTCATCATGGCATCGAGTTCGTATACACAAGTGACATCGATCATACAGATCACATTTCCGTGCAATTTCGATTTGTCGGACTACTAGTTTGAAATATTCCAATTTGTTTGACTGTTTATACGTGCGGGAAAAGTATGACACTAAAACACGTAAAATTATTTAAATTACGTCTCCCTTCGCTCAGCAATTCCTTTCCGTCAGTCAATATTATTTTACAATAGAATTTTTATCTAAAAGAAGTATTTTCCCCATAAATAAGAAAATTATAATAGAGACTGGGAGATTACACGAAGACTTGGGTCTCGGTAAAAATATGTCCAGCGCTTATGTAAACGAACTCTTCGGTTCATAACGCATGCTATTTACAACCCATGATCGATACCTATCAGAGCATCGAAAGCCCCTTCTGCCGTGCCGGAGGTTGAGTTCCCGGACAACACGACACCGTCGACATAAACTTCTTGTGTCGCAGGTCACCGTCGCACTAACCATCGGCCTCGCCCTGGTCGATCGATCAATCGGTGGCGTGATACCGCTGGACACCCATGATCATCATGTCTCGGTGGCCAGCTCGTACATGCATTTTCAAGGGCCGGTACAGGGACCTGAATACGAAGTGAAAGTGCCGCACGTACCTGTGGACCATCTCGGCGAGCACAACTATCTGACTCACCACGAGCACCGCCATCACGACGGCTATACGGTCGACTACGTAGGGAAGCCGAAGTACGAGTTCTCGTACGGCGTCGAGGACCATCATACCGGCGACTTTCACGGCCAGAAGGAGTCCAGCGACGGTGAGTGAAAAGGACGAGTCACTTTTATGCCTTCGTGACTTTCACGCGGGATGACAACGACAAGCCGAGTCTTTGAATGACCGGCTACCTGTGGCTACCGCCGTTTATCCGATTTCCAACGTGGCGACGCCGACGACGGCTCGGCGTTCTGACGCTGACGTCGGCAAAAATTGCCACGGGTGAAAAGAAAATTGCATTTCTACGGAGACTGCCCGCGAGCACGCCCTTCCGACACGTCGAGAATACCGCGAGCCGGTATGTGCGAATGCTTGTGCGTGTGCGGGTATGGGAATGTGTGCTTTTTCGTGTCAACTCTTCAGTTGGAACTACGTTTTCTTACTTGAGTCGTAAGTTGACTCGAGGAATTGTAAACTGGCTTCAACGGCGCATCGTAGTTGTACAAGCGTCTTATATAGAGATATAAACTTACCCCAAAAGTGAGCAAACTTCGCAGATGCATTCCTTGACCAAGTTAGAATCAATTCTTCCTTAGCGAAAGTATCGAAGTATTTGGTTTACAAGCGATTTGAGCTACAAACGATTGAAAGTGAAAGACACCTAGGAAATTACGATTCAGGAGTTCAAATAAAGAAAGCTTCGTTTGCATTTCGTTTTGAGTAGGCTTTGCTTGAACGGAATTTTGATTCAAGTTTTAAATATGTCACAATATTTAATATTGAAGATATAAAAAAATTATGAGAGACAAGCATTTTCGATCAAACTCCTCCAAAAAATTAATTTTGATTTATTCAAGGGATATGTCTAACGAAGTTAATTCAAATATTCTATTTACATTCTGTATAACTGTAGGTCTGAATTTATTTAGAATTACATATATACTATCGAGATAACTAAACATTGTGATCCTATCAAAACATTTTTCTAAATAAATTTAAATTTTCATTATCGCGAACAACAATTAAAAAGAGAGAAAAATAATAAAAATCAAGAGGTAATATTTAGAAATTGTTCTAATTCTGGAATATTTTAGTTATCAGAAAAATTCTTCGCAAGATAGGATTTTTCTACAAAATAATTATTGATAGCAAACACATTTAGACTGACGTTTCATCATTTCCAGTCACGACTATCCACAATCTCGAACTGCGTCAAGAAGAATCCTTTTTGCCTTTTATCAAATGTTCTTTTCCGCAGGACACAGCGTGTCCGGGGAATATACCGTGAAAGATCCAGGTGGCAGCCTTCGGATCGTTAGCTACCACGCGGACAAGGAGGGATTTCACGCGATGGTACACACTTCCGGGAAGAATGATCACTCGGGTGGGGTCTACGGCGGTCAAGGGCACGACGATATCCAAGGCCACCTTCACGAGTATGCCGCGTTATCCGCACACGCGGCAGCATACTGAAAGAAAACTCGCGGTCACCATGACAACCGTGACTGATCGCTTTTGCATGTACCTGGCACGATTATAGACTTTTCCTTTCCCGAATCGTCAACGTTGATGTTTCCGTTTTGTATACCAAAGGCAACAACGGTGCTATCCGTTCGACATTACATTACGCAGGGATAACGTATCGTATATATTGTAAATATAGTTCATCCCTTTATACACGATGAACGAAATAAACATGACGGGAGAATGCATGTTTATTCCTTTTTATATTATACGAGCAGCAGTATTGCCATGCTTTCCCGATACAGAATATGAAAGTTTTTTGACAAACCGTGATAGACACGGAAACTATATGAATAAGGATTTACAAAATTAATAAAGGTTTCCGATAAATAATTGACGTTCGCTTAATAGAAGTAACCCGATCGAAAATATATTTTATTATGTATTCTTTTATGCATATAACTCTTTTTACGTTTATCGAAAACCTTTTAATTGATTAACATTTTAATCGAGCGTCCGCGTTTATTCAAAAATTTCCATTGAAATGGGTAAAAAGTTAAATATACAATATGAGCTACCCGCAAGTTATAATTACTCAATTTGCGAGAATTTCTGCGCTTTGCTAAAATTCCTCGATGGCCCGAATTTTGTCCGGATTCGTTAAAAAAAGCAATATAAAATATTTGAGAAATGTAACATTTCTGACGAATATAATAAAATGATCATTTTGTAATCCCGACTACAATATTCTTTACTCGAAGCAATATATTAACAACATTACTATTTATATAAATTTTCATGCTCTTATGAATTTGACGGATATTTACAGATGATACATTTCATTACAAAATTATAGTAGTTTACGGCAAAAACACAGTGACGCACGCTCAAGCCGATTAACTGATATACCTACGGCTGAGCTGATTATGGAAGGTATACGAGAACTATGTCGCAACATATTACATCGCAACTCAGAAAGATAAAGTGACAATGATAATACACATGTGGTGCAATTGTTTTAAAGTTGTGCCGTAAATTATCTGCCCGCGCATTTCAACCGGGACGCGACGTAATATACACATACCGTAATAGCATGAAAGTCACATTGTTACGACGTGGAACACCTTATTACGCGGCTATCGATCATTAATACCGGGAAGCTGCGTGGCAGAAGATTCGCTCGCGATACACGTAAACGACAGGAACGCGGCGTTGCGGCGGATATCGCGCTCTAATGAAAATAAACTGCTCGTAACAGGGGCACACGAGTAATAACTTCTGATGCTCTAAAGTGCGAAGAGATTCCAATTGCCACTAATCATCGGGGATTATCGAGTAACGAGTGGCGCAGGGTCGATTCGCCGGCAAAATGAAAATCCGGGTCACGCGGGATTGAATTATCCATTGAATATTATGGGCGTGCAGGCTACAAGTTAAAACTCATCGTCAGCGGTGCCGTTATAAAATGAGCATGAGAAAAATGCGCTTCTTTTTATATGTTTTAACGCGGCGTTAAAAAGCTCATTTAGAACTTCCCATCCCTCTCTCTCTCTCTCTCTCTCTCTCTCTCTCTCTCCCTCCCTCTCTCTCTTTCTTTTGTAGCGCACGGTTAATTTTTGCGTGGTTAATATACTCTAACGCAATTTCTTGTAATTACTATTTCAAAAAGAGTATACTGTTTTCAAAGTATGCAAAAAGAGTGCGCGTTTTATTTATGAAAAAACCATTTATCGAATAGTCGCAAAACAAACGTCACATGCAGATGGACATTAAAAAATTGTTTTACGAATGTTATAAATGCAACAAATTCCAGGAAAATAGGTCAATGAAAGGCGAGTCAAGAATACTGTAAAATGAACTGAAAAGCAGAAAGACATGTTTTGTGCAAATTGTAGAACAGAAGTGATATTTTACATGCATGATAATTGTCGAAGGTTTTGAGGTGATATGATTCTTCCGCGATGTATCGACGAACGAAAATAAAAAAGGAAGAGCCATTTAATTCGATCTTATCATGTTGGAACAGGCAAAGACGGGCACGTCGTTAAACTACATCTCGTGCAATCTCTCCGGTAATGACGAAACGTCGTTATCGAGAGTGTTTCGAGGAAAAACGCGTAATCCCGTCGAGGGATATATCCAAAGCAATATACTGTACGCGATTCAGGAGAGATAAAAGAAACACATTCCCGAGCTAACAATGGCGCGAATACATGAAGAGATGTTGGAGGAGAGGCAGATTGATAAAAAATCAATGCCAATACTCTAAATATTACGTATATTATGTCATTAAATCGATAACGATGCTTCCGATAAATATTCTCGACACACGTGTTGGAGCAATGAATCAGCAACGTGCATTTTAATAAGCGACGAATCTCATATCGATAAGACTAAGGGAGAGGAAAGTGTCTAATAATTTCATCACGCGTCGCTTAAAACTTGCGCTCGCGTGACATATCGAAATCGCGCCCGCTGCGACTTACCTACGTACCGTCGTCGTCGTTTCGAACGGTCGCGATAACGACTGTACATGTAGATATTTCGGGGTGTTTCCAACCCCGGGAGTCGACCGCCTGCGGCAATTTCCGCAGCGTCGCGCGAGCTACTAATTACTGCTGGCATCGCGCTGATTATTCCTCCCGCTGCTCGCACCCTCAACAAATCGCTCGTGATCGAGCGCCCCGCCGCCGCGCCGCGGCGTAAATGTCGCATGCTGTCTGACAAAGGAGAGTTTATATGGTTTACCTCCGACGTGATTCTCAGCTGTGTTTGAGAGAATTCTCTGGAGAATGCTTTAGAGCGAATTTCATCACAACAGCACACACATTACCGAGAATTTTGTATATTCGAAAATATGAGTTTCGTCGTAGGAAATTTAGAAAAATTTGGAAAATTTCACATTATCGTTAACGAGCTAATTTTCTACAGTTAATAATGAACGATTAATTATGGCAAAATTACGAGAGAGGTATTAAATCAATGCAATTACAATTTTAATTACGGTATATCGTGTAACCATGTTCGAGTATGGATTTTGCCTAAAATATCCTCACATCCTTTTATCAACCGGTTGATAACCATCGCTTACGCCCTGCAAAGTGAACAAATTAATAATTCATATTGCTGATTGGAACGTACGATTGTCGCAATCAAGGTTGTCTCGTCAACATAACGAGGACGTCGTGTATCGTATAGTTTTATTTGCGTACTCGAAGCATTATAATAATTAGAATGCGGAAATGCATTATACCGCATATCAACGCATATGTACATAGTTACGCATATTGTAATTTCCCTGAAAGCGCGCACCTATTACAAAAGCGCTTTGAGAATAAAAAATTTCTGGAAAATATCTGAAAAATTTGTAATCAGTTAATGGATTTTTAAAAAAATTCGTTTATTTTCTAATAATATTTTTGTTGACGGTTTTTTATTAAATATTTTATTAAAGAAAAATTGTTTAAAATAACAAATAAATTTTTAAATCTCAATTTAATACATTATAGTGTCTATAATTCCAAAGTATGACTCAATGTGCGCGCATGTCTAAAAATTGTTAACTTTAAATTAAACGTAATAAGCTCTATGCAGCACAATTATAGTATAATTAGAATCAAGTTAATTATTTATTTATAATTACAATTTCTAATAAAACATGCTGAAATTGTAAATCCAGATTAGCAACAATCTTGTTCAAGTTTGAAATTATGCCCGTTAACTCATTGAGACGATTATAATTTTATGTCCGATATTCCAGCTTTTTCCACAGATTCGCGGAAGAACGTATGTGGTGTCTTGAATATTTCAAAAAAAGGAAAAACTACATGCACACTTGCCATGCAAGACTCGACTCGACCATAAATCCACGCACGACTAGCGAGCTTGGTATAAAAAAGCACAAGGTGTAATTCGATTCGCGAAACAGCAGAGAAAAGTAGATAGCCGATTGGCGAATCGTAACTTTTGCGAGCAATTTTCTGCGCGCGTTCGCAGCAATAAATCATTTTGCGTAACATTTTCGGATCTTGCGCGGTCAAGAAAGAGGGTCGCTAGGTATTATATAATAATCGCACGTAAATAATGGTTGCAGCTGCCTACCGCCAATATAAAATTTTTTGTGAATATATTGGATATTTTAGAACATACTTTTTCTTTCACAATATCTATGTAATATGAGCAATTAATAAATTTTAAAATAATTCAACCTGTTTCTGACACGTAAATTTATCTTTAAATATTTAAGAAAGTTCGATTATAATTCCCCGTATGGGGCCGGGGTAGAATAGTCCCATGGTATGTTCTGCCTGTCGTAAGAGGCGAAAAGAACAAGTGATATAGGGCAGCAGCTAAGTCACTGTCAGGTCGAGGCTGGAGAGATCTGATACAGAACACTAGATTATAATGGCATTAATAACGTTTCGATAATTTAGTTTCGACAAATAAATATATAAAAGTGCAGAAAAATTTATTACAAGTAAAAGTTAGTCAAAAAATTAGTTTTAAGCACTTATTTATATACAGTGACTACGTGATATAATATAAAAAATGCAGATATAACAATTAGGTTTATAAAATGAACGATAATGTTTACGAACTCGTGATTATCCAAATATTCAGTTTTACAAATTAAGTTTTGCAGGAAAATAAATTTTCACGCTTTTATTTTTTATTTAAAACCGGACTATTAAGAACAATTTGCTCTTGGAATGACCGGCTTTTATTTTGCGACGTTTATTGCAATTGGAAAATAATAGAAAAGTATTGCTAAAACGACAAATTTGCCGATAGTCATGCCAGCAAATATTTTCGGCTCGTACATGCCGCGCGGTAGTAATTGAAGCTAATAGTCTTGCTATAGTGCCAAATTGTTGCATAACCGCATGAAACGATTGCAAGAATCATAAAAATTCAGTCATTTTGGAGATTTTTATTAATTATGAGAAATTTATTACAGATTTTTCGTTCAAGCTCAATTTTTGAATAATCTTTAAAACAAGAATTAGAGACATTTAAATATAAATCTGCAATATAATATTAATTAAAGTTTTGAACACAAGTACATACAAATATATATACACACACTGATGGTTTTTATTTTTAAAACTTTACTTAATATGATATACAAAGTATACATTATTATATTATATACATTATTGTAATTATAGCCATTTCCAGTAATTTTGTAAAGAATTTAATATATAATATATTACTTAATAATTTTATTTCGTATTATTTAGTGACTTACAAATAAAAATTTTCTCAAGAGAAAGGTGGTAGTGAAGCTTTTAAGTATATCTCAGATCAGAGCGCTGTCATCAATCAATAATGAAATCGTCAATTAAATAGTCGATTGACAGTCAAGATTTTATCTTTAAGTAATTTTTCCGTAAGCAAACTCGTAGTAACGAAGTATCTACCATCGCAACAGTTTGTTCAGATTACAATTAACAAATGTATAGGCGCACACACGCGTGCGCCGGCGTGTATACGTGTGCGGAATTGGCAATCGGTACGCAGCCTATAGGCCACACCGGTATTTCCCGACCGATTGAAATACGGGCCCCCGGTTTCGACATGTATAGCAGTGTCGGCCATTCGGCCGCTTCCAACGGCAAACCTATCGATTATCCGGTCGCGCGTTTCTATCACACTCCGTCCATTTGCAAACTGATTCATTATAATTGTAGCGTCAAAGTGGCCCACGCGTCCGCTGATGTATACGCGATTTCACGCGCGGCGTGCCGCGCGGGGGCTTGTCGTGTCGTCGCGCAGTACGTTTACGAGTTTATTTTACGAAATAATCCGGCCAAACCATCGCGCGATAAATCGTTCCTCGAGTTTTATCTCGTAATTGAATTCCCCGGCGTGGCGGGAGTTAACGTTAACGCTCGCGCGTTACGCGGAACGACAGGTTGCGAAGGGCCGATGCTGTAACGGTGCTGTAACCGAGCCCTCGCTGACACCCGCGCGGAAATTGACCGTGCCCGTTATCTATACACGTTGTCCAAAGGCCGCATCACTTTGATATTCTTTATCATATTTGACGGGCAGTTTGTAGTGTAACAGCACATTATACATTCATAAATGTACTTCATTGGCGGATCTTGTTTAATAATCGTTTATTTTAGATCTCACTATTGATCACATTATTCTAACATATAAACATCACCTTTATTATTGCTATCTACGATTGAAGTACTTAGCGTTTATATACAATGTATTATTCAGGAATGCTTCGTGCAAACAAGCACAAATGTACTAAATAAATGTAGGATTTAAATCGCTATTTACCTTGGTACTGTTGCGAGAGAACTTCCCGTTAAATCTACTTATAACTTTTATGAATGACTACACTGGATGCCCCGCAACCAGACAGTTCTGATAGCACATTCTGGAGATTGGAGTCAAAAATCCTGAAACAAAAATGTCGAGTCCCGCGTTATAAACGATCGAAGTTGGCCTAAAGTTTGCAGTAACATTATTAAACGCGTAATCTAAGAAGTAATTTTAAGGATGGGTCGAAGAAACTTCGCGTTGTCGACTGTTTTTCTAACCGCTCCCGGAGGTAGCGAAGAACTAAATCTCGCGCGTTAATAAGCTTTATTTTTACGGAGCGGCTCGGGGCCGCGAGTTGAACTTTCCGCGGGGTTTTTCTCTATTTAATTTAGAACGCGTCAGGTGGTTAGCAGTACAACGTTCGCAAAGTAGCTAAGTGGTTCAATTGCGGAGCGGCACGAAGCGCGCGGGTCCGGCCACGGTCTACTGCCGAGCTCGTGGAAAGACTTTCGCGTGGACCAAGTGTGCCAAAGTGCCAAGCGGAAGTGACAAATTTTCGGTGTAGAGAGAATTACAAGAGAGAGGGGGGGGGGAGAAAAGAGAGAGAAAGAAAAAAATACCTCTATATTTCCCCGTCGTTGGCGAGTAATGTCACCGAAATGAATAACGTGAAAATCGAACGCTCGCGCAAGAATATCGCGAACCTGCATCGAATCGAACGGATTCGACTGAGCATACTGGTTTAATCTTCCGATTCGCCTGGAGTACTGTCTGCTTGGAAGGAAAAGCCGGAGATTGACGAACGTGACTTTTTACCTCTTACCATGCTCATGTGAATCGGGTTTCGCGAGCGCGTGCGTGCACACGCATACATAAGATGGGGATGGAGTTACATGAAGTTACATTTTCTCGTGATAACAGAATTCTTCGACATATTTCCATCAGTATAATAAAATACATACTGCGAAAGATGTTTAATGAACATTTCAATCTTCGTAAAAATATCAGATACCGCTGTATCGATTTGTTCTATCAGCTGAGACACTTTGTGCTTTTAAAAAAAGTTGAACTATTTTTAGCGAGCATTTTCTATAAGGTTTTGCATATGACGTTATTAATTAGCACGGTAAAGTACATGCTACAAAAAAGTTAATCAAACAACGTTAAAATTCTAAGAATAACAAATAGATATTTTACTTTTCAAACATTGTTTTTCTGTAAATATGCCTCGTCGACATTTATTTGTTTTAGCCCTTATTGCCGTCCATAGATATGGAAAACGTAAAGAATGTTGCGGAATAAACAATTTTCAGTTGTAAAGTCTGCATTAAAAGAATTCGTCGATACGTCACAAACGGAACATAACTGTCCACCATAATTCGAATGAACAGTTAGACTTTGTGAATAATCCGTGAATATCAGCGAGGCGACCGCGATTATCGAGGTTCAAGAGGAAAAGAGAAAAAGGTGAAACGCGAAATGAAACGGAGGCTGTGTTTAAGAGCGAACTAAATCAATAGCCCAGTCTACTGTGACCCGTAGGACCAAATGTGGGTCATACCGTTATCCAGTTCTCACTCTTTCGTCCTGCCGTCCCGACCGCGCGTTCGACTGTCACCCTCCTTCTTTCTCTTTTCACGCTATTTACTCCCTTCGCGCTTCTTATTTCCGCTCTCGTTCACCTCTCGCTCTGACACAATACGCACATGTGCACATGGCACGCGCGTCTTCTCGCTTTATCTTTCGCGCTCGCCTCGCACATTCCGCGTATGTCACTGCACAATCTCACTCTCGTGCGCGCTGATACACATACACAGTTTATACATTCCTCATAAATACATTTCGAGAACATTTTGCAGCAAAAGCCTTATCGTTCGCGGCTGATACATAGTACATGCTTGCAGAATTACGTATTTGGCTTTTTGACAGCACGTTACGGTACGGCCTCATCGATATATTGTCTCTCTTTTCTTCGAGATTATAATATTAACCCAAGAAGATATTTAATTTAAAGAATGTATGGTCAATTTTAACCAGGTCAACTTTTGTATGAAAATTTTTCTTGTAAAACGTATACATGCTGCGAAAACTCCTTTGTGTAATGGCCTTCCGAGGAGATGACTTCCCAGTCGCGTCTCGCGTGTAAACGCTTTGTTACACAACGTGCATTCTTTGGAGAACGTACGTTGTATGCGCGCGCTCGTCGTTATGGCATTTTGGATGCTTTAAAATTATAAATGGCTTCTCTTTATAGATTATGGAGTAAAATTCAAGAGAACAGAAATAATTTGTAAACAAAACTAACTTATAAATATTCTGAAGATGAAATTAACTCCCGCCAAGAACGTAAGCACTGGCGCTATGTGTCTATCATCATAAAATAATAAAGGTGTATCTTTAACAAGATCGTTGCTAGGTAGATAGCAAAGTAATGCCCATCGTTAACATTAATGAATGTTTTTTTTTTCTTAACGTTCCTCAATTTTTATCCTAATATCAGCGACGATGGAGGAGCGGCATTTTCCACGTCGTCGTGACGATCATGACGCTACCTCCGAAAAAGAGATAAAGCGACGTGCCCGAAGATAAATCGCCTCTTCGTAATCTTTCTGAGAAGATAAAAAGCGCATGGTAAGAATTTATGAGAAAAATTATCATAGACAATGAAAGAAATACCAGGGAAATGACGCACACCAACATCCACCGTTTCAAACGTAATGATCTATACGTAGATGTTACGTTATCCGGCTTAGTGATATGAGGATATGTTTTTTAAATATTTCTCTTTCCATCCAATCATATCAATTGCAATTACAAATCTGTACAAAAGCCCGTATAAAAGACACAATCGCTCTCATTATAACTGCGACAAGATAATCTCGGATAACTCGATTAGTCTCGAATTTGCATACACGATGGAATCTTAATATGAACCCGCGGGCTGATTACAAATAATATCTGCATTATAAAGTTATGCAATAGAACTATGATTATCAATGGTGCTTGTGTGTTAAATTACACTCTGTAAAAATAGGAACTTTATATAATTATATAATATTTCTACAATTTTTCTTTCGGAGTCACAGAAAAAATAACTAAAGACAGAAGAGAATAAAAAAGAGAATGATGTAATAGAAATATAACAGAAAAATAAGGAAACAAGTAATATAAATTTAACTTTTCAGTGGAATTGGAGAGAGAGAATATAAATTACCTTCGAATATTGTAATATTATTTAATGTCAGCATATATTACTTAAGCGTTTTTCGCTATTTTTGAAATTTACAATAATCGCGAATATGACAAGACGTTTATTATCAGCCTATAATAAACAAAAAATTATTATGTACATCCAAGTTTAACAGATCACATATTAATTGTTGTTTAATTACAAGCAAGCGAGGAAATACGCGGTTATACATCTGTTTTTCAATATTTTCCGGACGCTATCCTACAAGCGAAGAAAAAGTGTTCCGTGTATTCAAACGTGCATTAAATTGCGCAACACTCGGACGATTTTTGTCAATGAAAAAACTTTTGCGCGCTATTATGCATATCGCAGCGTAGGAATCGGCACTTGACGATCTACTCGATACTCTTCGATGATGCTCCACGATGTTGCATGATACTCGACGTGACTATCTCGTAGGATTATGTACTGTAGGGCTTCGTGATGAGTATGTAGACTCATTTATGCTCATGACAATGAAACATAACGTTTACGATCCTTATAAGAAGGCAGGCAAGGATTAAGTAAAGTAAAAGATAAAAATCACAAATATAATTTTCTCTGAGACATATTAATCGTTTGTTTATTCTCAACTCTCTCAACTATCTTTTCTTTATTTCTTTACTATATAATGATAAATATTTAGACATCTTACAAAACTTCTTTTTGGGAATATCATTCATTTACTATTTTGCTATAATATTAAAAGCAAAATATCTGAAATGTAAAAATCTAAAAGTGTCACTTTGCAAATTAGATAAAGTTTTCTTTTGCATCTAGTTTTAAAAAACTTCCCCAGGTATTTTATATTTTTAGAAATAGATTTGCGGCATATGATTTGATTATCGCCGATATACTTTACATTATAAATGTCTTGTATTGTGTTCGTCATTCGTTTTAGATAGAACAACGACGTGATACAATTTAATAGTAAAGTATTTTGCTATTACACAGTTTTCTATTTACTTAAAATCTACGCGCGTGTTTGAACTCTTATATATCTGTTTATAAAGTACTCCCCTCCTTTAGATAGTATCTTCAAATTTTCAATTACAAACGATTTCTCTGAGTAATTTCGTATTCAATCACCTTTAAGCTGGAATAAGCAAACTTCCGATGTTAAGACTTCTTTCTCCCCTCATGGATCTACTACGCACACGGAGGTAAGGGATCAGTCCTTTGTGAGCTGAACGAACCACATCAACCTGAACCACTTCGATGATACACGAGGGTCTCATCGAGCTCTCCACCACTTCGTCGCGCAAATCCGATAGATAGGCGCGTAAGCGGCCCTCGATAAAAGGGAAAGGGAGAAGAAGGGCCAGAAAGACACCTCGAGGATAACAAAAGGGGTCTACGTAGACAGAGGACAACCCGAGGATGTGAAAGGGACGTGATACTGCACGGTGCTGAATATGCGACGTCACGTTTTGTGTTTGGAGTGACGCGAACGGCGCCAAATCCTCCAAGGAGAGACCGTCAGACGCTCATCGCGCCTGACTGCCGAAGCATTCGTTGGCTGCTTGGTATCATCCTGGCACCTACTTAACTCTCAGCCGACTCCCGCGGGATTGCACGTTGCACGTTGCATCGTGTACATAAAACGAGAGTAAACGAGTTCGAGCGCGACGCGTATGTGCATGATGGACAAACTCGGGACATTCTTCGTATAATGCACTTTATTTATCAAACATAAACATTCATCTACTTTGTTGAAGTACAGTTTAAAATTAATAAAACAAAGTAAATAACTGCCGGATATGGCACGGATAACATCTTGTTAGTTCCGGGATATGAAGCTGCGCATGTATGACACATAGAACCAGAAATATTTCTGTTAAAGAGGAACGAAACAAATATTATTAATAATATTTTGGAATAATATTTTGATATTATTTGTGAATAATACTGTTGTGATATTATTGTTTGTTCTGTTTCCTTTCAGAGATAAATCGTTATTAAAAATAAAATAAATTAAAAAATTTGGAAATATGTATTTTTACATATTTTCCTCAATTTTTCAAAAATTTTTAATTAAATGTTTTAATTAAAAGATTAATGAAATTAATTATTCAATTATTTATTCAAAGTTTTACGCATTGTACAATTTTACATATCTACTTCTACTTCGTAAAAGATTCTGCATTACTGTGTTCTGTTTAATCGGAAAATATATCAGATTGTGTTTTTTATAATCATGCAATTATTGTTTTATAGAATTATTGATCGTCTTTAGAATAATTGATCCACGTCTTTTTCCACGCTTTCCATATTCGTTATTTTCGTGCTCGTTAATTGCATATACAAATTATGCATACAAATGGATTGTTAAAAAGAAAAGTTGTTACAAATATTCATTTTATTTGACTGGCAATACGTTGTGGGAAACGCTGTTCAACTTGCTCTTCGCCCATCGTACGTATTTCTTTTAGGATAACCTTGCATGTGGGAGCACAGTCGGCCACAGCAGTAATCCTTTTGAGATTTTTAGGATTTGTTGGAGTTATGCCAGACCAGAGGTGAAAATGTGGAAAAGTATGGTTCGAGACCGTGTTACAAAATATTACGCCATTGTAGCTCCTTGTATAGCACTAAATCATTTATTATTAAAAATAGATAGAAATAAATATGGATATATAGAACCCTACAATTCTTTGAAAATTTGTAGGAACCGTTATTTTGATTTACTTTCAGGGATAATAATTATATATTTTCAATACAATTAAATTTTTCGTATTTATATGAGATATATAACATCCGGTATTTATTCACAGCTACAGTAACAAATTTGACGGTTTCTTTTATAACAATCCGTAAAATATCAATCATTTGTCCGTTTATCTGCGTATAAACTGCATGTATTACATTATCGAGACAGCTCAGCCAAATATAATTTACGTTAAACGCAGTAGTGACCGAATGTAATCTCATAACGTTATTAGTCGTTAGACCATTTGCAATAAAGGTAAATACAGTCGGTCATTCCTAGAAGACCATGTTCTCGAATACGCCAGCCAGTATTTCCTCTCTTCTATATCGAACTAAGTTCGACTTTGAGCATCATCCAATTGCTTGTGTGTGCGGAACGCGTTTGTGACATGATGAAGTCTCTGTCGTATTTTGCGCTTGAACTGTTTCGATCACCGCCAAGAAGCCACGGGATGGCAATTAGCAACTTGTTGAAATTAAAGTATCATCGATGAAAGCGTCTCGAGGATGTCGAGGCACTCGCAAAATGCGTCTTGAGCTAATTACCTGATTTTCTGATCTTGAATCGAGCATAAGCATTTGATAAGTTGCACATATGTATACACTTTTAAAACAACGTGTCACATATATTGCTTCAAATGTTGGTTTAAAATAATATATCGCATAATTAGTTGAGAAAAGGTTTCTCTTGATTTCTTTCTCTAAAAATATTTGTTTTAGTTTATGGATCTTATAAGTAACAGTCTTTGAGTTTCTTTGTGGATTTACAATATCTTATTTTAATTCTGAAAGCAATCAATTTATAAAAGGAAAGTTTGTTTTATTGTTAATTCTATTTTTACGATGTTATATATTTTTTAGATGATGGAATTATTGAGTCTCTCAGCGCAGCACAACCAATCAATTCTATGAAATAAAAAGTAGAGAACATTGATAAAGTTATAAACTAATTATTTACTTTGGTATTAAAATTAAGATATGTATAACAAAGGAATCGATTAGAGTTTAGCTTCTAAGACACTCAATTTCAAAATTGTTTAACTATTAATTCAATAATTGGTTATTTCTATTGTATAAAAATAAAATATTTTGTAATAGGAAAATTTTACTAAAACCAAAGCATGCATTAATAATAAAAATAAACGTGCAGTAAAGGATAGATAAAGAAAATCTCTTCTTACAAGGAAACCTCGCGAACTCGAAAATTCTGATTTTAATAAAACTTTCCACACATGTAGGGGGATTAAAAAGATGAATTTAGATATTTTTTGTAGCTGTCCAAAAACGGTTTTAAGGGGTGAAACCACCCCTCATATGTAGAGCGGCTTTTTGCTTTTCTCGATATATTTCGAAAAGTATTCGAGATATAAAAAAATGTTTCAAATAAAAGTTTTATGGTAAAAACATCTCTATTTAACTACATTAATAACATTTTGAAAAAAATTTTGTTTAAAAAATTATTTTCAAAAAATATTATATTAATGTTGTTGAATAGAGGAGATTTTACCATAAAACTTTTATTTGAAACATTTTTTGATATCTCAAATACTTTTCGAAATATATCGAGAAAAGCAAAAAACCGCTCTACATATGAAGAGTTTTATACCCCTTAAAACCGTTTTTGGGCAGCTACAAAAAATATCTAAATTCATCTTTTTACTCCCCCTACATGTGTGGGAAGTTTTATTAAAATCAGAATTTTCGAGTTCGCGAGGTTTCCTTGTTAGTCGCGAAAATATTTTATTTCGCGATTCGTGCTCTTTGTCCAATAAATAATTCAATTTTTAAAACCAATTTTTACGAAAAAGCGGAAGAGAGTAAAAGGGAGAGGAGAACAGTGGAAGAGAGAGAAAAAAGAGGGGAAAGCTGTTTTGAAAAGATGCGCAGCCAGTGCAACTGATAATTGACTACCCGCCAATATTCCTGCAGAACGTCGCGTTTCACGCTTTACGTTCGCGCGACATATCGAACGTGCGCACGTCGGCGTTTTTATAAAAATTCATTACAGATAGACGACCGATACGTCGATACGCAAACATGCCGCGAAAATCGCTCTGTTGCACCTCGATGACGCACCTCCGCTCGCGAATTACGCGCGCGCGAGCAAAAAAAAAAGTCAAAAGGCAGACGGGCGAAATGCGGAAAGGGGACCGAGACCGAGAGATATTCGTTCCGCCGAGGCTTGGAAATTGGCCAACTTGCAGCGCAGACTAGATAGCGGAGCCACTCCTCACCTGAGTGGCAATTGAATTTTTATATCTGTCGAACGAGAAGCGAACGGCGCGGTGAAGGAAGAAAAAATGTCGAACGGCAAGTCAAGTTTACGCGGGGCGGAAGACGCCGCGCTGGCGAGGAACATCATTCGTCTGGCGCGTCTGTATCTACTGTCAGCAATCTTCGTTCGTCATGACGTTGCACATTCCCGCATACCATCGCACGTTTTACCTACTTTTGCGCACGCTTTATATTGTGTATTATTATCCAATTTTAATAACGTAATATTACTTTGGTTTGTGTATAAAATCAAAATTTATTCAAGTCTCTAAATTTTGTCGGAAATTTTGTTGCTATAAATCGTCATAGAGCAGGTATTTGGTTAGAAGTGCAAATTAATTTCAACGAGGGCAATAACGCAGATATTAATCATACGTTACATATTTCTATTTCCCGCAAATTATCTGTTTTCATCGTGAATTACACACCATTTTAATACGTTCCTTCTGTGGGCAGTATACATACAGAATTTCTCTCTCTCTCTCATACACATTAAATTGCACACATGGAAATTGGTTACCAAATTTTCGTAATATCCCAGCGCACCGTATCGAGAAACTATTGAATTCCGGTGAAGGCCCATTGAATGCCGACGGAATTTTTCGGTAGCGGTCCTGCCAGCCCGATCCTCACAACTCATCGATATCCGTCCTCTATCTTGCTTAGAATATTTTTCCTTGGCGTTTGCATCCCAGTCGCACGTTATTGCTTCCACGGTATTCATTGTTGTAGAAATATTTGATGTGATGAAAAATATCGAGCGGATTCTTGCGGTATGCAAAATTCAAAATCCATCCATCGATTTGGTATTAAATTCGGAAAGTGTAAATGTTCGAGAAACGTGCTATCGATTTTAAGTCATGACGTTGTTAATCCGCTTATATCATTAATCATTGAATTTTAATAGCACTTACACAAATTTAATGTTAAATGTTAACGTTAAATTATAAAAATTAAATACAGATAAATTAAATACGATACAATATTAAAAACGTATATGTTCAAAAAATGTTCGGGACCTGAAAACGACACAATAATTAAAATAGGACATATAATAAAAGTCCTTGTTAGAATCATTGTATGTATGATATTCTCGTTTATGGTTTATATAAAAAGTCGTTTCGTAATGTTTGATTGTTGTATGATGTACACTTGCTCTCATTTCAAAATTCCTCGTTAGCACGAATGACATCATTCGCAATTTCTCCTCGATTTCAAGCTTCTTGCGCGCAAAGCTTACGCTACGTTTTACGTACGCGTGTTTACGGAGGGCCTTGCCGAGACGACTAGGGGAGGTGTGACGGCGTATAACTCTTGTTTAGCGCGCAAACTAAATAAATTAGAAACTTGCTGTCGCGCGCGCCCGTTTGCCAGATGCCGCGAGACGCGAACACGTCCCGACGATCCGCGCGTATACCATGTGACTGCTCATCCCCGAGTCAATTACTTCCTAGTGTAGCCGATGGCACCGCCGGCACTCTCTGGCACCGTCGATTTCATCTGCTCGTAAATGAACCTTGTCGTGTATCCTACTAGAAACCGCCGACTGGTTAGGAGGCATGCCTGGCGTGTTTATCGCCACCGTATGCGTGTCCGTCATTTTCATCAAGAATACGTCGCGAATTTAGCACTTGCTGTAGATTTATAGCACGTTTAACACACATTAGTCTGAAACATAATTTTCTTTTGTCACGTCATTCATAAACAACTTTAAATAATTTTCTCCTAAAGTAAAGAAAATATAAAATATTAAGTAATATAATACATAATATTAATCTTTTCGTATAAAGTATCGTCTTATAAAGAATTTTATTTATTCTACTTTTTATTTGTTTTTATTCTAGTTTTAATCTTTCAGAGATGCTGTGTTTATTACACATTTGGCATTTTAATTAGTAAAACATTCTCTGTGAAGACGTCTGTATAAGAAATTATTATTACGACTTCCTCGATCTTATTAACAGAATAACTTTATCTTTATCATGATAAAAAATTGATTGTATAAGTCCATCCGTTAAGTCTACAGAGGTAACGCGTATCCATTAACTTGTAGATAATGAAAAAAGTCAACACGCTGATGCATTTTCTAAAATGTCGTTACGTAATGACTTTCTATCACGCATCTATTCATATAATCTTTCAGACTTTCGTTATAAGCTTATCAATGGGATTCGATTTCTTTCGGCTTCCATATTGAAAGAAGAATACGTTCCACGCGAAGGGGAGTCGCTAATATCACACAAATTGTCTGCCGAACATTCTTACGACTCGCTCTCGCGCGGCGCGCCCTCAAGAAGGAAACAATTCGGACACGTATCTCGTGTCTCGGCACCCAAAAATCACAATTTCATTTGCGCTCTCGGCCATAACGCTGGCTGTAAGACCGGTTTCTCAATCCCTGTAAGTGAAACGAAAATCCATGGGAGTCGTGAAACTGCGGGCTAGGTAGGTCGACGCGCACGACGATATCTTGTCGACAAGCTTGATCGGATATCGCGAATCCCTTTGCGAATATCGACCCGGTCGCGTACACGGAGCGTAACGGCGCGGCGCGGCGATGCAACAAGGAAATACACCGAGTTGAACGCTACACCGCACTCATCTGCATCTCGTAACTTCGAAGAGAAAACTCTGATAAAAAAAAGCGTTGTTATAGGCATCCACCCTATTTTTCATAAGAAGACCGCTTATGCAAATGCAATGATCGATATCGGAGTGTAAAACGTGAAAAGTTTACGGGCATCGGAAAATGTAAAGGGGGGTGATTCCGATGCGAAAATCTGGAATTACAATTTTTCAAGAAATATGCAGTAGGGTGAGCTTAAAAAGATTATCATGATAATGATGACGAGTAGAATTGCAAATGGATTTTCTGGGATGTGTAGTAGATTTCCTGTAATTTCTTTGAAATTTCTGGAAATTTTTGAAGAAATCTAAAACTTTCGGAGATTGTCCGCGCAAATCTGAAATATATATAATGTATGTACACATATAATGTATGTATACATAATAACTTTAGAAAGCTAATCTAATTAATGTCAAAAAGAGAAAAATGCAAGATTATATAATTTATTTACGAATTGTTTTATTTCATATAAAAATAATTATTACTACAGTAGTACAGTGTACCTAATATATGTTCTCGTTTAATAATTAAAATATACCGTTTAATAATTAAAAACAAATGTTTAATTTCCGAATCAGTTCCTCTCATCCTCCAGATATCGCTTTACATTACTTTCGCGTGCGCAAAATACTTGAAAACATAAAATAGAAAACAGCGTGACGGAGCATGACGGTGTATCTCGCGTGTTAAATGAAGTAATTTAAATTTTCATTTATCGCACGGTGGCTGCTCGCAGAGAGTCTCCAGCTAATACAACGTGTCCCTTTGCGAATATAAATCGATACAATCGACGGGTCGGCGATGCATGGCAAGGAATCCTATCGGAACGGCCCTCGCGTATGAAGTCGGCGCCTCGAAGTACGTGCTCGAATGCATCTACGTGTGTTTGTATGCGTAGGGAGGATGCGTCAAAGTTTATAATCCGTCAGCGCACCCCGTATCTGATATACATAGGATTCGATCATTAGACGACATCCACATCGTCAGTGTGGCCTACAGTAGACGCGGCGGGTCACCGGAGGATACAAATTGGCTCGTATCGCATTGGGAATTGAGGTCCCGTCGACATAACGAAGCCAATTCAACGAACCGGAAACGCGTGTGCGTGGTGGAGGGGTCTGATAGACGAAGAGAGGCGCATTGTTAGGGCGAATGGTATAAGACTAATGACATAAACGACGAACAAAACAAGGCATATCTGTAGCTAACAAGCAAGTGTGATTCGTGATTTACTACGTAACTGAAATTGCGCGATAATTTGCAATTTATATACTATGACGAGATGGAAAAAGTTTTGACCGCGTAAAAAAAACTGGTCTTATAGTAAATGGCTCGTTGTAGCTTCAATTTCCTCGTCCTTATTTATTAATCCGGGAAAAAATGCCATTTGTCATCGACAAGACAGTCTTAATTATCCTCGTAATGAATATCTATCTCTAATACTTTGCGAATTTATGTATAATTATACGATATATGCGCTTCTAGCTTTCGATTGCAGGATTAATAATATATCGGTAAATTTTAAATCGTGGAACATATTGCATTAATTTCTGTTGTAACGTAATATGAAAAGCTTTTGCAATTTAATCTCTTGTGGGTCAATGGATAACGTTCGACATCGAGTTTCATGGTATTGGAAGAGTAATATCGAAACAAATTTTACTCACGCACACAAAATTGAATGCCACGTGTAGCAAGCAATAGTATTGTACATTTATTTCTAAAATAGTACAAGTGTGACATGACGTTATTGTGCGAGTAACTCTCGCCTGGATCGTATAACCGATATTGTTATATAGAGAAGAAATTTGGGGATTAAAAATTACAGGTAAAATTAATCTACGTTGTAATATCAATAACAAATTTTAAAAGTGTTCAAGTCTAATTAAAACAAAATAAACGTTTATTTATGTATAATCGTTATTCTAATATGCATGATGTTATTCTCCCGCATGGGACCGGAGTAGAATAGTCCCATGATATGTCCTGTCTGTCGTAAGAGGCGACTAAAAGAACAAGGCAGCATGCTATGACATAAGGCAGCAGCTATCAGGTTGATGTTATTATTACAAGAAAAATTACAATAAAATTATCACAACAAAAATAATGTTAAACTTCACATACTTATACATTTATAATAATTACTATTGTCACGTATCGTGAAGAACGATTAAATTATTAGTATAACCAACTCGGATTTAATTACAAAGTTATCAAAGTTCTTGTTTGACATATATCTACAGATAGAAAAAGATACGTGATAAAAAAAGATTAAATTAAATCCTTTACTTGATAATGTAAAAATAAATTACGTCTAAAATACGTCGAGAGCTTAAAACGGTTTTAAGCCGTTCGACCCATTGTTTAAATTGCCACACACAATCCTAAGTAGGTAGGTATGTAATTAATATTACAACAAACGTGGAAAATCTCCGTAGTTTTTTCTCCTGAATCTGGGGAAGTAATCGTAGAATCTAAGCCGCTCTGTGCAATCGCGCTAGCAGATTGCGAATAAAAGCGTCAGGAAAAGAGGGACGATGGAGCTTGCAGCGCTGTCCGCTTTCCATCTCAGCGAGCATAGTAGCGTGCAGTCGTAACAGTTTCGCAAAATTTCGCCTCGCGGACCACCCGTGGAACTGGGCTAATCTCATTCACGATTCGTCCGGCATTTATGGAGCCTCCCCCGCTTTTCGTAAACTGCGCTAGCCGCGACCGTTTATTAGCATCGCTCTATGCCCGGTGCTCGGCGACGAATTTACCTTTAGTCCGGGGACGCTCGCATTGGGAAACGTATCTGCGCTTTGTCGCGCAGTTCCTCGGATCTGCTGATTAATTGTCAATGGGAACTTTCGAAAGTGGAACAAACCGCGCGGAGATACGATGGAAGATGCCGCAGACCTGGAAATCTCTCGGGCGAGGTAATTAGTATCGTCGGATTAGTGAATTTAAATCGCAGGTTGCGCTGATACCGGATTTGGAGCATATATCGAGTCCGGGATATACATACGTATAATACGGAATATACAGGGTTTACACATATATAGGATAGTTCACAACTGCCGTATGATACTTTAATAACGTATTTTAGATATTAATTGGAATCGAAAATTATATTATATAAACACACGTAATCACAGTAATTTTCAAATTACATGCAAGTGATTGTTCAGTTGACCGCGAAGTTGTTGAGCAAGTTTCAAAATATTCGGCGTACGTTTATTTTATGAACAAAATATTGGCATTTATTTTAAAATACAATATTTCGTAGCGACAATGAATTGGCTGGCGCTCGTTCTTCGGCGCTAGTATACACAACGTCACTGGGCTAGTCAGTTTTTCGTCGAGACTTGAACAGACAAGTATATAGTGCTCTGTGTATCGTAGTGTTATTACTTTTCGGAACACGATCATTTTCGGTGAATTATGGAATGTCAGCTCACGCGATTAATTCATTCTTATACGATCGTAAGCGTGTTGAGGTGACAGCTATCTGTGTCGAAACGATATTTCACACGATTTATTCATCGAAATATCGCGAGATGAAAGTTATAAATTATTGCCTCGTGTTATTTAAAAGCAATAATTATTCCTTTAATGAAACGTGCATTTAGATATAACCCTTATCGCTCTTTGAATTCTTTGCCGATATAAATGTAATTTGCTCACTATTCTCGAATTGATGTCGCAAAATAATGTATAACTTGCTAGAACGAGTGATTTAAGCACTGGAAAATTATGATATCAATCGTTCTATTAATAATACCTCGTGTACTTTGCGGAATTTATTCATTTGAAAGTTGAAACGTGCAATATTGAATACTGATTCCACATTTTTGGACAGTTTATTTTAATTAATCTTAGCTTGATTTTATTAATCACCTCGGCACGAGGCGGATAGATTTTATATCAAGTGGCATCGTCGCTCGTGTTTAATCAGTATAGTAGCGACTAATTTAGATATTTTAATATTTCAATCGCGGCGTAACATAAATTCGGTATTTGCATATCAATGATTTAAAACTCTTCGCCGTTCACTCTTAAATTTTTTTGCATTTTTTAAAAGATTGAAAAAAATTTAAATAAATTTTTCTTATACACTGAGAACAAAAAGCTGTTGCTTCAATTAAAGTGCTATCACGGGGTGCCAAAAACATAAGTAGTTTATTCAATTGTATTATTAAACCCAATATCTGGATTATTAAACGAATAATTAAATTATTGGTTTTTTTCTCGGTGTATTAAAATGTATAGACAATTATTAGTTATTTTTTATTTTTGTTGTAATATTTATTTTTATATTTTCATATATGTTTTATATACCTTTTAATATCCTCTTTTTATTTCTTAACTGAGAAGCCATTTATATTTCTTTTTACTCAACAATCTTTCTGTGAGATCGAACGGAATATATATTGAGTTTATTATAAGTGTACGCGCGCGGACATTTCAACACGCAATAAAATCGCGATCAAAAATGTAATTTGACGTCCTCACGAAAAATTACGCAAGAAAGACGACTCGACTCGAGCTCTCAGAAACGAAGTGATAATTTAATCCGATCCTTTTTATGTCGAAAGTTTTACTAACTTCTGGCGCAGACGACTGAACGAAAACCAGGTTACACTCACCGGTCGCGGCCCGCGTCGCCGATCGGCACAATGTAGCACAGTGGATCATAATCTGGCGTTCTACCAAACTTCGGGATTCTGTTAGCCGGCTCGCACCACTGTCGTGGTGCAAAAAAAAAAAAAATACTGTCCTCGAACATACAAGAGAGAATATATCCCTGCTCGTCGTGTCTGCTGCTATTCAGCGAAACTTCGTGGACGCGCTAAAGCTCGACACTTTTTTTTTCTCGCCCTCGATTTCTTTCCCTATGCGAATCTGTGGAATCCTTTCGAACAAACAAGCAGCGAGCAAGTTTGAGTTTCCGATAGATAGACTAAAGTGAGATTGACTTCCGTAATAAACATTTATTTTCTGTGATACAATTACGACGTTTTTCACTCGACTTTAGAATTTCCGCAGGGAGGATTGATCCGCACAATCCTTTGAGCCTAACGAACCCACGGACTCGAGTTCAACACTGCGGACACACACACACACACACAGTGACACACACTCATTAACACACATTATCTGTTGTTGGTTATATGGAGTTTGCTTTCTACTTTCTACTCGATGCCAGATAAATTTAAAGAAGAAAAAGAAGCCTAGACTTTAGAATTCCGGAACGACATGTAATGCAAATTTTGACGATACTCTACTATTGCAGAATCTAATCTGGAGCTATTATTAATTTGTAAAATAGATACTTTTGTTCTATTGATAGTTCGGTAAAAGATCTAATATATTATCGGTAATCTATAGAGATTCTTAAGACGTCCGCAATCTCGGGAGAGCAAACTCCATGCCAAAGTACGGATTCGAATTCGTGGCGAGAGGCATGCGCTCCACGGTATGTTCAGAATTATACGGAACAGCTAGTGGGCCGCTGACTACCACAGGGCCTAAACTCTCCACGCAGTCTCATATCCATATTCAAGGATTCACACTGCCAAGAATCCCGGGATTCATGCGCTCAAGAATCCTGACTGGAGCTCCTCGTATACGTCACGTAAGGTTGCTACGTGCGCTCACGCTAGTCATCTACGCAATATTTTTAGGAACTTCGTCGTTATTCAGGATAAACGCGTGGGTCGCTCGCACATTAACTAAAATATTTAAGAAATTATTACAGCAAGAAATCTTGGTATAGTCGCGTATACTCTGCGTATTTCCCTGGAGCTTCCAAGAAGCACTGCCGTTCAAGAGTCACGATAGTTTTTTATTCTGAAATCTCTGTCGTTATCTATACGCGGAGTATCTGTATCTTACGAGAACTCGCAAATTCCGCTCGTTATTGTGATTGCACTCGAACGCGTAAATTTGATATCACTTGAATCTAGGTATAAGTCAGGACGAAGGCAAATTTAATTCTCTGTACGAATAACTCGACCGTCTATACGTATATATATGTATATTATATGTATGTCTAGTACGGGGACAGTTTCTTCGCAAGGAGAACACGGTAAAATCCGCGTAATCCCAGTAAGGGCTGAAATAGATTACGTACCTACTCCCAAAGGGTCTGGGGGGAACATTGGTTTACGGAAACGGGTTTCCGTTATCGGCATAACGCTGGAGGGTTCGAGCCACAGGGTTATCTTTCTCACGAGCTTACTGGTCCCTCGGCCCATGCTCCACGGCCTCATATCGTACCAAATATATTATATATAACGCGCGCATAAGAAAAGTCATGTAGTCCACGTCAACAAGGATCACGGAGATAAAAAGATTCGGGATCTTCCGATCGATTTTCTCTGACCGCTTTCGATCACCCTCCTCGAGAAAGTCGTCGTGAAGCAATGCGAATATTATTCATTGTTGTAATACGTTGAATTCGAAAAGACAAGAAATGGGAGATATTTTTGCGTTGGAATTAACTTTTACATTGGACTTTTACATTGAATCTCAATTTTTTTGCAAAATCGAATTATCAACGTTTATCTTCTATTATAATTCAGTGCAAGAGAAAATTATCACTTTACGATGATAATAAAAGAATTAATACCCCTTTGTCAAATATAAGTTAAAATCAATATACATGTTTTTAAATTAAATATTATAAATAAATTAGTTTATTTTAATATAATTTCAATTATATAGCAATTAAATGATATAAAGCGCTAACGTTTAACAATTGTTGCATCATAAGTCGCAAAAAAGAACAAATAAAGATGTAGAATTATATGTGTTTGTGGAATTATATTTTCGAATTCTTAATAAGAAAATTATATTAAATTTATTTTCCTTCAAAATATGTAATACATACGCTTTGATGCTTTCATATATCAACATTTGAAGAATATTTTGCGAAGCAATATATTATACATCGAACGGTATAGAAATTTGTGCAATTACGAACATATTAGATGGCCGCAAAAGCATAAACGGGTTTTAAACAGGTAACACGCAAGACCTAAAAGACCTTCCTTTCACGTGAAGCCCTATAATCTGCAGCCTCATACGTCGCAAAGGGCAAAGCTTCATGCAGATATGAGCGCAAGTATGTGATAATTAAATTTTGTGCATGGAAACCACGGGCGCTTTTTACAACTACGTCGCTTTGCGGTCTTATTATTCGTTAATAAAAAATGAAGTTAAAATAACAGCGGAAAGCTCTCGTCTTCACTCGCGTGGCAAAATGTTATATTAAATACGCTGCTTTTTCAGTATCTGGATCTAAAATTGCACTCGCGTATCAATAATTTTTCTCTTTTATATAGTTGCGAAAAAAAGATATAATAATAAGCATGCTAGCAAAAAAAGGTTAACATATGAACGTGAATTCCTGAATTTTTTTCTCTCCTGGATTTTATAATAATACTATACTAGTTCGTTACATCGTGACGAATAAAAAAAAAACCGCGAGAGAGACGAGCACGCGCGACGCGATCAATACGCGAAAAATCATCTGAATAATTCAAAACATTTTCGATAAACCGAAAATTGTCACGCTGATCGATGGCTAGTATTTAACGACCGCATGTCCTACCAAATGCAAAACTTGAAAATATGAGGGCTGCCCAAAGCGCTTCGGTTCGTCAGAATTTCCGGATGGGCCGATAATATTCTGGCAGCGTGCGCAACCAGTATCGCTGCACAAAATTGATAACGTTGGAAGCAGCTCGATACAATTTATGGAATATAGAAATTATGCAGCGATTTAACGCGATATAGCACGCGGGGAATAAGCTCGTGACTGATACGATCGAAATAAAAGCATTCTGAAGTTATATGATTATTAGATTCTTCTACTTGTCGCACGTTGTATATCTATCGCGTACACTTGCTTATATAAAAACAAAATTATCTTTTAATATCGTGCAAATCCGATTACCATAGGAGACATCCTCCAATTTCAATCGAGCCCTGCTTTTATCAAATCCAAAGTTGCAAGTTCTTTCAAAGAAAATCGAACAATATATATGTAGATGAGTACTACTCTCGCGCACGCGAGAGAGAGAGAGAGCGATTCCGTATAAAGACGTATCAGAACATACGAAATAAGCGTTTCGGCATTCGAGATATTCCACGCCACAGCGAAACTCATTTCCCGCGGCGCGATGCGTTTAATTCCGGACGTGGGTATACGTTCTTGCCGTCGGCGACGTTCCGCAGCGAGACCGGGTAACGCGCGGGCACCCGGGGGCTTGATTTAAAGTCTTGAGTAATATCGGACGGCCTCCAAGGCGGAATTGGACTCCCCGGGTATGCCGGAGTAGATTCCTACGAACCGTCGCGGCACGACGGCACGCCGGCAATGTCTAATCAGTGCCAACTCAATTTCCCGACGCGTCTATTGTCACCCGATTCCAGGCGCGTCTCAACGCCTGGATGTGTATTATAGGTGCACGGGCGTGTAGTGGCCCACGTGTGGTGAGTGGATGGCCCTTTAGGGCACACTTGCTAACTCGCGTAAGGGATGTGCCGAATGGATTCGGCGTAACTACTTGTCCCTGTGGAGAAGTAGCTCTCGCGTCTCGTATTAGCATTCTATTAGAAACTCGCTCCAAGATAGTCAAATTCGAAGAAGTTATCGGAAATTATCGTCAAATTGCAGGCTATATGAGATATTGGGGAACATGTAGAAGATAGTTAAATGAAGTATCATGATATGTGAAACGATATAGCGAATACATATGTATATGTAATCGATGTCAGAATGATTGAGGGAGATACTTTTTGTTTCGTAGGTAAGAAAATTAATGTTTAAAAAATTTTGTTACAATTTTTTGGACGGAAACAGAAATAAATCTATGAAAATTACTAATAATGAAAGAATATTTCAATTATTTCTACGCTAATTATACAACAAAAAGTCAATATTCCATTCTAAAAGAAATACAAATGTCTTCGAAGCGATACAAGTTTAATGGACCTGCTAATCCTTAAGAGTCTAGAGATTATCTGAGTTTTTGAGATATCACTCTGAAATATATTACATAGACTAATATACTGTTTATATAAATCTATTGTAGGACTCGAAGTGCAAAGCGTAAGCGTAAGAGTAACAGTGAAGAAGAAGTAAAGAAAGAAGGCAATATTAGGGCGTAAAGCGTAATTGGCATAAATTTTAATAAATTTGGAAGCACAGAACTAATCCAGTTTATTTCGTTAGCCTTACGTAGGATAACGTTAAGAAGGAAATGTTTGACACAGTTCACGAAGATAAGATCCAATATCCCTCGCAAGGATATGTCGCCAAGAGGATATTTCTTCTCTCGGATTAGATACGTCAGGAATTATTTACGAGTTCGAATGAGAGAAATTCGGGTTAAATGTCATTTCACTGCAAAATTCATGCAAAAAGATGTAAAAGAATCGAAGATCGTGATTATATTAGCTTAAACCTCCGACAGTTTCACTTAGAGAATGAGAGTAACGATTTGTGATACGTATAAGTAAAAGAAAATATGGGACGAATAAAGGAGCGAGAAAATTTTTGCATGCTCCGATTCGTAAATGTGTTTACTGGAGTTGAAAATGTAAAAACTGTCGCCTGACATAAAAGGCAAAGTACCTGATGGCAACGAATAACATAAATGTATAACGAACGTAAAACATGTACATGGCAAAATACACAGGTAGAACGACAATCATCTAAATGTAGAAAACAATGCAGCGTGTTCTCGTATTTATACGATTTCTGATGCATCAACGACAAAAGAGCACGTATTATAAAAAAATATTTTAAATAAAACAACCTTGATTTAATAAGTTTGTTCCAAGAGTATATATTCAGAATGTTTTGCTCACAATTTGTTCCGCAAATAATGAAATGGATACTGTTTTAACGTAACTCGATGCTAATTATATCGAGTAACGATAATTAAATAGAGTTTCTGGCCATTTCCGGGCAAGTCGTGACTGGAAAGCGAAAGACGACGGTTTTATCGAGGAAGTCACGGCACCGCTGCCGCCGCACTCAGCGCGAGTGCATACATCGCGTGCTTTATGAATCAGAAATAACTTCCGGACGTGGAACCTCCGGCCGATCCGGCGCAAAAACTGTAAATCCGGATTCGGTAATCCGATTTACGCGAGTTGTGGGTGAACCGCAACTAGACGCATTTTGACATTACTGTGATTTTAACTCATTACGGCGAATGGCGGGACGCCATTTTCCACAATTTTGGCGTACGATGGAGGCAAGGGAAGGAAGGAAGGGGCAGAGCACGTATCGACAGCGACATATGATAAAAATTCAATGGAATCGCGCCGGAACGATTTTCGTTATCTCGCATCTAGAGCGGGATGGATTATCGATCGCTCGCATTCGCTCGCCGGCTGTTATTATATGGATGGAGGTGCTAGTCTCGTATGCGGCGCCCTATCTCATGTACGGGGCGTACGTAATAACGGTAGTAGTATCACGAAGTGAGATATAAAGGTGGCGGCGCGGCGTTACGACATACGCGGAGCATATGGTGAACGTGCCGATGCAGTTTCTCTTTTTGTCGCGCATCTCTCTCCTCCCGCCCCTCTGTCCGCTCTGCCGCCCGAAGGCAATATCTATGCGGTTAGTGACTGTGGCAATGCTATTTCTTGTTGTGGTCAATTCATACGAGATAGAGAATAACGAAGGAACTTTCGAAAAACTCCCCCTTCAATCTGCGCCGTATATCTCTTTTGAAAACGTTGCTTTTTTGAAAACGCATTTCCGTTATCGTCAACGTGTCAAAAAGCGCTCGTAAACCCGTTCCGCCAACAATTTTTATTGACAATAACACATTAATGAGTGTTCTATAATGAGACGATTGCGGGATATAGGATCTCAGCGCGCAAATTACGTTAACGTTGTTATAAGATGTAAATTCGTATAAATCGTAATGATAAATTAATAAGTACGATGTAATTATAAATAGATACGATTCAGCAAACCGCGCAATTGATTAATACATAATTATTTGCTGTAATACGCTGTAAGCTGTTCGAAATTTATCCTACATTGCTCGATATATTTAACAAGAAATTTATTATTTCGCGTTGCCGTAATTATTTACGATTTTAGATTTGAATATGTCAATTTACTAATTTTTTATCCTTATTCGTAATTTATCACAATATATTGCTCCAAAGGAAAATCAGTTATCGGTTTTTCTTTTGAAAATGACTATAATTTGATTGAAAACGCTTTTTCTGTTTAATATTTAAATTTCAAACAAATTAAAAGAAAGATCAATTCTCAACTGTTACAAGGATGCCCAAAGTTATATATCAAAACAATATTATATTTTTATTCTCATTTTTAAATATTTTATTCGTATTAGACTGTATGAGTTTAGCATAATTAATAATTAATACAGAATTATGTAAGTAAATAAAAAAGTCAAGTAAATTCAATAGTCGTACCGGTTATTATTATTCTGAAGACGGTATAGATTTTTATCGAATATTCCATTCTTCAGCTTGAAACGACCGTAGTCCTTCCGGTAGAAGCGACACAAGAAATTCGCAGTCGCACAGATCGATATCCTGTCGCTGAAAGGCAAATAGCTCGAAGGGTTATAAAAGACGGGATGAAATATGTATAGAAATTTCCATTCACTTGGCTGGTCCGTAGATGATTACCCGTGAGAAGATGGAAATTTCTGCTGACACCGCGCCGCGGCTCAAAATAAACGGGCGAAATCGAAATCAGTGACGGCTTGTAGGCGGATAGAGAATTAGCTCGATAAATCTATACTGTCTCGTCAAATCTCATTATATCTCGTAATGAGCAGCGCTATTCCATAATGACGTTTATTCAATTTAGCACAATGCGCCTGTAAATTGCATCACGCATTAGCGAAATCAATCGAGTCGCACTGTATTATCACAAATAATCCGCAACAGGTAAATGAGACAATGCGATTCTTTTCTGAAAATCGTATCACATATCTAGGCACAAAAAAAAATTCATCAAATAATTTAAAATGATCACAAATTATATTAGTAGCAATTATAATCTCTTCATCTTTCTACAAAATTTTCATTATAAATTCTGTAAGTAATAATTTATTTATTTTTGACGGTTTGTTAAAAGAATAAATGCAAAATACAAAATTATTCCTTAATGATATATATATTCTCTTTAAAAAAATGCGAGAAAATTTATAATCAGGACTATTATATCTCTTAACGGATATTTATAAGCAAGAATAGCTGTAGCTTTTCTCCCTTTTTAAACTTTTTTTGATGCGGCTTTATATATTTTTGTTCATATTTTCGCGAAAAGATAAGAAATCATAGAGTGAAATTTAGCATTAACGCGGTACTTACTTCTATAATTAACTCGAGCCATTTACCGACAACCAGTTTCATAATTCGTGGTGAAGGTACCGCGAGCTTACTGCAGATTTGAACGTTTTCTTAAAGACCCCGGCGGTGCGCTCTTCCGTTTCCACCGCAAATCGGATTATGAGAGGATTAAATCTACACCAGGGCCACCTTCGCACCTCAACCGTCTCGCAGTCACGTTCTGCAGGGGGAGGAAGAGAACGAGCCAGAGGTCGAATTTGGCAATAAAACGACGAGCTCGAAAATTCTGCGCGGATCACATTACGTACTCTATCTCCGGTATTGCGTACGATAGCTCCTATAACGTACTTTATCTCAGTTTATATACGTGTTAAACGGATATCGCACTATGCCATTCATACCTGCTTTATTGATGAGGTATGAGCAGAATTCGATTACACAGCAGTTTGCACATCTAACTGCAATTGAACATTATCCTTCGCGTTTTCAATGCCGCCATTTAATTGAAGGAAAAGATATATTCAAGTGTAAAATTTCAAATATATAATATGTAACGCGTGCTGCGTCAGTAGTTGCAAGAAAAAGATTTTTTACTTTAAATGATATAGTTGCATAATAGCTAAATATAATACTACGATAATACAACGGAAATTGGGGTGGAATATTAAACTTTACAGAGAATTAATTTGCGATTAATTACATAATTTGACGATACAGAGATAACGTGAGAATAATTAAAATACAATTATAGAGGTATCGGTACGGAGGACAAATAGGAATGTTAATAGTACATCTGATAATAGCAGAATACGAGAAATAATTTGGAAAAAAAACAATGATAATGTGAGAATTATCGTTAATATCAAAAGATGCATTATATTTCATCTGATTCGGTAGCAAGTGTCAGTCGTTAATACGGGGATTGTCGTAGATTGAATTAAAGGCTAGCTAGAGCGATCGAGCTGATACGTAATATTATTGATTGAAAGGAAACTGATGTATGACAGGCGCGGATCAAAGGCAAAATACTCCACTGTAAAGCGGGAAGCGCAAAAGTACATGAATTTGCCGAATATTACCTGGGAACACGCCAAAGACCGGGGGGCCGGGGACTATATACCCAAGTGCACCTGGCAGGTGTGCCTAACATCGAAGTGTTTTCCTGCATGGTCGGAAGCACGCGGCCTTAAATCAGCTCGATTATCGCGTATAGGATATTGTACCTGGTGCGAGAGCCCCTGCTCTGCATTACGTCCAGCCATTAGAGAACCAGGAAGCCGGCCATTACGCTATCGTGCCGTGCATCCGAGAAGAATGAACGAGAGCAAGAAGACAGAGAAGCTCTGTCCGACGGTTTTTCGAGCTACGTCAACGAGGATAAAACCGCCGACGTTCCTTTCAAGGTGCAACTCACGTACATGGCCAATCATTCTTTATTACGTAACTGGAATTTGATACTTTATAATAAACGGTTCTTAGGCGTTTGACAAGAGGTCTTTCATCTAAAAGAAAACGGTAATGGAAATTTTTTCACGTTTCCGTGATGGTATTCAGCAAAGTCTTATATACATTTACGTATCTCTGATTGAACACTTTAAACTGCAGCAGAAACGTTAAGAATTCTCAACGAAGGTTTCTTTAAATTTACCATCTTTTACAAATAGCTGTAACATTTAAACCGGAGTTCACCATTCGAGCCGATACAAATAACTAAGAAATTTTCGCTGACGCGATAAACATAATAAAGACGGCCGTTAATATATCACATCAAGAAGTAATTATTTTTCACTGCGTGAGAGAAAAGTAGTAAGTGGAAAAGAAGATTATAATAAACACAAAGAAAATACTGATAGAGATATATCCGCATTTAATTGCTTTTCTTTTTGTTTGATCAATAAGGGATTTCGATATACTCACAATCAGGAAAGATGAAAGGTCCCCTGCGGAAGTGTCCTTGACATGTGAACGGCTATCTCCTGCAAATATAATATAATATGTCAGGATTATACTTATATTATTGATTTTTCACAAACATCTTTTTACATAGGAAGTCTATTAAACGCAACCAAAGGGATTAAAGGCAGGTTAATAGCTCAGTTGTATATTTCAATAATTTGCAATTAAAACATACACTTTGTACATATGTATATATACATATATTTATATATTACATATGTTTAAGTGTATAATTTATCAAAACTTTATATAAATTTTATTTTGATTTTATCGTTTCTTCTTAATTGTAAACCAAATGTAAATAATATCTTTATTCTCTCTTTAAATAATATCACATATATAATTCTCTTTCAATTAGAATATACGTTATTGTATTTAGAAAAAGATTACATAAAATAACAGAAGATGAGTTATTAATTTTACTTGAATAACATTATACTTTTGTATTAACTATGATAAAAATTGGTTATAAACACAGCGCCTTTAGCCTGAAAAAGAACGACGCATTCTTTCCATTATACCGAACGACAAACCTCATCACGCCACTGGCGGATAAGCCTATCTTCGGCAAGATATGCACGGTGGACAAAAGAGGAATTAAAATAGACGAAGAATTATCGCGATGGACTTAAATCCCCGCTAGCCGCTGGTTTCGTGCCACTGTCCCATATGTCCGGTACCGCGATAATCTCTGTCACGTGTCGCCGCATCTTTTGTCGGATCATCTTTTCGCTGCCACGAACTAGCGAGGAAACGAGGTAAAGCCTGTGATTTGGTGCCATCCCCACCACTTAATTTTAACGGTAAAATTTACGTTAGTTTTGCGTGCGCGCCTCTATATGCGCTATACGTGACAACTCCAATCGCAGCTCTCGATATTATGAGTGAAAATACGTTTAATCTCGCCTTTACCTCATTTACCTGTTATTTTCTGCTCGAAGGGTAATCGAGACTCCGCTAAATGGCCAAGTTAAACACAATGTGCTATTACGATCGCAAAATATAATTTTAAAAACGTTAAGAGAGTTTTTGCTGAATTAATTGCAGGCATCCTTGATGAAAATTATAAAGCGTTTTAAATAACTCGTACGGCTTAAACTAATTAGCATTCACGTGAATTTACAAGCAGTAAATTTTTAATTAATTTTTTAAACTCCTGATTTTATCAACTATATTTTAGTATTTATAATAGCTTAAGTTATATCAACACCTCTGAATTATTTCAAGCTGTTTTGAAACTTTCGCTAAAAGTAACGTTTCATATTTTATAATCCATTATTTATATTTTATATTATTATATTATTTTTTTTATTTGTTCATATTTTTGCTCATATGTCTAACAATATATTTAATGACTACATTAGATAGCCTAATACATGTTCCCGCGTTTTTAGTATACCTTTAATCTAACAAATGATGCTGGGCCACCGTTTTAACAACTTAATTTCTCTAAAATTTTGAAACATTATTATGCAAATTTCGTTGTAGCATCCGCTGCAACAAATCCCGCGTACTCGTTACTTTCGCGTGCGCGTGACAGTAACTCGTTCATGATTACAAAGTTACGGGCGAAAAATAGCAGACTTTGAAAATGCAAAACTTCGAGTAATTTTTTAATTACAACTTGCGATATCTCTGCGGCGTGATATGCGCATATCCCCGCGGAATCACGACGATGCTGTCGGTTAAGCTGTCTAGCTGAGCTTTTTTGTTGAAACTAAAAACAGAAAGAATTCCGAAGAACTTTTCGCTCTTTAGCCATAATTACATGAATAGGTACAGTTGCACGTTATCCAAGCAACTCCCCGGCGGAAAAAAGAAGTGAAAGCCGAGACTTAATCCCAAAAGGGATTCGTGTACGTAATGTAATCCCTCAAGCAACATCAGTTGCAGCTTCAACTCTTGTACGCGACGGATTAGTCGAAGGTCTCAAAGTTTAAATGAAAGCCTTCGTCTAATGTATAATTTATTTCCTACTGCAATCTGCTTAGGAGAAAAGACGAAGCTTATTGTATTTTACAAGGCTCTCTTTGTGCACACGACATCGACAAATGTTTCGCTACTTGTTTAGCTAGTGCTTAGCAATAAAGTCACGTTACGTAATGGGCAGTACAGTAATATAGAGGGATATTAAAAGTATTAAAAAAATTAATGTAATTACCTTGACACTATTTTTAAACCAATGTATTAAAGGTAGAATGTATTAAAACTCACGTTATTTCAATGTTATTAATCTGTCTGATCATCAATGGATTTTACTACTGTATATCGTTTTCAGTTCAATAGTAGATAAAACTGCATTGCAATTTTATCTCATTCAAAAGCTTGATTAAAACTTTATCGTGTCATCTGTGAGCACGCATATTGGTAAATTAAACGCGAGTAATTTCAATTATACCTCACATTAAAAAGAGATTATCGATGTCTGTATGATGTATCAAAATAAGGATGAATTTTGGATGGGTAATAGAGTTTTTTTCCACAAAAATGTTAAAAAATATTGTCATTTATCACACAATTCCTCAATTTTTAACGTTACATATTTTTCTATTAAGTAGCTATAAATTAAATTTGTATTAAAATCTATTTAAAATAAATTAAAGAATACAGTTCTGCATCTGTTTTTCTTTTTGGAGTTTATTTTACCATAAGATTTTTATAAATCGTTAATTACTTGCTCTTCTAGATTTATTATAATAGTAAACCGTCGAATTCTAGTAGTACTAATTTAATCTAGATTTATTATTAAAAGACAAGTAGGGCGAACTTACGAATAGCGAATCTTCAACGTAAGTCTTCGAGTAAAATGTTACAATTTACGCATTTTGTGTTTATTGAGCCTTAGAATTACAACATTCTGAAATTTTACGAAAAAATATGAACGATAGTATCTCAGTATAAGTTTTCTTTTGCTCCTCTCTCTCTCTCTCTCTCTCTCTCTCTCTCTCGTGTCTGTCAGAAATAAACGAAGTTTACGCACAAGCGTTTCCTCGTATCATACGGCTTGTCGGTCATATTTGCCTGCACGCGAAGCTAATTGCCAGTTTCGCGTTGCATATTTCAGGATTGGAAAATGCCCTGCAACCATGTCGAGAGCAAAGGGCGCACGTAGACCGAAACGGAGCTCTCCGTCCGTCCGAAGGTTCGGGGAGCATGAAACCGCGAGTGTTTATGAGGCGAGGTCGTTTTACGAGCCCAAAGCAGCTCGTGTATTAGCAGATGAAACGAAGTAAAATTCTTTCTGCTTTTGTCGTCCGCGTCGGTGGTGTATGAGCAGTATGAGACGCCACGTACGCAAAAACAAAATAGCGCGCGCTTTATACCAGCCAGCGGATAGGTATAAACTTTTAGTGCCGAAGAAAACCATAATTTCAGCGCCATTTTGAGAAAGTCGTTCTGGCATAATACGACCGACTGACAGGGTTATATCTCCGTAAATTAATTCTTTACAATCCAAGATAATTCCGCGAGACGAGCGCCATACGAAATCTCCTGTTTCTTCTTTAGATCAACAAATGACGTAAAGACTCTGATCTTTGCTGTTTATGATGCAAAACAATTATGAACATATGTAGCTTACAAGTTGCAATTTGTGGCTGCTTAATTGTTAACAAGATATACACGCGAGAATGCTACGCGCAAATTTGCGACGCTAAAATATTGAACGCTTAAAGACAATATGACTTTTGCTGACATCATGCAATTACACCGGTAATTGTAAATTGTAATCTGTCAGTCGAAACGTGTTGAAACAATGTTTACCAATTGTGTATAATAGACATCAGCTGGAAGAGAACGGTAGATCCACAAATATATAGTAACTCAACGTTGCTTATGGTGATTCAATAACGTTAGTAATTAGGGATCTACGTTCGCATGCCCCAGCGCGGCGCAGGAATCGAGATTTCAAAGTTCTCCCCGAAATTTCAATATAGGTTCGCAAGAGAGGCGTAATTATTCGTGGTTGTGCGCGCGTAACTTGCTAAATTCCACCTATTAATATATATTGATAAATCAACGCGGTACGTAAACTGGATTTTGTCATTGCTTATTAAATGAGCCGGGATGTAGTAAATTATAATTACAGTCCCTGAATAGGAGGAGAGAGAGAAAGAAAATGTTATCTATAAACGGAATTATAGGTATAATATCGCTGCATAAAATATCGAAATATAAAATATCGAACGTATTATTCTCTGCATTAAACAACCACGGCTGAAATAACACTGTCCGTCATAATAACATGGTCAAACAAATGTGCTTAAAATGCTCACGCCGGTGAAGCTTTAATTTATCACATATTTTCTGGCGTATTCTTTCAGCATATAATTTTCAATACCCGTTCTTTGTTTAGCCAGAATACGCGCTATTTTTACAAAGAATTAACATGTTTGCCTACATATTCCATTGCGGTGAATGCACCGTGTGTATTTAATGTATGCAGCGGGTGTACGATCAAACTATCGGTTGCCAATCGAGTAAATAAAAGTACGATTAAATTCGATATACCATCATAGCTTGAATTAAAATATTAAAACAATACATAGATATAACTTTTTCATATCGCTTTATTTCAACTTTATTTGCATTTATCTCAAAATAATACCGCACGTGCATAAAGACAAAAGATTATAAAAAATATAATTTACTTTAAAGAAATACAAATAAAAATACGAAATTGATTCGTTATTTAATATGATAAATGAACAATCCTTTTTTGAATAATCTATCCATGTATATCGATTACGGAATCTCGAGACATCTCGCTGTTAAGAAATCTACCATCGTGTCATTCTTATCCGCGATCGCATCATATAGTACGGATGCATTCACCTCTCGACTTAACGGAAGCACCAGCACCGACGCACACGCGTGCACAGCCGATTGCGGCAGACAGTTGCGGACGCGAAGGGCTCTCATCGTCCATGATTAATCAGCGCGGACATTTCGTAACGACGTAGCGACACAACATCTGCCGTATGTCGTACCACTAGACGTCAGTCCAGGGCCCCGCAAACAAAAGCGCCGTTCGCGTTATGCACAAGAGATGCTCGGATACCATCGGTCGTGCTTGTCGATGATGGTGCCGGTTGAATAGGGAAAAGGCAACGTGGGACAACGAGACGATCGGGAAAAAAAACTTCGAAGAACAATCTCGCGGGATATCCGTTCGCGCGTTTCCGCTGTACTTTTAATTTCTCCTTCTGCCCTTCTGTATCGGGACATTGACCAACCATGTTTTTACATTATTCCCTTTAAAACATATACGTTCAATGGAATTTAATTTGAGAATCTTCTTTCTGGATTATAATGAAAAAAGCATTTTTATTTGCGGACACGAATGAGCGAGTCAAAAATACTCACGACATCGAGTATCCGTGTAATTTTCTACCGCCGTGAGTGCTTACCGCATTAACTTGGGAAGTGTAGAAACAACGTTGAAACGACCGAGGTAGCGTACTCCAGAGTAGCCGAGAAATGCAAGCAGCGCTCGTGAGAGAGTGGAGCCGCGACCACTCTGCGCCAAGTATTCCGTAGTCTGCAGCAGCATGGAGGTTGCCAAGTGCCCCGAATTACATTAGCATAACGGCAATTAACTATAATTATTCAATTTAAAATCGTCATGTGAAGTCGATGTTTGCGGAACGTTTGCAGGGGAACGACACTATTCGCGCGACATCCGAGCGCTGGGGGGAAAAAAAGAGAAATCCGAGGATAAATACTTTCTGCAGTTCAGCGGACGGTTAGCTCCCATATCCGTCCAAATCGAAAAGAGAGAAAGAGAAAGAGCTAACGGCGCGCAACAGCGCATTGCGTATTCCGCGATCGTGCAAGAAAAACTCCGAAATTCGCGCGCGGAGAAGGCTGCGCGCGAAAATATGGAGATCCGACCGCTACTCGGAATTCCGAAATTAAAATATCAATGTGTTACGTGTCCCGACAAGAGTCCATACACACGGTTCGTATGCAAATTTAATCCAAACGTGTTCGCCAAGGTAGAACATTATCGTTCAGCGTAACGTACGTACACGAGCGTGTAAACGAAGTAATGCGCCGCGTACGAGAGAAATGAGATAACAAGTCTTTATTCTGACTATGATATAGGTCGGATTAAGCGACGTATTGAAGTGTACTAACTGCGCTAGTTTGTTCAAGTTAAAACTCGCATTTAAAAATCATATTTATTTTTTAATAAATGATTCTCTTTTTCGTTTTTATCTATAAGCTGAAACGGGTTTTGAAAGCTGTGGATGTTTCCATACGTACGCGTCTCGACGAGACGCAAGTATAAACGTGGATCGATTTTTAGATTCTTTTTTCTATAGACTAGTCTCGGTATTTATGTATAAGCTATTAAACACCTAATATTTTTCTTCTTGAAACATGCTTAAATTCACTGTAAATCTAAGGGTGTTATTTTTACACGCATAACCTAAAAACGACATTTACTCTTAATTTAATAACGACATTTACTCTTTTCACATGTATCTTCCTGTGTTAAATTACGTCAATTAACACGTTTAATCTTATTAAATTAAAAAATACAATCGTGTATAATGACGTGATTTAACACGGCAAGAAATGTGTAAGAAAAGCTTCAGCTAAAATAACACCCTTAAATTTGCAGTAAGTATTCCGTTGCTTTTAGGCATTACTTTTCCGGAATAAGAATAGCGGTCGAAGAAAAACGTTTGGTTGGGCAACGCGACAGTAGTCGACGTGACATTTCCGTCGTGTTTAACGGCGATATTAGTAGACTTTAAAAATGCAACGTTGCATCGGGTGGCGATGTCGCTCGCCAACATTTTTATCCATTATTAAACATTTGGCGCACCACTGGGGACCGCTTTGTCGGCGCGCTGGAAGCGTGGAAGCGTAAATCATTACCTGTAATCGCTCATTTCCCCCGGCTGCTCGTATCGCAAGAACGATTTAGACAGAGAGGGGGTGAGAGAACGAGAGAAAGGGCAGAGGGAGAGAGAGACAGAACAATATCGTTGAAAACACATAATCGTGGGTCTTTCGCCAAAGTGGTCGGCGGCCTTATCGCCCGACAGTAAAGTTGATATATAAACGGATTTAAGCGCATGGCCGACTGAAGTGGCCGAGAGTCTGCCCTCTCCTCCGGCTTCGTTTTACTCCCTCTTGTTCGAGGCACCTCGTTAGTACAGGAGCGATCGCAAGTAGAGGCATGCAGAAGTGCTACGGTTAAAGCGCTACGTAAACACAGTCCAATCAAACGTTATGGGTCATTAGGCAACGGAGAAAATTGCGCTGCGTATGCAGGCGCACGCGCTCGTCCCTAATCGGGCGTCGCGCGCCCGGCCGAGCGCGTAATCTTTTCGCGTCATTGGGCGCCGAGCGCGTATAAATCACCGACTCTCCGGCCACGTCGACAGGGTGCGTACCCCTCGCTTCTTCCCCGGTCGTTCGTCCATCCCTTTCCCTCCGTAAGTTGCTCGCGAAATTACACGGATCGTTTTACGCGGTATATCGGCGACCGCGAGCACGAAAAAACGACGAAGAACGCGCGAAGAGCGTGATCTCGTAACTGATGAATTGCGACGCAACGTGAAATTCGCGAGTTTTGCTCCAGAAAGCGGACGAAAGCGTCTTGAGAGAAAGAAAGAGAGAGAAGGATCTCTCAAAGCGTCAATCAGCTTTGTTTGGCAACGGAAATATTAAATTCGGAAACAGGAGCGCTGAACAAACGCGTTCTAACGCAACGTTAAGTCGTACGGTGCATTGCTTTGCCAAAACCTTATAAAGGAAGAGAAAGAGATATATAGAAAACATTTTTAAAATTATATAATGCACTAAAAATATACATACTTCAATAATCGAATAATTGTGCGAGATAATTATCTTTTACTCCATCAGTTAGAGTAGCACGCTTATTAAGAATTCTGATGAGGTAATATGAGAGTAAATTCTGAATATTTATTCCTATATGCAAATCAAATATGCATTTAAATAATGAGGCAAATATAATTACCTATGAATGTTGTATTTTGAAGCACCTCGATTGTTTTTTTTAGTTAAAAGAATCGAAATCCATCTTTACAATCTCTTCTCTCGAAACAGTTTCGAATGAATGTAAGCAGTTATACTCCATTGCAAGCAAGACACACGTTTTATTGCTTACGTTGTATATTCGAGATACGCGTTTTTTAAAAACTTTCAGGGATTGAATTTGTTAAAGTTTACAAAATTGCCCGGAGTGTACCGAAACGGATCCTGGAAGCGTTACGCCGGGTACTCAAACTATAAGCGGAAGTGAGCGTCACAAGATCTACGGACTCGTTATACACCCGTCCCACAGTTCGCCGCGAGTATCCACCGCGCGATAAAATCTTGGAAGAGCCTCGGCAGAGATTTTCCGACGACTTGTTTTGAGAGCTTTTCTTTCCGGGACTTCGTCCCTCGCTCCTCTTCGGACTATCCCGACTATCCCGATCTGCTAGTTCTGGCGGCCGGCCGCTTTCGCCTCCGACACGAGGGAGATTGGTAGCCGGTGATAATGAAGGCTCATAAATAAAAATTACGGTGAAGCCCCATCTCGGAGAGAGAGAAAGAGAAGGAGAGCGACCGGGCGCCGGCGTTCTCGGGGATGCAAAAAAGGCCCCTCGGAAAAAATGGTCTCTCCATCGCGCAAACTTTATCACTTTAGCCTCCACTTCCTCGTGCCGCGCGTCCGTTCATTCTTCGTGCTTTGCGTTTCGCCTTTCCTCGTCCCTTTAACCCGACTCTTCCACTCCCGTTCTCGGACGACTTTTTAGATTCGCGTTGCCAATGCCGCTCAGTCGTTCACCGTTCTCGCTCGTCTCCAACTTTGCTTTTTTTCTCCTCACCCTGTCATTCTACCTTCGCCCTGTCTTTTCTGCTCTTGTTTTTTTTCTCTTATCCACTTTCGCGCTCTACCTCACCTCCTACCTGCTCCTGTCCCTTCCGTTTTACACTTTTATGCTTTCTATACTTTCTTTCTCTTCGGCTCTCTCTCTCTCTCTGTCTTTTTTCCTCTTTCTTTCTATTCTTTGCTCTTTTTTTTCGCTTCACTAACTGGCTACTTTCCATCAGCGCGATCTTCATCCAATCTTATTTTTAGTATCCAAGTTTGCACTTTCCAACGATTCACAATGTATAGATATAGAATATTCCAGATACGTTCTATCTTGATTACAGACTAAAAATTAAAAAAATTAAAAAATATTCTCTATTTTACTGTCAACAAATAAATAATTTTTAAATTATTAAAGGTTAAAATTAGTTTTCTCAAATCTAGTTTAAATACCGAAATTAGTAACAAATTTTTTTTGCCAATTTTAAGTAAAATTTTAATTAATGTTGCAAAAATTAAAGTTGAAAGTTTATTTTAAGATTTAATTTTATAAGAAAAGATAAAGAAATAATAAAATACTTTATACAATTGAATATAAACAAACATCTTCTGTTAAAATATTTTTTCATATTTTTTATGTAAAAAAAATCTCAATTTTATATATTTATTTATGCATAAAACGTTAATTTTACAGTTAAGTTCTTGTATTGAGAAATTATAACAAGAAAGTATAGATTTTGATAAAATATTTATTTAAGAAGCCTCGTAAGGATACCAAACTTGCCTTCGTATTAGAAATAAAATATTCCGTCCCCAAAATACAGTACAACGGTTTTCCCGACGAATCGATAAACCTAACGAGAGGTTGATGCACATTGAAATTCCTGAAGATCAAGCCTCAATGATAATGCATCGAAGGGCCATACCGATAATTGGGTGACCCGAAACGAGCAATCGATCCGTCCGGTCCTCCGTTAGCAGGCGCTCTGCTTGGCCAAAGTCATGAACGTTTAGGTCGATACCGATATTGCGATATTGGCTAGCTAGCGAGACGTGTTAGCACGTAGATGTTCCGAAAAAAAGAAAAAAAAGGCACGCCTCCGCTGCATGCATGATTGATATATATCCATTAGTCAAATGCATTATAGGATTTTCGATAATGTTGCTTATGGAAATGCGGCGTCTGCAATATACGATCGTGATGTTTATATATCGGTATATTGCAGTATGTGCCGACGAATTTATCAAACACGGCACATTCTTTCCGTAAAGTTAATTGGATCAAGTGAGAGGAGGAAAGAATATTAATAGATTCTCAAAAGTATTTTTAAAAATTTGTCTATTACATCTACAATTTTGAATTTTTTTATAATTTTAAAAAATTTAAAGAATTTTTATATATATTTTTTTTATTGTATCCGGCTGTTTATTTATTATTATATAGTACTTATACATCAGTGCATTAAAAATGCTATAAAGTCATAAATATTTTATTTATTTCTCATAATACAACAAAATAGCATAACATCATGAAGTAAAACAAATAAAACTAAATAAGTATAAAGAATATTTAAGTGAACTACATTCGGTAAATTGCAGGGATATCTATAAAGTAGCAAATCACGAAGTTCTAATTAAGATAATAAATAGAATTCGTAGTTATATTAAACGGGTGGGTATGCGCAGTCTGTTACCGAAACAGCGCGATTTGTGTATTTATGGAATTTCCCATATATAGTCATTAATTTCTCATTACATCGATTGACCTTAACTTTCCGCTTATGAGCCATAAATTGCACACACGCGTACCAATACGTGCCGACATTTACTTCGACGATCTTTGGAATTATGTTAGTTGAATAACGCCCATATAAGCATGAAAGATTAAAAAATTTTTTGCTAGCATGTCTTTCATTCGATTATAAAATAGTACTGAATTACATTGCTCACTCAGTATATATATATATATATATGTATACTAATATAAAAATAAATATTGTATAATATAATTAAATTGTAAGCAGATAAACGTCAATTTTAGAAATTATATAAATCAAGTATAAACTTAGCAAATTACGAGTATTAAAAAGCTTGCGGTTTTATAAATGTTAAATGCAAAACTTGTGATTTATTTCACAATTAATTAATATTGATTCTAACTATATATATGTATAACTACGAGTTTCTTCCAGTCATTCGTTCGTTGTTCGTTATCAGTTTTGTTTCTTGTGAACTAACGTTATGAATGTCTTGCTATAGCAAGTTTATTTTTAGTAGCGTTTAGCAGCTCTTTTAGGTTTACGCCATAGCGGGCCGAAGAAACCACAGCGCGAAAATCGCTTGTATAAAAGTTACAGTGACATGCTGATATCAAGGCGCATTATATCACAAGTAGTTGCAAATTATACTGCTGCGCACTGTGTTTGATAGACGACCGTAATTCAGCTTAGTAATGGCCGCGGGAACGCCTTCCGAACAGCTGGATCACTGTAACTTCTGAAAATAAATAATGGGCTTTTATCCTTGCGTGCCCTGTTCCGCAAAACCCTTTTTACTGATAGGATTAAGCTTGTTTCTAAGTCCTTGACAGAAACATTAAAAATTACATTTTCAACTCGGGTAATACTTGCAACTTTATGATGTTCATTTTTACTCGCCGCTTCCCGCAAAATATTCTTGGAAGATATGACCGGGTTTGTGCAATCTATGTATATATATGTATCTATCATCAATTTATCGCTCGGATATTTTTCATAGAGAATATTTATTCCGACGCCCCTAACTCCGCCCTTTCACGCCCGATTAAATTCTCTTCGCCTTTTACCTCTTCAAGACAAAGGATTTAAAGAATCGGTAGTAATTAAAGTATGATGAAAGTTATTTATTGCACGTGTAGGTAATATACGTCGTACGATAATGTATCATTTTATAAAACTAAACTTACTTTTGTAAAAAAAAATCAAAATTAATTTATAGGTTTACATTTCATTATTATTTAAAAACATTACATGCTTTTTGTAATAATCATTTATAACAATTGCAATTTTCTATTTGCTTCTTGATGAAGTAACGATACAATGATAGTTTTTCCTAAACTACCCGCAATTAATTGAAGCCGCGCAAGAGTATTATGAGCGATGCACCGATCGACGATCCTTCACAGCAACAAGCCGATACGACCACATCTCATTTATAGCTACCTCTAAAATCGCTTGTTACGCCATACGCGTCCCTAGAGTTGCCGTTAAGCTCGAAATTTCGCTCACGAGGTTATAATCGTAAACAGTTGCTCCGGATGCAACTGGAAGGAATAGGTTGTGGCAATATCGTCTCACACTGAATTTCCTTGGGCGCGTATTATGTCACACGAACGTAAAGCCCGCGTATGTTTGGAGGTAAGGCCAATGCAAATTGACTCAAAACCGAACTCGGTATACGAATTAAGCACCGAATTAGGTACACGAAGCAATATTAACAAGCCGGACGTCGAAATGCGATATATACGAGACAAGTGATCGAGTTACTTCCATTTATATTGCGTTTATTTGTTCGCTTTATTGCTTACGATTGGATCGAAAGCGAGTAATTGTACCTACAGCTAAAAGTACATCAGATGATATCGGTGGAAATATTAAAGATATTATTTTGCGGGTATTTGCTGCATTTCTACCTGAAATAACAGTGAAACATCAATTTTTACCTTTAAATTAACTATTAATTCGTTTTATACATTTATTAAATTTATTTAATACTACATCAGTATGTGTATATCCTTTATTACTTAAATCAAAACGAATTACATATATGCAGAGAACAAACAAAAAAGCAAAATTAACAATTCGCCCGAGATATTTATATATAGTGTAAAATCATGTAACTCGGATCATGTCTTTTTTATGATAAAAAAGATAATTTAAATAATGTCTGATTTCTGACATGCAACGTGCAATTTTACTCTTTATAAATGTAATTTAAATGTATTCTTTTATTTACATTAATTACATGAGTCTATAATGTAAAAATAATTATCATGGCGAGAGAAATTACTCGACACGATTTCGCGCAACTTAAGACAAAGGCTAAATAGTAGCCATTGAATTATATTTCGATGGATATGGAGCGAGGAACGCCGACGAACTATCCTTCCGTGCACAAAAGGGAATTTCTGATATATGAGTCTGCCCGACTTGCTCTCCACCATTCATTTCTCACGGACGTAACTTCGGAAGGGTATAAACGAACTCGTACTTGTGTATAACGTATATTATGAGATCTTCGACAACGGTGAATAAATGTGAATTGTTTATGTAATGTACGATTTTTGCGTGCGCTGCTGTCACATTCGAAAATATAAGAGCAAACCTTCTGTAACACATATATAATTCTCTATATGATGAATTAAGCAGATGGCAAATCAAACAAATAAAATGAATCGTACGATAAAGATATAGAAAACAATCTTCAAAGAAATGGAAGGATTTAATTGAATCTATTTCTGTATAGATTTTTATATTTTGTTCGATCCAAGTACAAAAATATTCTTATACCTTACAGCGCACAATCGTGCTCCGTTTCTTTAAGAAAGACATGTTCTCTGTCATACGATAAATGATAATTATAATAATCATTTGATAAATGATTATTATAAAAACACGATACCGTGTGTTGTGTTATCACATAATTTATATACAAGAGTGAGAAATTTATCGCGATATAACAGCGAAATGACGGCTTAATATCGATCTGCGTTAATTTATACGAGTCTCGACAAGACGCGCGCTACTGTTACAGAAAATCGTGCAGGAATATATATTGTATATATAATAACGTCTGTTATATGCGTGTGCATTCCAATTATGCAATATCACATCATAAAATAGTGAAGAGCGCAGGCATTTTGGCATCTGCCACTCTAAAGCTAATTGAGTTTCCATGTTAACGAACTGTCCAACGATACCCGAATTCAAGTCAATTTTTGTTATCAAACATTTATATGACGTTTTATACGAAAGTTGGGTGAATAGATGAAATTTGATATTTTCCGATTAACTCGTGCGCTTTTGAAGTCAGGATAATCCTGCACGCAGCGCATAACGTTGTTCTCGTCATTCATTGTTAGAAAAACAGACATGCTGAGATAATTTAGCCACTCTTCTCGTATTATGTACTTATATTATTATTTTATTATTAAGTACGTAATAAACGAAATTTCGAGATTTCTGAGCTCAATTTTTTAAAAAGGATGAAATAAAAGAGAGAAAGAAAATATTAATTAAAAAAAAAATAAAACAATAATGTCAAAAATAATCATCTTGTTTACAGTTACAAATTACGCTTTAACTTATATTAAAGGCTAATATCGTTATAGAGTATTATATATTGTATATTTATAAGTCTTATTTTTTTGCGATGTTTCTGTTTTCCACAAAATAGCCAGATCGTTTGCTATAAATATACATTGGTTGCATTATGGTGGATTGAGAGGTTGCGTGGATACTTTTATATAACTATGCGGAAAAGTTAGTCGCTATCCTTTTATCCACAGCTTTGTGTTCGCGGCTTTAAACTCGCGCGCCGAGTCATCTCCGACACGTGCGATTCAAACACGTACGCGTCGAATAAAAACGTTTCGAGTGAGATGAAAGATGTTTTTATATTCCGCGAACGTGGACGTGGTTGCATTTTACGAGGGTAAATAAAGCAAGGAAATATGCGCCCGAGCGTGTAAACTTCTCACCGGTCTCCCCTTTAGTTTCCAGCCACTCGACCAATTTTAATGCAATTCCCGACGATCGTTTTGAAGTTTATTGCGTTTCAACATGTAATACAATGTTAACCTTTGCAAATTATATAGAATCCTTCTACAAGCAAAAGCTGCTTACACTGAAACAAGGGAAAACATTATTTAAATACATGATCACATGCTTATACGATTATTTTAAAAATATTGTGGAGAAAGATAAAACAATATTTTGCATTGTAATATATTTAGATTTTGAGTAATGTGAATGGTTTGTAAAGAATCAGATTTTATTAGATAATGTTTAGACATCGATCAAAGCAATAATTATTCTTTTATCGTTGCAAGACATTTATTAGTTTCTAAGATGTGTTAATCTTAATTAACGTTTTGTTTGAATTTTGACTCCAGTATAACATATCTATCTATATTGTTGACGTGTGAACTTCGACATTTGTGTCTTTCGTTTGAGCGGGGCATGTGGATGTGATTGTTAATTGAGAATATGGATAGCGCGATACGTGAATTCGACAACATAGCGACGCTCCATAGATAATATGTATGCCGAGGTAATCAGAGCCTATCGCTAATAAATTAATTGGGTTATCAACGAAGATGAGAGAGAGAGAGAGAGAGAGAAGGAGGAGGAGGAGAGAAATCCGAAAAGAGCCAGAACAATTCATTCGCTCGTCGATGGGAATCTCAAAAATCTTTAGTTGTTGAATTAAACAGTGATTTTGAAATATTTGTTACTCTTTGTTCCGCGTTTCAAAATTATTGAGCATTTTTATTTGCTTTCAAGTAGACAAATACCATAGAGATTGCATGCATTAATCTCTATTCTAAAACACTCTTTAATTACAAATTCATTGAATCTGAATTTCTATTGTAAAATTATTCCTATAAGCTAATTATTTTGTCACATTTTATGACGCCGGCGATTTTAATACTCAGATCTCGAATATTACATCGCGCAAACGCGATATTATCTAATTTTCTCGCTTATAATCGAACATTTATCGTCGCAATACAACGAATAATGAAACAATAAAGTTAGAAACGTTTTTGTGATACGAATTCTAACGTAACACATCTACCAATTTTCAACTAGCATGATTGCACGTTATCTCCTCGGTTTGCAACCGTTTCGCGATAATCAGCACGTAATACATTGTCGTGCCAAATGTCGCTACTTTGCTACCTCGCGTTACCACCCGCGTTTAACACAACTTCCTACATTGCGCTCTGATCCCTCATTTGCCTTGGTCGTATCGCCGTAATATAAATCAACGGCGATCTTAGAAACGGTGTGGGTGAGACTGAAAGTGCGATAGGGACCACGTGAGCACATTTGACCCTAGTATCACCCAGTATTACGCTTAGGGGCGGTGTCAAATTTTATTTTCACTTATTACTAATAATTATTATCCTGCAATAGAAATAAATTTACATAAAAGGATAAGACATTTCAATAAAGAGCACAGAGTTATCCTGGTCTGCGAAAGAAAACATATTTAGAGAAAGAAGGTTTCTTTGCCAAAAAATAATTAATTTAGTTTTGTATTAATAAGATTGCAAATGTTTAATAGGGCGCTTTCGTCTTTACAAACGGTACTTGTAAATCAAATATTGCAAGTCAATACCATTGCGTTAGCTTGACAGATTTCAAGAAAGAAGAATTATTATAAGTGAATATTAGCATAATGTTGACAAGACTTTTTAATAAAGTGTTTGAGAAATTGAATATAGTTGATAGAAGATAAAAATCATTCCTTTCAATTTTTAAATTTTAGATTGTTTTACTACGTTTACGTACGTGTAAGGAGTATAATTCTCTCATCATTAATAACGATGATTTATAGTGTTGTTCATATCTTGGCAAGCTCATAAGTAGAGGAAATACTAGTGCCACCAAGTACGATTGCTGCACGCAATAGGAATAGATGTAAAGCGCAATATTTTTATTTCCGTCTTATCTGCGTCTATAAAAAAAGTACTTTGATATTATTAAAATTAAGCTCAGGCTTGCCGACTATAATACATTTTTCCCGGGACGCTGCACGTTGCAGGCGCAATTACAAGCCTGTTTTTCTTTACTTCTCGCCATTATATATGCCGCCATACATCACCCCTGTTTGATACACGCGACGAGGCCGCGATCTTCGCCACGCGCTCTATTAATAATCATTATTAGCATGTTGAGACGAGTGATATTTATAATTATATACCGCCCGTTAAGAGCACTCGTGACATAACACGGTGCCTCGCGCGAAAGTCGATGCATACGCCATACCGTATGCGGCGTCCTATCGATTCGCCGCTCTCTCCCAACGAGTTGCGAATATGTCGCGAACGTCACGCACGTCATGCTGCACGAGCGCATGACTTAAACGGGGATACAATAGCTAAGGAATTTTTGAACCGGTGAAAATTGGCTTAAAATCAATCATCTAGACACATGTATCTCGTAGAAGAAGGAAAAGTTACGAGCACGATATCGCTTTTTCAATAGTTGTGCTACTATTTTATTGAAAACGTTTCGATTTACGTTCGAACTGGATTACATGTATAAATAAAGTTTACTTACTGTCACCGTCACTTGAATAAACGGATTAAGTTATTTTGTACTTAATCCATTGATTAAGGCTTCAAATAAAAAAATCATATCAGTTGGAATATACATATATAAACGGTTTTGTAATATACATAGCATATTATACTTTATTTATTAGTGGAAGAAACATGCAAGTGTATCGTTGCACACATTTCTTCTGTTTTATTTACACATTAATATACACAGCCATATTTTTAAGTATAATAATTTATGTGACATTATAATGGTATTTAATACTAAACGTTGAAAAGAGGTATCGTGTCCAATCGGAATCGCCGCGCGAGATAAAAATGCAGGCAAAAGCGTATTTTTCTGAGTATATCAGCAATTCCAATCAGATCTCAGCGAGTCATGCGCGTTATTTTTACTTGGCCTACGCTCGACATTTCGCCAGTTGGTAAAGGATCGAGTTTACGGAAATACGTAGGAAGGTCCCGCTGCGTTAAAATGGCAAGGTCGAAATTATCATGAGCGGAACACGTACGTGATTCGCCAAATGCATTCCAGCCCGTGCACGTCGCGGGGGATGCTGAGGCGTTGCTACAGTACGTCGCAAGGAGTGCATTAATTGAAAGTTCCAAACAGATGCTGCTTGCTTTGGAATACACATTCAACACGGGCAGCGTATCTATCTATATGAGAACGTGTTCGAACACACACGTGTTCGATATCAGACATTCCAGCGACACATGTTGAAAAAGGATGTGTCGTATAACGCAGCGAAAATATTGCGAAAGTAGCAGACGCAACACATGAGAACCGAATCAAAATGTCATTTAAAAAAAAGCACGCTTATTCTTCGCGTGTGGATAGATGTCCAACTGGTTCGTGACGATCGAGCAGATATTTATTCGTCGTTCTAAACCAAGTGCGAATTTATATTGCATATTTCATATATTGTCGCGAGGCGGTCTACGCTCTGTGTGGCGCGTGCGTCACTATATTGTGACGTCGCATTACAGCGGTTTACGCTCAGTAATATATCCCCTATGCAACGCTACGCGCGCCCTTCGCTCTCTCATCCCTCCTCGCTCCCCCCCCTCTCCCCGTTCCCCCCGCGATGCAGCGGCGGCCTGAGCTGGCTGGCAAAGCCGGAATTAGCCGGTTAAACGCGATAATTACAAGAACCTATTATTTGTAGCGAGGCTCTTGCTTTAGCCTGTCCCAAAGCGAACGTTTAGCAACAGCCCATGTCTCGCTGGCACGCAAGGGTGATTGTTATTTTCCACGTGCGCCTGTGTGCACGCCACCATGCACCAGGAAGGGTCGCGCGCGAGCGCTCGTTCTGTGCACATCCTAACAGAATTCTTCGGATAAACAAGATGCATTTATCTTTCAGCGAAATCAGATCCGCATCCGAGAAATGCCGCGCTGAAGCAAATTTTGTCGCACTAGCCGTTTGAAAAGCGGGTTTTACGACGAAATGAGATTTCCGCTTTTAGCAATTTGTAACGTGCATCCCCCGCGTGCCAATAAGTGCACGACAGTGGAAAGGATTAACGGGTAACGTGCAACGTTGGGATTTCCATTAATTATACCAAGAATCTAATTTTTTAAATGTCACAAATCAAGATCGCATTATAGCAATAAAAGATAACTTATTAAGTATCAAAGTGAACAAGAGTAAAATTAGCTTGATTTCCAAACTTGAGAAAATAAACATAGTAAATAATATATATTCAGAATATATTTCTATTTATAACTTAGATGAACTATTCTTTTATTAACGGTATAAAAAGGTATATTATTAACTTGATATACCTTACTAAAGAAGAACGCACTTACATTACTATTAAATAAAAAAGCAAGTAAAAAAGGCAATTTCTAGGCTGAAGGATAAAAAAGACCGCGACAAATTAATTAAAAGTTAAATAACACAGTTATTTTTATTAATTATGACGCACAATAGAATTATTTGTACATTTTAATTTATTACCTATTTATTCAAACGTCTTACAGTACTCGAGTAAGTTCCGTATTTTGCACGAGAAGCGAAAACAAAGACGCTACAAAACACAGAACAAATAAGGGATAGGCTTTTTTAAAACTCCGGGGGAACTGCTGGCAGCTAGGCCAAGAAATTTGCGTAATACGCGGGAGAAAAGAAAAGTAGCTGCAGTTAAGGTGGCGCGTTGACGAACAGACGAACGGACGAGCGGACGAACGAACGGTCGGTCGGGCGGTACCGAGATGCTGCACCCAGGAGAAAAGCGAGAAAAGCCGCGAGAGCGAAGATTTGCAATGCTAACCAGGGACTGCATTAAACGGGAATTAATTTCTTGCTAACCGTCTGGAGTAGCTGCGCGCCCCGTAGTAACCCCTTCTTTTTCTTCTTCTACTTCTTCCACTTCTTCCTCTACTTTTTCTTTGCCGCATCAAGAGAAGGCCAAGTCTCCGCGCATCGTCGTGCAACTCGTCGCACCCGAGCATTACTACGGATAATCCAGTCCCGTTTACTGCACTCCCATGAGGACGGGCGACGGGAAACGGTGCGACCATCGAGCAGAATAGAGAATGGTTTCACCGACTTTTCTTCCTGGCCATTCTGGCACGCTTCGAAACCGGCTTAAGACCCCCGGTACACTTTGCACGCGACGAATAACGAGCCACGCCTTGGCCCCCTGTTTGCCCGCGCCGCCATGGGAAGCTCCATAAATCTCCATATTTCAACTTCATGAATCTCTGTGCACACGCCTCGCCCGCGACGGAGTCTCCCTTTGTCCACGGCAAATTTTATTTTAATAATTTCAAGGCAATGTTGATTTTCCTTGAACACAAGAGCGGACAACTTATTGTTTGCGATCGACCGCATATGATATGTAAGGATTTCTTCTATTTATAAAATTTCACGCGAAATTCAATTTTTTATAAAGAGCTATTGATTATGCCTCAACTGTGTAAAGGGGCTCTATAAAATATGTCTGTATAGCAACAACCAATTTTTAACAGCCATTACGTCTGTCAGACTTCTCATCGTAAGACGCAAAGCATGCGCACGAATAGCATACAAATTGAGACTTTAGTACTATATAAAAGAGTTTATCTCATGAAAATCTACGTGCAGTTATTTACATTTGTATTAGGTTGTCCGGAAAGTAACCGTGGATTTTACATTCAAGCGGCACCCATGCATTCGCCCAGAATTTTTATCTTTTCCATTGTCTCTTCAACGGTCAAGAACAATTGCTTCAAATATATTTAAAACATTTTTATAATATTATTGATAGAGATTTACAACCACGATCTTGTCGAGCATATTCAATGTAAAGTTATCCGATCGAAACATTTTGGATCAAATTTGAGTTGTTAGTTCATATCAATTATAGCCTCTCGCTTTATTATTTTAGTTTCGTATAATAACAAAAGCGTTATTGTTGAGCTCGTACAACATGCACGCATGAAAAATTATTTCTCAAGAATTATTTCAAAACCAATTATCGTGTCAAAATAACTAACAACAATCAATAGATTACGCACAAATATCGCTATTGTATAATAATAATAATGTTACATGCTTCTTCCATAAATACAAAATTGTAAAATACGCAATTAATTTCTGGAGAATCTAATAATATCGATGCGTAACGTGTCGATTTTGTTTGTATCAAACATGCGTTAAAAAACCTCATAGGTGAATTAAATTATGCAATAATCCTTTCGACGCTCGTTATTGTTTAAAAGGTTTTAACTTCGTTTCAGCGAGTGATAATTTGAGAGAAATTTGTCACATTAAATTTTGGGATATGGCAGATACGAGAATAAGTAATTTCGATATATGTGATGCACCAATAAGCGCAGGGTTAATTAATAATTAATGTAATCAATAATAACTCGTGTAGCTTCGAATGGAATTAGCCACACAGAATTAGCGTTATGGAGATATAACGAGACGCAATACAGGTAATAGTTTTCGTGTTTTTCACGCGAACGATTATTTACTTTTATCACGAGAGACGAGTAATAACCGTTTCGTAACTCACTCTCGATATGTCGATATATTATTCGTCATAACTAACCAACCACTTTTTGCAGAAAAAAGCACGTTTGTTTTTAATCGCCACATAAACAAATTTCGAGCATTATGTCAATCCTGTGTTGTTTTTCATTACAATAGCAAAACAGTTTTAAATGCAATAAATACACGTAGCATATAAAACTTAAAACGCACAAATGTAATATCTGAGGAAGATCCAAGTGTTTTGCATGTAAATGTGCATTGTTTCAATATAAATCATATTTTTAATACAAATTTATATTAGAAATGCATTGTCACACAAATACATAATTTTGTTACGCGGTTGTTGTAGTTTTGCTATTGGGATGATTAAACAATTAAATTTTATTATCTTTTCGTACTTTAAGAAAACATATTAGAAAGCATTTATATATATTAAAGCGCGGTAATTATTTCTTACGCAGCACCAAATTATCGAATAAAAATAAGAAATGTGTATTCTTTACGATCCTAATATTTCATCACGCCTAAATTGAAGTAAAAAAAGGGTAAAGTAAAGAAGTCATGATAAAGAAACGTTACGTGTTCAACTTGAAGCAAGAAGCGTGACCCAACAAATGGAAGAAAATAATCTCTTCTTTCTATCCTTCGACATTTCCCTCTTGTATTCACGTTCTCATTTTGAGGTTTCTTCTCATCAATGAATCAATTCTTGCTCGGTGTTCCTCTTAGTCACATAATATTGAACCGTTGGCAATTACTCCTCTTAACCTTGTTCTCAATTTCTTCATGTCCTCCACATATTGCACCCACGTATTCCTGCTATAAAGGGATCTCATACAAAGGCAAGCAGCTAAGGGGGATTGCCGTATATAAATAAACAACGATAATATCTCTGGAAATTACAGGGAGCAAAGCACCTTGGGAAGCAAATGCCATTTGAACAATCATATTTATGAGCTTTGACCTTTGATGTACATATAATTTAGATTAGATAATTATATGAGACAAAATCGAGAGGCTTTCCTGTCGGTTAATTATCCCTAATAATTTAACAATGACTGAGCCCTTGATAAATAAAATATAAGTGAAATCTTAATCTACAACGGAATTAACAAATTAACTTTATATTCTAGAATACATAGTTTATTTATTTTTTACGTCAGAAAGCTATTAGATTATATTAAATACTCATCAAGAAAAGCAGAGCAACTTTATGAAAAGTTTATGAAGACGTTCAGGTATATATATTCATCAGATATAATTAGATTTTCCGAGTTTAAAATGTTGCATATTGTATCTCTGCGGAATTTTCAATTAAAAATTGTAGCTACCCTTCCTACATTAAATCTCCGTCAAGATGTTCAATCACGAAAAGGCTACGTGAAACATTCATGCTCGCGTTACGTATACACGAGTAACTTTTACGTGGCAGCGGCCGCGCAGCGTAGTCGCGTGAATCCTAACGATGTAATCATTTAATGGAGTTTCTGCTGTATCCTAGTATGTTTGTAAATGGAAGAAGGAAAATACGCAGCAACATTCTTTCTTTGTTATTACGCTGTGATTCGCTCGGCAAGATAGAAGCCAGATAAACTAAGATCAGCCCGGTTAAACGACTTACAATTAGTGATTCGAGACGCTCCGATGAATCGGCAGCGCCCGAAAATATTGCACTCTGCGTGAGAACAGCTATATATAATTTCATCCTAAAAATACTCATTTTCTTTCCCCGTTTATAGCAAATTTTCAAAAAAATCTTAAGGCACTTGTAAGAATCGTGAAATCAAAGAGATGAAAAATCGCGTTTTTTTTCTTTCTTTCTTTTTCAGAACTCGGCTATGGAGCAAAATTTTATTTTCCGAAATATTGATTGCAGAAATAATATGTGTTCAATTAATCAAGTTTTAAGTTTCGTGGCTTCTAAATTTTAAACGAAATTTGAAGTAATGGGCTTTAAACTCACAAGTTCAGCGTAAAAGACAATAAAGAAATGCAGTATTATTTTATACATTAATATAATATTATGGTAAGAATTGATGTGCACTAAGCTATTTTCCAATTGTGTGGGATTATAATGTCCGATAAAATTACATCTGGCTTATAACTTTAAAATCATATCGACAAAGCTAAATAAATAATACAACATGTAGATTAAGTTTCTTTCAAATCTCTTGAAATCTTAAAGTCTTAAATCAGCATAGAAATTTTTTGCTTGAGAAATTGAAGAAATTGTACGTAATATAAATTATTACAAGCATTCATATAACTTGAGTTGTCTTGCATTACTATTGTACTCTTTCCAGTAAATTTGAAACCAACTTTTTCTTTATGCAAATTTAAAGCGAGGCACAATTATGAAGCTATTTAAGATCGAATTAAAGGCTTTTGACGAAGCAGCAAGAATGCAAATTGATAAGGAAAAACTTTAGTTAATTTTTACTAAGCTTTAGCTTAAGACGAATTTAATTCGATGCTTCGTTACCAAGATAATTAACATGGAAAATTCAAATGCTACGAAAAAGGTATCTCATAAAATTTTCGCTGAAGGATAATTATCTCCAAGTTTCAGAATCCTTGAAACATGTTGTAATTTTTGCAAAATATCTCGCGCATATAAAATTGGTGATATTCTGATCACAAAGTCAAAGTATTTAAAGTATAATCGTATCAATTTATCTGGCTATTAGTATGAATTTATTAAAGATTACCTATTAATTTCTCCTCATCCTCAGTTTATAATACATAGTACGGTTTATATAATAGTCTCTTTTTTATAAAATACCGATACATCAGCGCGACGATATATCATCGCAATAAGTTAAGACGGCGGACAACCTCAAACAGATTTGCAATCCGTGTTCGATCGATTGTCGTGACTGAACCCCACGTCGCGGGGGTGATAAGAAAACACAGCAAAGACAGCCCGCGAGACGAACAGAGCGCGAGCAAAGGAACGGACGGAGCAAACGAGCGGCTAAGACAAATGGAGTTGTAGTTTACGTCGATGTAGACAGATACGCGGTATCCCCGTCGAAAGAAGGACGACGTAAACAGACGTGGGGGACAAGCGAGGACGAAGGGATATCGGTGTCGAAGTAGCTCCGACGCAGGTCGGAGGGTGCGCACGGGACTGTATCTTCTGCCAGAATCCCTATCCGTTTCCCGCAGAGAGGTCCGGGGGTATATGGCCAAACCTGGTGGTCGATACGCGGGTCAGCAGCATGCTTCACCGACAGCGCCAATGGGGCGGTTTGCGAAATCCTCCTCCAAGCTAGTACAACCCAGCTACGAAGTATTCCCCGTTTCCGACACTGCGGGCTCGTCCGATTGCGGTGGTTAAGTGCTCAGTAATGACCGTTGTTAATGTCCCGCCCGGGAGAGAGAAAGGCGAGTTTTCCGAATTACACGAACGATATGATCGACGCTGGAAAACACGCAAGCTTACCCCGAAATTCGCTAAATACGAACTGCACGGATTCATCCAGAATTCCCAGGATCAATATTTTTATTTCATACGAATCCAAGCAGCGCAGATATATGCATTTTTAATATTTTCCAATCAATATTTTTGTACGTCCCCACCGGCTGTGGAAAAATCAGAGAAGTATTAAGATTAGCAGCAAAAATGTAAATTGATAAGGAAAAACTAGCTAATTTCTATTAAGCTCTATGTACATCTTATATTTATAATTTTGTGTGCATCATATATATTTTTAATATATATTTTGTATGTTATATAAAATATAGATTACAATGTGCATTTTGATTCGTATAATCTCTTTAGGAAATTCTTCTTATTTCTATGTCAAAGAATACATTTATTTAACATAGAATGTAATGTTTATTACTTGATTGACGGCAATTGTTTACAATTATTTACTTAATATTGCTTCTTAATATTCTTAATGCGTTCTCTTTGCGATTATTTCTATTTTAGTGAGATTTTCGACTAGATTTTCAGAGCAGAATGCTGATGTCGTGACATTTTCGCAAAGAAGGTTCTCGCCGTGGGAAGCTATTTGACGGATTGAAGAAACGGCTGATACTTTGAGAAACTGCTTAGAGACGACATGTTCTGGTTTCACCCTGCATCCGTGCAATCGTTATAAAACGTCACTTTGAGAGATCCCAAGATTGTTGGTATATGTGACGCATTGTGAAAATGGTTGATACCTACACGCAGTATTAGCAGTCACATCGAAGTCATATAAAACATCATAATACGTCACAGAGAAAAATCGCTATACGTACTTCTCTTTCAAAAGCGCTTTATTCGGAGAGATATCAACGCGCGCCAAACAGTATAACGTTAATCCTTCGCAATCCGACAGAAATTTCGGATGTTGCTGTTTAAAATTTTAAATATATTAACTGTTGAGATATTTATAGTATTTCAACTCAATTTACAACTTTTCAATTAATTTCGCATTATTAAAGATTAAAACGTTATCTATTATATTAGATCAACAGTCGGGATTCAATTACGTTTATAAAAATATGTATACATATATTTCTCGCTTATTGTCTGATATTAAGTTAAGGGGCTACATCCACCTAGAGGCCCGAAAAATAGGTCGAAATTCAGATTTTTTTTTTCAGAAACTATTAGTGGGAATGAAACGAACTTTGTTTGTACTTAAAGATACATGTTTTGAGAGCTTTAAAAAAAATTTTTATTAAAAAATTTTCAAACAAAAAAAGTTATGGCCGCCGGCAGATGATGAGTTTTTTTTTGACACGTTCGGCGGTGGACATCAGATCTGGAAAACCGCTCGATGGATCGTTTTGAAATTTACACAAAATACGCTGAGAAACATTTAGAGGTCGTTGATGGTCGCCGATTTTTAAAATCGATTTTTTAAACAAAATGGCAACGAAATGAAACTCAGGTATGGACAATTTGTGAGAAAATGTATAGTCATTTTTACGTAATTATTAAAAAATAAAGATCGATTTAAAAAAAGGAAGATCGTCAACGACTTCTAAATGTTTCTCAGCGTATTTTGTATAAATTTCAAAACGATCCATCGAGCGGTTTTCCAGATCTGATGTCCACCGCCGAACGTGTCGAAAAAAAAACTCATCATCTGCCGGCGGCCATAACTTTTTTGTGTTTGAAAATTTTTTAATAAAAATTATTTTTAAAGCTCTTAAAACATGTATCTTTAAGTACAAACAAAGTTCGTTTCATTCCCACTAATAGTTTCTGAAAAAAAAATATCTGAATTTCGACCTATTTTTCGGGCCTCTAGGTGGATGTAGCCCCTTAATCCGGTATTTAATTTATGTTGAAGAATTTTTCTGTTTGTCTGATAGAAAGTTGATTTTTGCCTCGAAATATTTCGGCACAATTATCATTTCTTGCAGAGTCGTAGACAGTAAAGTCGTATATCATATTTTAGTTGCAGAGCATAAAGTATATACATATAAAAGTTGATGGATCGATAGCCCCATTTAAGAAAGATGTAAATTATCTTGACACTAACATTTTTTATGTGACAAATTATTAAAGAAGAAACGTTTAATATAATTAAACGTTTTAAAATAATTTATTTATCCAAATATGTAATATTCTACTGTTTCTTTTGTTAATAGCAGTATAGTTTTCTATTTTCCTCTAATTTTGCTCTGACTCCCATTTTATTTATAGTTCCTTGCGAATTTTTCTACTCTTCATGTCAAATATCACGATCATTAAACAATGTCAACATCATGACATTTTGTTTCGAAATTTTCCGTATCTCGACTGTCGCCGTTGGTCAACAATATTTCGATTTCCCCTAATCTTGACATCCGGACCTGAGGGAGTTGGACGACAGAGAGAGAAACATGTGCAATAGAGTATCTACAGCTACACCAATAGCCTGCAACGATAAAGTACAACATTTGCCAAAAGTAAGAATCGATGCAAATTTTAGAGAATACACTTGAAATTTGTATATGACACGAGTAATTAAATTTATAAAAAATATTGCACACTTCGATCAATTACAATTTTTTCAAATTTTTGTCTGCACAAAGAATGAAATTCCTGTTATCCTCAGCAAGTGTATAAATAAAATATAGCTCGAATACGAGCCAAAAAAAATTTTGAATGTTTATTTTTCATCACATCTCGACATCGCGCTATAAAACACTTGAACTATTTTGCTCATACGGAAAAGGTTTCATCCTTGAATGCGCAATCTGATCAATACCCGCCTACGCTGTAAATTTCAAGAGAAGACGGTACGTACATAAATTTATAACAGAAGTGAATATATACTTATATGTATGCGGAGCTATGTACAAACAGATTCGCAAATAGCGAGGCAGTCCGCGGTATAACGTGGGATGGGAACAGGGGGGCAGGGGGCGGGGGCAGGAGAGAGGCGGAATTCTCTCCCGTCCGCGTTTCGTTCGCCACGCAAGAAAAGTAGTCGCCGACCATTTATTCCGAAGTTCTCGCAAATATCGCGCTCGCCCGCAACTTTCTGTCGCCGCTGTACGCGGGTACGAGAGATCGGTTTGTCTCGTGCCGCGGCGTAAGCGTATATACGCGTGCTCGTCGTGCTTGTACCCGGGGACGTGTACATTTGTTCGCCGGCGCAACCACCGGTATACCAATTTCCAAAGGATATTCCCGACCGGCACGACGTGGCCGTCCTTATAGCAACAGGATAATCGAGACAAATGGCCGGTCATTCGTCGATCATTGAAACGAGGACATTCTTACGAATTACCCGGGAACGAACAGCGCCGAAGATCGATTTCCAATCGTGCGCGGCTTCGGGGATCCGTTTCGCCTATTTCACCCATCCACTTCAGTCCCCGGGTACAGAGGACTCAGCGCGAGCCGAGATAAGACGACGGCGCTCGCAGAGATAAAAAGAAAGACGCGGGAAGCGAAAGAGATAGGGGAGCTCCAGCGACTCGCAAAAGTGGAAAATGGACGAAGCGAGTTTGGGGTTAAAGAAACCGAGGAGAGAGTAAATTTCCCGACCGTCCGCGGACGAAATCTATGTTCAATGCTTCTAATAGATTAAAGAGACGTGCAGGTAGTCCATTTCACGCAGCCACAGCTCTTTATTTCGTCTATTCGTCGTATTAAGACGTACCTAGTTGGACAGGCGGTTAAATAAATAGAGTCGTTCTTCCAAAGAGGAGTCTGGAGAACTGTAATCGCCTTCGCCGACAAGTTAAATTGTATTTACGAACGTATCAAGATAAAAGAAATGCGTTATCGTTAAATAGCGACGGAATCAATTGCGTACTTGGAAACTGTATATGTCCGAAAAAGTAATACATGATATTATTATACGTGTGAAACAAAATTCAAATAGTAGCGATAAAAGAAATTATGCGCAACTCTATCGGCATGTTTTAAAAGAATAAATAATATTACGTTAATATATGCTGAAAGATAATGTTAATTTTAACATTTAATGTACTCCATTTCTGTGTTTTTCTATTTTTATATATAATTCATCACATATAATGCAGAACAAAATTGGAGAACTTTCCAATCACTGCATTATTATCTTATCAGGAAATTGCCACATTCGTGTGCTGTCGTAGCAATGTTCAAATAGAGGAAACAAATCCAAGATGCAACATTGGAAATGGATTTCCGATACTACGGCTGCTATCTTCTTCCGCCTACTTGACAGACCAAGAAAATAATGTCGATTTTCCAACATACTCGAAAAATTCTATATCCGACTTGACGTGGCATTTGCGCTTATAGAACTTTCCGACATTCCCGCTTCGGATTTTGTGCAGTAAACGAAACAGCTTTGTGTAAAATTGTAAACGAAACACGTGATATTTCGCAAAATGCAATTTGCGTTTACGTTATATGTTTCATTGATCTTTAAATTAGCCCGCGAGAGAATAACTCGCGTAATTGACAAAAAAGAAAGAATCAATTGTCGCTAATAGCGGTCGTACATCTTATGCGGTTGACATTGAACGGCGACGTCAATCAAGAGCACAAATGGATTATTTGCCGCTGTCTCAGAGATTGATTTTGAGTGGCCGTATCGAAAATCGATTTTCAATCACGCTGATTCGATTTACTTCTCCTTCAAAGTCCACTAGAATGTAGATTCAACGCGCTCGGCGAATATAACCGAGGCCGAGAGCGTGCGAAGTCAAGAAGCGAAAAACAGACGAGGCGGAGGAGGTCGTTCCGGTTCGTCCATTCCTTTAATGGCCACGACATTTGCATAGACAATCGTTTTAGGCTCCGATAAAATCGTGTACACTGAGGTTCATTAATGCCTTAGCACTCCTGAAATTTGAGGTTTCCACGCATTTTTGTTCCGATCGAACGCATCATTATTAATGACTCACTATCTATTAGTGTTTGATCTGCATAAAAGGTATAAAAGATATTACATAAACTGTTTATGTAATATAATAAAACATAAGTCGATCGACAAAAGTATAGAAACGTATTTTAATCAACGCAGTCACGATGCAAATCGCGTGCATTATGATTGTTGATTAAATAAAACATCTAATAATTCTAAGTTTTAAAAATGCTAAGACATTAATGAATCCTAGTGTACGTTCATTTGTCCGTAGTCTTTTTATTCGCCTGCTCGCGGACCGCACTGGCAATTCTTATTAAGCCTTTCTGCTAATTGAATAAGCGTGGCAAATGGGTGACTATTCTGTCGCCACGTCGAAAATCGATTTTCAATCTCGTGGTTTCAGTCCACTCCGTCTCAGATCCACTTCTGTTCCGCGACAAGCAACCCTGCGATTCAACAATGACCAGATAAAGCGAAGATGGAAGGAAAGAAGAGAGAGAAAGAGATAAAGATAGTGAGAAAGAAATGGGGTTTTAGTGAGACCAACTATTGTATACGACGAAGGATAGGTAGCTTTGTCCACCCGCAAGGTAGAAAATAAACGAGATAATTTCGATATGTGTTGAGAAAACCGCGATGATAATTGTCAGGCTACCGGATCAATCAGCTAACTAAAACCGTCAATTATAAAAAGGAATAAATATTATTCAATTTAATAGCAATCGGTGGAAGTAGATTATTCAATAATTAAAATTAATTTGCAACAAAAAAGAGGTACTCGATATTTTTTGTCCGTCAATTTGCTCGAATCGCTTTTATCATTTTTTTTTTCCAATCTTTGTTTTTGTTGCAACACACATTCCACGCCCGTCCAAAAGAAACGCTATCGCGTTTCAAAAACGGTGCCTGAAAATAGAATTATCCTGGCGTGTGTGCTGTAAGCTCGGCCGATAGGCGAATGACCGCATATTTAAAGTTTAATAGCGATTTACAAGCTATTGTTAAATTGGAACCGGGCAAGGTAACGTAAGAAGCGTTATTGCTCTCGACGGAGGCGGAATAAATTCGATGCATACCAATGCAAACCTATAAAGCCGGGACGACGATCGGGGACACATGATACCGTCGGCGACGATTTATTTTAACGAATACAACGAGAATTGCGTCGAGTCCTTTCGTCGCTATATCGTTATCTCACTCTATCGTCTTCACGAAAGAACCCTTTTTTATACATATATATGTATTGCTAAAACCTATGTACTATCTACTCTGTACATAATTTCGCAAAGCGAATCGTACTCTGACTGCAAACTTAATAGTGAATTGCACAAATTACCATTGTAAACTTCCATTTATACGAGTTCGGTTATCGTAAGAAATTATTTTCTTGATTTGGTCGTCGAAGCAGCGACGCGCAAAGCGCAAAACAACGGAATAGTCGCAGTAGATTGCCTTGTTAGACTCCGGAACAAGTCTGCAAAGATTAACAATCGTCGGAGGAAATGAATGGAATGAGATAAAGACAAGAATACGAAGGCAGCATAATGGAAAATGTATGGGACGGCGAGAAAAGTACGAAACATGATTATTCTTATTTGAGAAATTTGAATTGCGGATAAACATCAATGTTCAGACTTGCTACTTCAAAATAGATTTAAAAAACTAGATATGAGTTTAACTAACAAGTATATTCAATCATAGATATAAAATCAACCGCACGCACGTATAAAATATTGCGTGCGTGAATAGAATATTTAAATTATGCAATTTAATATTCAGTCAAAATAACATCTAAATAAATTATTTCTGTGTGTGTGTGTGTGTGTGTGTGTGTTCAACAATAAAGATAGTTCAGTTTTAAATTAAGTTAATTACTCGCTTTATGATAAAAGAACATAAAATCTCTGTGCATCTTTTAAAAAAAATGAACTTTCTATTGTATAGAGATAAAAATCAAACTTACTGTATTGCCATTGAAATACCCGAAAGAAATTCATTGCATACTTTAGTAGAACGTATTATTGCAGTGAAGACTTAGGTGACGCAGATCTTATTCGCTGAATGATTTTATTAGACGCATAATTTTCGCGGCTAGAAAGAAACTGCAGTCTCATGCAATTCCCGTCCGCTCTCTCATGGTCGGGCGACTGACAAGTAATCTGCAGTTTTCACTGACTCGCTAATGCCGGCACGATCTACGGTCGAATTTTCTTTCCCCGGGTTCGACCTGCACACTCTTATGCACACCGGCGTGAACGTGTATACGCGCAAATCTCAATCTCGCGGTGGAGCTATAGTAATTTCAACACCGTCTGTAACCTTCTACTCGCTCTGGACATACAGGAGGTTGCTATTGACAATAAGTAACAGAAGTAATTCCAGATTGTGAAGCGCGAAGAGCTCCGTAAATCGAATTTTTACAGGATACACGATATCCTGCAATCACTGTTAATCTTGTAGTAAGCGCATGGGGGGAAACAAAATAAAATATTTTTTATTTTATAAAAAGGTAACGCGACCAACGATAATAACAATTAGAGGTAATCAATTTTTAGTCCGCGAAAAGAAGTCTATCGAAAGCAACTTTGCGATTGTAGAAATTAGGTTCTTTTGTATAACTGCTTTTGACGAGAATAATAACGTCTCCGTTGAATGCTTTCTATTGAAGCTATGTGCAGGAATATTTATCGCTCACCTCGTACATTGCACACCTCGTATCTGCATGCAGAATTGCGGCGTGTGTTTACAGATTTTTTTAAAAAAAGACGTAGCTTTAAAATGCTAGAGCGCAACGTCTCTTCAACGAATTGTGGCGAATATAAAAGAATAGTATTTTTCTTCTCGTATGTATATGTATATGTATATATATGTATATATATATATATATATATATATATATATATATATATATATACCGCTGCAGTTGTATACGCGTTAAATTACATACGATCTAGTATAGATATCAAAATACATACACAAATTTTATTTTGTTGCAACAACTCCTGAGAGAACGTTAACTTCGCAGAAAATTTTTTTTTAATTCAAAAAAATTAAAAAAATTTTTATCCGAGAACCAAAAAGTCGACAGAACCTTATCTTTTTTTTTACCATTTTGAGTAATTGCCAGAACCTTTTGCAACTAAAGAGTTTTTACTTATTTATTAAATAATATGACGTGAACAAATACGCCGCGGTGACGTTATTCGAAGGAATATATACGTTGTACTTAATCAATCAATGTGTTATTGCGTTTTTGCATTTGAATAACTCTGTATTTAGTCGCCTTTTACGTATACCAACACGAAATAGTGCCGGGCAATCGAATTCTCTATTAAAGTGGAGGCCATTGCATAATTTGCAACGCGGTCGGTCGCCATGAGCCTTCTTGCCGTTGTATTTCAACGTCAACGGATATAGATTCCGTTCAAAGTGTCGGGGAATCGCATCGCGATGATATTTTACAAGCGGTAACGTAATGGACAGCCGCGCTCGCTGCTTCATTGCCCGAGAAAGAAGAAAAATCTCCGAAGCGCGCCGGTGCGCGAGATCTGGGATCGCGGGTGTCGAGTAAATTACAGTTCGCGCTGCCGTCGCGGATATATTTCCTGGTTTAACGGGCAGTCCGCTTCAACCACTCCTTTTCAACGTACTCCTCTCAAACCTTTTAGCCCCCCCCCCTCCCCCCTGTTTGCCAACCCTTCCCTCCAAGCCGTGACAACTTCCAAAAATGGCTCCCGGGTACGTAGTTTACCGCGTCGAGTCCGCAAATAAATACATAACCGTGGCTTTACATCCGCTGAGCTTGTAACAGCATCGTCCATACATAAACACATCCGCATGTTACAGCAGTTTACCAGCGCTACGACTGGCGTCTTGTTTATCTTGTTTAGGTTGTTCTTTTCCGTTAACTGAGCTAACCGAGAGCGTGAATTTATAGCTATCGTCTACAGATTAAAGGTACTTTCCTCTCTCAAATAACGAAATTCATTTTTGATATAAACTTTGATCTTCTGTCTTAATTTAAAATCTTATTAAAGTAAAGCAAAAATATGCTTTTATGACACATCATATTTATCTGAATGAGAAAAAAATTTTTTTAATGAGAGGTTTTTCATTGTAAATAATTGCCGTTTGGTATCACGTAAACGATAATTGCTGTTCGCTCGCGCAATTGTTTGCCATTCACAATTGAGCAAATAAACGTAAACGATGGGCGAACGGTTTCGCCACTGTTAAAACAGCGCCGTACACCGAATCCCGGGATGATATACGGATTACGAAGTCACGCAAGACGTGATCGCAAGAAAGCCAATTTGCAGGCCACGATCGCTCGAGGCATCGGGATCGTAATTTGAGTAAGTGGCCCGTGGAGGCGCAATAATGGATTCGTCGGTCCGGGCTTCAGAGGTGGAACCGACAACAGCCTTACGGTGGAGAGACGTCGTCACCGGTGTGACGTTAGGCTGGGCCCTCATTAATAATGGTCGCGGTCGTGCCACAGTGTCTGGGAGCGCGTAAATTACGATCCTGACGAACGTTAACGAGGACGTGTGACAGGATAACTCCGGCGACGAGACGAGTTGAAGCAGCTATTACGCGCCGTTGGATTACGACAACACGACGTCGATCGAAAGTTCTTGCGAATAACGAAGGGCGAAGACAGCTTCTTGGCATATTCTCTGTTAATGCGTGCGGATGCAACTCCTCGATCACGCAAAGTGTACGGATTTCTCATTACGCATTCAGTGTCTCAGGATATAGCTGTCTGCTCCACAAAACGTCGCTTTATAGCCTCCTTCAATATACGTATTCACTATACAAAGTATCCCACAACTCGCAACCATGATATAAATGAAAGATCCTTTGGTTGAGTTGAAGATCGTTCTTCTTGTAACAAAAATATAGAAATAATAAAAGCTTCTGTATACTATAACTCATTAAAGGAACTTTTCCGGATTATAATAAATAATGTCACATTCTTTAGTTATTTTCAAGGATTTCATATTTTTATACTTTATAGAAATTTCACTTGAAATTATGAATTTAAATAACGTCGAAAATTGGAAAATAATAATAAGCGATTCATACTTTAGCTAAGAAAAAATTAATTCTGTTAGAAAATTTGCTATTAAAATTAATGCTGCAATAAATATATAGTATAGTAATATGCTTTACACTATTCACTGTAGCATTAAATTTTATTTCAATACACAACATGAAATAATAATGATGTTTGAAATAATGAAACAATCTTTTGACAATGTCTGAAATAATGTAACAATCTTTTAGATGCATCACGCAACATGAGGTAAAGTCTATAAGCGCGACCTCGATACCGTTCAGATTCTATTCTCTATAGGCATCTTTATAGTTTTAATGAGAAGTAAAAGCCCAAACTGACCTCAAACGCGTCGGTGTATATTCTCGAAGGAATAATCCAGCGGAGTGTAACAAGGTACGCATGCCCAAAGGTACCTAGTTTTCCAAGAGAAACGTCGGGAAATTGTTGCCGTTGCGCATTATACCCGTTATACTGTGTAACGCACGAAAGTACGTGGAGTGCAGCGGAGGATGGTTCCGACTCGCCGCTCGTGTTTCAAGGAAAATTTTCTTAGCGAAACTGCCGATACGCACCCGCGATCAGGTATTAACGAGACGCCTCTTGCGCGATCTGCCAATAAATTTGCATTTCCCGCGGGAGTATCGACATACCCGCAATATGCGATATTCAGCACGATCATCCGCGCGCCGACGAATGGATGCACTTACGAAAATACGACAGAAGACGATGCTAAAGGCATTAAATGACGATAAAGATTTTACGACCGTCCGATCGGTGTAGCAAGATACACCGCAAATACACTGCGAAGTTTTTAGTTTCGAAAAACTATAAATGTTATGTGATATAACCTCAAATATACGTTTCACGATCAGACATGGATGACGAATTTAAAGGATTAAGTAGTATAGATCGATGTTTGATCAACATTGATCTGTACTACTTAATCCTACTGAATATTTTTTACTATACGTGGTAAAAGAAATAGAAGATATTAATTTATTGTTCTACTCATTATTGCTTGTAATCTAGCGAAATAATCTCAGCACATTTTACTGGAAGATTCAATATACTGGAAGTCGATCCTATTCTATTTTCATGCATCCAACTTAATCGAGCGTTATGCTTACGATGGATACATTTCCCGACTGATTCGATACAAGATTCCAATATCGGAACAAGCTATCGACATTGCTTCACGTTTATATTTTATACATACTTTTAACAATATATTTTCGTAAAAAATATTTTTCAATTAAGCTGTGTAAAAAATTGACTTAATGAGAGAAATTTCTTTAACATTGTCTTATCTCTTTTTTTTTAAACAAGAAAGAAATCCAAGTTAACGAAGGGATTAATCAATCAGCAATATTCGCGACGGACAAACAGATTGTAGTGATTTCGCAATTTATCAGTAAATTTGACGAAAGTTGTCAGAGTAGAGTACCCCGTTTACCGTTTGCTATCGGTTCCCTGAATACCGGCGTCCGTTTCTTGCAACCTACTTTCCGTATGACCCACATATACGGATCGCGAGCTACGGTTTCAAAAATTCCATAAGTTTATCCCCTTTTTTTACCGTCAATCTGCTGAGAACGCCATATAATCCTGCCAAAGGGCAAGGCATTTACTGCGTAACGACGAGGGACAGGCGTTCGCGTTCTCCCACATTTTCTCGCACAAAATGTGATATTTCGCCGAATAACTGGGCAGCTCCTTAAATCTTGCAACTTACCGAGACTGGAAAAATTCCAAAAAATTATCGAATTTTTCGAGCGTTTATTTTACTTTAACTATTGAAACTACGTTTTGTCGCTCCTAAATTAAAGCGGTGTACAAAATAATTTGCATAAAGGCGAGTCTGAATAACTCATCATCTATAGTTTCATTTGTTTCATCTAGTCTATTATTTCTCTTTCTAATAGCAACGCACAGCTTTGTCACCTCGTTTCTCGTACGCGTAACATACGTTGAGAAAAGAAGGGGTCGTCGCCGACATCAGAGAGAAGAAAGAATATCATCGAGCGGTTTATCGCTCGTCTACGGGCGGCGGTACAATTACGCGTCTAAGCTGGGACAATAAACGTGGCAATTCAAAAGACTGCGTAAATGCATCGAGCTGCGACGAGGGGTTATCGATGTTTTACAAGCGTAATGTTATGGTCGCGTGTGAAGCGAGCGTGTGCCTTTAACTTCGAGCAGTAAAACCGTTTATGCGAATCTATATACAGTTTCGCGTTCTGTGGTTTCGCCCTCAGGAGGAAGTCCGACGACCAGAGAGAGGAAAGAAAGAACGAGGGGCGGAAGAGAAATATGGATGCGTATTTCATATAGAGCAGCTTTAAACGGTTCGCGTAGATAATACACGTCTATAGGTGAGCAATTTCTAGTAAAATAGCGACGGTTGGACATTTATGCGTTTTTCTTCGTCTTTTACAAAAGAGAATTCGCCGTGACGTAAAAGGATCTGTGCATTATCTCGGCGCGATTCCACCGTGATTCCTCGCGATCGAAAATCCATCGATGAGGTCAATGAAAACTGACTTTTGATTCGCGCAATCAGTGAACAATGACGAAACGCATTACCGCATGCGTCAATATAATAAAAGGGATTTTCTGGTATGGCGCGGACAGCGCGAATGGCAATGTCAGTTGCGCCGCGGTATCCGTTTATCGAAATACGTCCACATTTAAAAGATCAAGCGACGTAACAGAAAATATACTATTTATTATTGGCCCGTGCGATTAATCTCGCAGGAAAACGGCTCTTCCTTATTCGAAGGTGTTAAAATTGGCGCGTGGATAACAGCGGATTTCCCGTCGCATGCGTAAACAACAATCTTCGCCAGAAGGAAACTCGTCAATCGGGAAAGCGCTTCTCCGTGCCTCCGGAACAGGATTCACGAGAGAGTTCCTTTAATCTCTTATTTGCATCTCCTGGCGCGCGTCGCGAGCGATTTCGGCTTTCTCGCCTACATCCTGTACTTTACAAGCAACGGTAGTAGAGTTCTTTCCGAATGCACGTATCCATAGCGGTTGTTAAGCGCACTTCCGAAGAAAGACGACCGAGTCGCGTATTGACTGGAAATGACGGAAATCAACGGCGAAATGGATCCAACGACAATACTTAATCGGAATGCCGCAATATCCAGCCCGGAATTACGCAGACAAATAGATATTATTCTTCTTTAACCTAGTTTCTTTCTTTATCTTCAGGGGAAAACGAGTTATCGAGGAAAATGTTACAAACGCATCGTTGCGTAATTATAGAGTAATTTAACTGATAGAGAAAAGTAGGAATAAAAGATGTATCTATTATGAGCTTTAACAACGTTTTAACGTCACTAGTGGGAGAATAAATCGAAAAAGTCCATGTATATACGTACAGATTATCCGACTATTCCCAGGATTCTCTATATAATGGTCATGTTTAAAAGATATGGTCAATTACTTTCGAAAATACCATCTCTCTCTCTGAGGAAAATCACTGTATCATTTTTCCACAGAAACTTTCATCGTTTATTATATTGTCTTCTTACAACATATACTCTGTACTACTATAGCAATTCTTGACAAACATTAAACATTTATAGGTCAAAAATTTTACATGCGTATAATATTAATGATAGAACAGTAAAATATATAATATAATTTGTTATCGCACTATTATTATACAATATACGTCATAAATTCTATTTACATGTTTTTCAAAAGATTCGAAATTTAAAACTTCGACGTTTCTACTTTTCTACTTTTCTACATTTTCTACTTTGTCTCATATTCCTACGAGGATTATCTTATTTGAAATATTAGCGAAATCCGAGGTCTCTACGCGAAGGAGTACGTGCGCTGATCTACATGTAAAATCAATAAATTTACGCAAAAGCGGAATGGAGATTCGTTCGATGACGACGGCACTTGTTTACACGACTTTGTTTACAGCTCGTTCGAGCGCTCCCGCGGCGCGGACATTCGTAACTTGCGTTACAGAATGCCTGCGAGGAAGATGAAGAAACATGCGAAGAGGCGGCACGCGCGCGCGATCGGGGAACGAGGGTGGGAAGGAGTTAAAGGGAGGTCGGGGCGGTGTGGATGAGACGGAGAGTGGAGGAGCGGCGTTAACTTCTAACTGCAGCTAACCTGCTGGCCGCTCCGGCTCGGTCAACGAGATTTATATGTTTACGCGCTCCCGTGGCAACTTTCTATTTTCTCCGGGAGTCGCGACTCCCTCATTTTATTTTGTCAGCCTCGGGTCTCGTCGGCGGTAAGGGGTGCGCGCGTGGCCCGTTCTCGCCACCCGCACCCTCTCGCTAGCGCGCTCACCGCTGGTGAGGGGCAAACGGGCCTGGCAGACTGCCAGAACTGACTCGCCGATTCGAAACTGTTTTCGACAAAGGGACCTAAACGATGCTTTTCTCTTCCTACTAACGTGGCCGGCGCATTCGAGACGTTCGTGAATGTTCCCTTAAGCCTGGCTCAGATCTACAAACGCCGTCGATGAACGTTGTTCGAGAGTAGGTACTTCACTTTGCTTTTGATTGCGAATAGTCGATATGTACGTTGGATACGATTTGTTGAATGTTCGCAGATGAGTTTTCAATGGCGAAAATCCGCTATTTCTTTCTAAAAAAAATTACGAATCTATAATGTAAAATTAATCTTGATCGACATAAGTATTATTTAATAGAGCGATTAAAATATAAAAAAGACAATTTAAGAAGCGATACGAAATAATATTAAAAAACTGATATTACGATGTAATTGTTTTCTTAACTTATAGTCCATAATAATTTTAATATTCGGCTTGTGTGTACTCTCGTGTTACGCAATCCTGTTAAAGAGACTTCTAACTAAACAGGTTTTCTGCTTTATATTGGCTGATACATAATTGATAACAATTCCCTAGATAGAGGGTTTTGTTGTAAATATAATCTGGGGACCGTAAATAAATTCAATCAGTCCTGCTCCCGAACGTGGAAGCGAAGCCAGGACCTCGGAGAACGACTGGCCTTTATAGTGGCGTACCTAAAGGACGCGTATATATTTCGTTCGCGTACCTCCCGCGAGAAATCCACTAAGCGTATCGCCTTGAGAGCGCGCAGCATCCAGAATTTCAAGGTGGAGGCGAGGTCGGGCGTCTCGGTAAATCGGACGACTGTCCGCCGCAACGGCTGCCCATCGTTTAACTAGTCTACACTTGCGGCCAATTTCACCGAGCATTCGCGAGCCCGGACTCGAAGCTCGCCAATACGGCGAATTAAACCTTAGTCACTCGAATTCAATGCAAACCGCGCCGGATACTCGCTCCGCAGACCCTCTAACATCGCAGCCAATCGCGATACGCTACGTCCGTAACCGATTGTGATCTCGATTGAAATGTTCCCAGGAATATAGTTATATTACTGTGCTATTTTCCACTACAATCCCATTAACCATGAATAGACATGATTGGAATAATGATTTAATTAATCAAGTAGTTCCAAATTAGTCATAAGAAAACTAGAGTATCTATTTTCCTGAAAACTTCTTCTTTTTCCTTTTACTCTTTTACTGCATTTTATTATACATAAACTATTATACACCTTACAGATTAATGTTAAAAAATTTTTTTAATGTTTAAAGCTTCTAAGGTATATAAAAAGCGGAATTTTTTAATACTATCTTTTTTTTTTAGTTTGATCATGATATAATTTCATTTTGCGTACAATACTCGCACAGAAGCGCATTTTGGTTCGGCTATCAAATTTTTTTACAAAAGTAAGGACAGAAATCCAATGTACATCGGAGGGACGTTTGTTCGTGAATTTCCTGTTGTTTCCCTTTCAATAGTAGAGAAACCGCAGAATAAAAACCCGACGTAGAAAATACGCGGCTCGGTATTTGTTCTACGTAATTACAGAACGCACGAGTTACAAAGGCTCTTTCGCGTTTCATTTACGTTTTTCCCGTAATACACGATGTTCCGTTTTACGTTCATATGCATGTCTATAAATACGTTCTCCTTCATGCGCAAGTCACAATTAGCTTGTATCGACTGATTATTATAGCATCTAATAATAAACTTGAGTGTTCTGGTGTGATGGAAGAAGTGCTATGCAATGATAATCATAATTTTCTTAACTCTTTAGAAAAAAATCTAGATACCTACATCTAATAAAAAAAAAGAATTTTATATGAAGAAGAAAGTCTTTATCATATTGATCTTTTTTTTCAGTAACAAGTAAAAGAATTATGAGTTCAATTTTTTATGACATTAATAAATTGTAATTTATTATATACAAATTTGTTTGAGGATATAAATCGTCATTTTTTTAAAACGTAACAGAATTTTCTGCTCGATTTTTACTTAAAGTACATAACAATGTAAGGGAGATATACTGATCTTTCTAACATTATTTCTCAAATAAAAGCCTCTAAATCTTAAAGAAATCTTAAAGAATCAATAAATTATTTATGACTTTAAAAATTCACAAATATGAATTTATCAATAAATAATGTTTCTCTCCTCGCATAAAACTGTTTCTTTTTATTGCTGAATCATGCCGGTTGTGTACGCGACTTGAGAAAATAATGTCAAGAATAATGAGCGTGTATGCCAGCTATGCGATACGGAGAACACAAAGTGGGACTGTATAACGTGATGAGTAGCGAGTTCGTGCACGGAGAGCAGAGAGAAAAGAGGACGACAATAGGTGAAAGAAAGTGAAGTGGTGCTATTGGAAGATATACCGAGCAACACTATCGTAATATTCCGTGAAAGATGACAACGGGGGAAAAGGCGCTCTTTAAAATGAGAACAATAAGAAATACGAGGCGCGCACCGTGAAACAAGTTTTAACAAAGTCTCCGCCCCCGCATATTACGAAAATTCTTTCGTGCACGTTTCCATAGTTAATGTCGCACTAATATCGCAGACGTCGAGATTAGGTTGCAGAAATAGTGGTTCCGCTTACAAGCAAACATGAAGAACAAAACCTTTCCTCCTTTATTTGTCACATAATTTTTCCCGAGATTGGTTGATCTAATTATTATAACGTGTGAAAGAAATTGTAATTCAATCACATTTTATTGCTTTTGATATTAAAATGATTTAAGAGTGTGGTGTAAGTCAAACATCGTAACATGTCGAGATATTCAGAGAAATGTATTTATCCGATAATATCATATAAAATAGTGATAACAACAAAAAAATTATGCAAATAAAGTTTCCTCTCATTTTTTGATAAAATTGGGATCACGTTAAAAAATGTAACGTAGGCATGTAATGCAAGCAAAAGTGGGACGCGATAAAGAATAGCTTTTATGACATAAAAGCTATAAAGTTATACAAATAACTGTTAATTGTCCTCTCGATTCTCCATACATAATTAATTCTTTGTAAAAAAAAAGTGAGCAAAAGAATCGCTCGCGTTTCAACAGACGGCAGATACATTCGCAACATTTTACTTGGAGCTTTTCCGGGCGAAAAAAAAAACTATCGCGATGTGGCCGCGCCATCGCTCGCTAAAAGGCCAATTATTGCCTTCTACCGGTTACACGCACGCGAGGCGCGTTATCACGATGTAATATTTTGTAATCGCGATTACGGCGACAGATCGCCATGTCAAAGTTATCCCTCGATCTCGCCGGCGCGTAATTAACACCTTAGCAGTTCAATGCAATTGACCTGCATAACACGTTCGTTTGAAGTATATCCAGCAGATCACGCCTCCGGTTAATTGGCGGCACTCCGTAACCCGCATGAGTATTAGCGTTGACGTGTGTGATGTAATAGCGCGGTAATACGCAGTTACTTGGGCAATTGCTCCTGAGCGCCATGATTGTGCTCATGGCAGAATCCCGATGTCTTGGAACGCAAGGTTTACTGTATCCGAGAGGAGGAAGGTGCTTTATCTGGCTTGCTTTATCTGCCTGCACGTAAAAACAAATATGATATTAATCTCGTATATTTTATAAGGAAATTCAATCAATTATGGCCCTAAAAAATTTATCTGTTTATTTAATACAATCTGTATTTATCTTTGAGCAAAAACATCGAGCGAGATTAACTCAATTTCTTTCCAATTTTACTGAACTTTTACATATCAATCTATAAAAAAAATTACGGAAATAGAATTACAGAACCTCGCTAACAGAGACAACGATAAAGAAAGATATGCGGAATGCAAACTGAATGATAACAGATGCTGAATGGAAATCCAACTTTCGTAAGTCTGAACGGCAAGAAAAGGCCAGGAGGGTTCTTTTTTTTGGTCACAAAAGATACCCATTTATCTCACCCTGTTCGTTTCTATTTCTGTTACCATTTTCCGCGTCACTTCTAATTTCGGCGTTAAGAGGTTTCGCTCGAGATTGCTACTCACGACGCCGGTATAATCGCGTTTATGACGACCTAAAGGATTCCGGCCGGGCTGACAATGAGTATGCGGATCGCCCGCGTAAACCGCGAAAGTCTCCTCGTCAAAAAGTATCCGCCGTAGTCTGAGAAGTGGACCTTGCACACATTCGCGTTCGCGAGCGTCCTGCAATTGCCAAGCAATTTCATCCCCCCATCGCGCTCTCATTCCGCTCTGGGCGGCGCGCGGCGCGCCGCTATGGATCTCTCCGCGTCTCGTAATACTAGTATTAAGTAATGGCGTTGAGTGCCATCTCCGGACCAGACGGCATATTAATTCAATTTTGCTTACGTAAGGTAGGTAGCCGGGACCAGACGAAGACACTAATTGCGATTTTTAATTATGGCACTGATTCAATTACGTCCCTTTATATATCCGCTCTAATTATTAATGCCGGCAGAGGGTGGCTGAAGAAGCAGAAGCGAGGGGGGAGGAGAAGAGAAGCGGATTACAGTTTTCTCGGATGGCACCTGACGAATGGCCCGCAATTCTGAGCCGGCCTGGCCGAACGCGACGCCGAGTAAAACACGGCCGTTTGCCAGGAAAGCTACGACATCTCGCGCAAACGACGTATCTCGCTGATGCGGATTTAACTGATTGCGCCCTGCCTCATTTAAATTCAAGACCGTCGTCCAATACGCTCTACGATGTCTTCATCTACTGATGTCATCATTCTACTGATGACGTTTGACGCATGCTGGAAAGAATGCAGGATGCGCCAAAGCGTATAGTAGCGGAATTAAATGCAAATTTTCCTTTCACGCTTTCGTCAATAAGACGCTTCTGCAATTTTTTCTCATAGGCTAAGGTGAAAACGGGAAGTATTGCATTTTTGCTATCAGAGTTTGATGAGTTCGCGAAATACGATCGTCACAAGAAATCTGAAAAGTTTACGGAGTTTGATCAAAGAGTCTAAAAAGTGAGAAGATACTAGCAAAAAATTAACATGAAGATGATTTGAAAAAGAAAATATATTTATTATATTTGATTTTTGCTTTAAAAAGTTAAAGTTTAAAGAAGTCACGTTATTGTTTATATTAAATTGCATATCTATTAATTATATCTCTATCCAATATTTTATTTCATTTCATATTACTTCCTAATAGACATTGATTTGTTTTCGTTGTTCAAACCATTTTGATGAAACGTTTCGACAGCATAAGCAGGTAAATAACGTAAAACATTCTCGGCTGCCGTCGTCATTTCCAATTGCATACCGAAACAGAGCCATGCAGAAAATACTTTTCTCATGATCGTATTTTGTGCCGTCGCAGAATTCCATTCGCCGTGCGCTAGAAACGCAAGCAAACGATTTTATCGTATCCTCTCCTCTCCCTCCCTGGATTCGGAAGAATCTTTTCACGTGATCGAGAACGTTGTTTTCTTAAACTTGAACGTACATATATGGATGCGTTTCACTCGTTTCTCAAATATGCAACATTGTAGGGAAATGTCTGCCGAGCAGAACGAGAGAGAGGGAGAGAAAGAGAGAGAGAGAGAGAGAGAGAGAGAGAGAGAGAGAGAGAGAGAGAGAGAGAGAGAGAGAGACCACGTCAAGATCAAGAAACGGATCTGCATGCAACTGATATTTTTATCGAAGGAAACTCAAATCCAAAAAGTCGAGTAATTTATACGTGGAAGTTAGTTAGATCAGATCCTTTAACGACATCTTTTTGCTCGATTGCGCTCTCCCTCTCCCTTACTCTCCTGCAGGAGATTTCCTGAGATTATAAGCTTCGGACATAGTCATTATTCATTCCTATTGCAAAATTGAAAAATGCTGAGCATCGTATTATAGAAGCACAACAGATAAACGAGAGCAGAAAAACTTTACGAAGAACGGGTGAAAAATGACGAATTCACGCTTTATTCAGCATAGCCATATGTTCGACAAATGTCGAATCGGAAAACAATTTAGACGTGTGCGCTCACCGTTGTCGAATGCGACCGGGACACCGAGGAAGGGACGAGGACGACCAGGAGAAACCGGAAAAGGCCCCGAGGTGGAAGACGAACAACCGGATAAACTGTTTCCTCAAGGTATATAGATACACAACGGGAGTGAGGGGCTCTATCTCGGCATGGAATCGCAATAAATAGCTCTCCTGAAAACGTAGCCGGACAAGTGGTTGAAAGAGTAGTCAGAGAACAGACAGGAGGAAGAATGAGGTGGCTGATTTGAAGGAAGAGAGAAAAAGCGAGACGTGTGTCGATGCGGATAAATTCGTTGCGACATGTCGAGATATCGGCACGCTGGTATCGATTAACGTCGTTAGAATTTATTGTCGTGTCGTCAATAGTATTTATATCCCGCGATCCTGTCCAGCGCGACATATTTCTCCGAATGTATCAAATATGGATTTTATCTTTCGTTTTAGCTAAAAACTTTTATTGTACATTTCGAAGTCTTTTATTTACCAATCTATTACTAGTAAAATATTTTATGATAACATTAGGTAAATTAAAAAAAATTTATTTATTAATGCTCCATACTGATTATTATGCTAAAAAAGTAGATGTTCTTTTAAAAAAAAGTAGAAGAGAAAACACGTGAAAACATGTATTATAATTCGAGTTGTAAAATTTAAGAGACAGAAAAGAGAATAATAAATTTATGACGCAATGAAGAAAGCATGACATTGGCGATAGAGAGAAAAGTTCACAGGAGAAAACCAGGGCATGGGACCGGAAGATACATCATAAATAAATGAATCGTTCTCGACCGCAAAACTAGCGGAAAATTGACTAAATAATGTAACATGCCGTTACTCACGTGACTTACTCCCTGCGGCGAGAAAGTCTGCAGTATCCCCTATGACGTATTAAAATAAATGAAGTATTTTAATCGCAAGTTCTATGGACCATTTAGAACAACGTTAAGGTCGTAAGCACATTGCGATTTAAATCAGTGATTTAAATTGAATACCTTTAGATAAATATTTGCTTCTCTAACGAGATTAAATTACAGAAATAATAATCTGATATATTGCAAGAATAGAAAGAAGAAAAATTTTAATGCATCAGATTTTCTGAATTTTATGTAATTAGATTCCTTAATGTTGAATCTCTGTTGAGTGATATCTGCAGTCTTGTGTTATTTTTATTTTTTTATATTTCATTACATCCACGTATTTAAGCAAGAATCTTTGACTTTTCTTTAGATCCTCAGATATTATATTCTGCACCAATTACGTGGACAGAATTGTCTCGAGAGATGATGCAAGTATTTTTCGCTATCCTCTATCTACCGTACGCTATATACAATATCGCGGCACAGATACATTATATCCGAGACATTACGGTACATTCAATGTTAGTCGCCAGATGGAAATAGCAAGCAAATAAACAGAGATGTTAATGCTCTTGCTCGAGGAATTCTTGACAAAACAAAGGCATCTATTCGCAAAGGAGCTCTAACCAGTTCATCCTCGAGACGGAAAAGGAGAAGCATAAGAATAAACCCGCACAATCTCCCGAGGCAAATACAGTTAGATATTAATCGTAAAAACGGATATAAAAAACAGACGAGGAAGAAATATATGGAGATGATGCTTTATCGGCTACATTTTATTTGAAGATGAATGACGAAACCTATATAATGTATGATTGCGAAAAATAAGATTATACGCGAGATATATACCGAAGAAGCACGTTTACATTTTGCACTCAAACGCCGCATGATATTTGTAAAATAGAAATTTCTGAGCATATATGAATATTTTAAACTTGTTGGACTCCGCCGTCCAACAAGATATTTATAGTCCGACATTGAAACGTAATTGGAGAAGTAACGCAGATATAACGCGCCAATTTACAAAATTTATTGCGAAATAAGATCGTACTTTAAGTGAAATAGGGGATACTCAGGCGGGACGTGGTTACAGTACTCTATATTGATCGCGAGGGAGAAATAAGCGACACAATGGAGTTTTTAATTTGAGGAATCTGCCGCGAGAAGAAAACGATCATTTGCGACAGCTTGATATCCCGCAATAGCCGACGTAAGACGGAACGCCTACAACGCCTTCGATATTAATAGCGAGATACTACGCGAGAGGGGGATGAAGAAGGGACTAAGGAATATAGTTATTAATGCAAACGGGACTCGAGAAATTCCTCTCGTGAAACAAAGCCGAGCTGTGCCGTCTTCGACGTCGCCCGGAGCTACTTGGACTCCAATAAACACCCAGGGAGACAGCGAAGGAGGAGAGACAAATGAAGAGAATTACGATGACAGGAGAAAATAGAACGACGGGAGGGTGAGCCGCTCTCCGGGCATTAGCACGTCGTTAACGCGTACACGGACATTTCCAATTTTCATTTATGACCCTCGTGCGCGCCTCTGCGGGAAGTTAGACAGGAAAAGTTTCGCCACCCTCATCCGAAGGAGCCGAATACGAAATGCGAGCGAGTGTGGGTACGTTTTCGCAGATAGGCTCGCGATGAGCAACGTAAACGGGATCGAAGCTTTGTGGGAGATCACATTACGTAAAGCGGGATGGGGCGCGCGGTTAAACCGTCGAAGGTCGAAGCAAACTTAGCCGGAATTTCGATCTCGAAAATCAGACGTCGTCTGTGGACACTGTATCGGAAGCTAATTCAAGAAATGTGAATTTCTACCGTAAAAAAAGACAAATAAAGTAAATAAAAAGAACAAGCGATCAAGGAATTGCAATTAATTATTATTTCATGAAGTAATTGAATTATATCATCCAGTAGCAAATTCACAGTTGTAACATAATTTCAGCTGATGATTTCTTACTGATGATTACTATAAATGATTTCAGCTATATGATAATCGAGAATGGGATAATATTACGGTATTTCGTTCTGTTTTGTTGATATAGTGGAATCCATCTAAGTGCGTAATCAATGAGGTAATTTAATGAAAATCATTCTTATGAGATAAATATTTTAGGTTACTTCGTAAAACTTTTTTTCTTAAAATTTTGCTTGATAGAATGACATTACGTAAACATAAATAAACAAAAAAGTTCAATAAGAATCTAAATATGCATTTGTATTTCCAATTATTTCAAAGTTGCACAGAATTTTTTTTATATCGTTGATTAATAAACTTTATTTTTCGCATAATAAAACTTCACTGCAGAATTAATGCAGTTTTTAAACAGAAAAAATATAAAAGAACGAGATACAATAATATAACAGTTCGGGATGGTCTGTATATTACCGTGTTATTTAGTTACCTATAATACTATTACACGTTCGATTTATCTGATGAACAAACGTTCCTATGTTATTGTAATTCCATATTCGATATAATGCTGAATAATAATACTTCCCAAGCATTGTTAAATTTATCTGTATTCGCGAATCGATTGCATAAGCTATATAATAACGCGCTGCTCGGAAATATAAACAGCGCAACGTCCTCCGTGGTCACTAGAAAATACAGCTTCACCCGGCGTAACGTGCGGCTAAACATTACTTAACGGAAAATACTACTATAATATAATTCGTCGGTGCCGAAGATACCGTGAGAATTTCTGGATATTTTGGCGAGAGAAGGAGATACCGTTCGCGGAGATAGGAAACGGCGGCCGAGCACTTACACACGCAAGTTCGCAAAGTTGGCCGTCATCCCAGCGCAAGAATGTTTGCCCTGCTGTGCCTTGGGCCAGCCCATTAAGTACTCGCCTCATCGCCGCAAGCCGCAAGCCGCAGGCTAACTGAAAATTACCGTGCCACTGAAACCCTTAAAACCGTCCAGGATTTACGTTGGCACACGACGCTGAGATGTGTACGTCACCCCGTCGCTCTACCGTACCGTTTTCCTCCTCATACGAGTAATTACGTGGCAGAATTAAAACGGGGACGTTACGACCACGCGTGCAACCTGACGAGGAGGACGAGGGCGGGGCAGGAAGGAGGAAGTTGACCATCATCGCGTAACAATTTTCTCCTCGTTTTATTTATGCGGTGCTTTCCGCTCGCATTTTTTTCTTTCTTCGCCACTAATTAAGTGTTTTGTTGCGCGCTCTTTTTCTGCGAAGCGCACAAAATGCGACAAAAAGGCACATGAGGCGAAAGACGAAAGAACAGGCTGAATGTGCAAAGTGCTAAAAATATTTATGTTACCTCCTTTCAAAGAAAACATATTTAGCATTTTTTTTTTAATTTCATTATTCTGAAATTGTGTGAAAATTCATCGAATAAAATTTTAATAGAAGAAAGAACAGTTAGGGAAGGAAAAGGAAGTGTTACTGTGCGAGCGCGCTTCTTTCGGAACTTGTCGTTCGTATCTTTTTGCATTCAGGTCGCTCCTAAGTAATTAGGGATCAATATATGTTAAATATAGTTCCTCATAAATCACTTCTCACATTAATCATTCAAGAAGCGACTTCCTGGGCAAAATTCGTGCATGAGTCTGATAAAATAACAAAGTCCGGATAGTGATCTATCGGCGGGAGACAAGATAGTTGCCGTAAAAAAAGTGCACGTTGCGTTCTTTGCGAGTATAGCGGTCATAATGTGACCCCGGTCTAAAGTCAGAGAAGCCATAAAAATTATACAGCAATTTCAGACTAAAAGTGGGTAATAACGTGCTTTTGGCACCGAGATTGCTTACTTTATAACTCTTGTTATAAAGTAATATTCCAATCTACAACTCAAACCGCTGCAGTCGATAACCAGGGTTATCGTTTTTCCATTATTTTTACCACATTTTTTTATTCGTCGAGATAGTACATTAATCAACCATTATATAATATATAATCAACAAAATTTTTAGTATAAAGGATTACGTCATAATTAGACAAAAATTTGCTATCTTATCACAAAAATTATTATAAATATTTAGTAGGAACATAAATAAAACTTTGTAATTTAAATGAAAAGTTTTAAAAATGCTTTCCGATACTTCACAGAATAGAAACATTTCCTTATTTCCGTCTGTAATCAGCAGAGCTGCTTTTTTAATTTACTTTATACTACAAGGCTGCTGCGTTACGGCTTTCTCTCAACATGCTGGTAAAGAAAATGATCTAGCAAAAGTAACAGAACAGGTTTCACGTCTCATTGAGTTCCAAAGCTACCTGCATCACTAAGAGCACAGAGAGTTATTATATCGTACTTGTGCAATACAAAACGTGGCATATTTGCGTGAAAGAGTTTTAATAAAGAATCGAAGGAGGTTCCACCTCGCCCGCCACAATGTACACCCGCACTATAAACGAGTACAATACAGTCGTGTACAAAGGGACAGAAATCAATTCCCAGTTTAAAGAGCCGAATTCAACGCAGAAAGCGGAGCAAACTATACGTCGGCGTCGTTGGGTTCCCTGATTGGTTAACAAACTGAATACTCGCGTAACATTTCGGATCTCTGCGATCCGGTCAAGCGTGGCCCCGGAGCAACCGTGAGTCTCGTATATAGCAGTGGAACTCGCAAACCGGCGAAGCAACTTCTCTTAAATAAGCAACCCTTTGGAGTAATCGCGCGCATCTGAGAGCTACGTTTTCCCGTGAGCTTGTGCGGATCGGCGTTCACATACGTAGTACAAATCTATCGTGACGTAACTTTCGCTAACAAACGGGTTGTTGTAAGCATGAGAATTCTACCAGACGGTCTCGCTTGTTCCGCTACAAAAAGAAATGTCAACCAAAGACTATTATCTCAAGTGTAGGAAACTGTTAACATCAATGGTTAACCATATGATCTAAATTTCAGCAGCATACCTCAAATATTAATTTCATTCGAGTAATCAAGATTTGATGTATTCGTATTAATTTCTGACATTCTCCCTAATTTAAATCTTGGATTTGAAATTAGAAGTCACATTTATTTCTGAATTTGTTCTGAAGGATATAACTCTCAACTACTCTCAAGTATTCTTATCTTTTATAAAAGTCTGACAAAAGAAATGTATTAATGCAAATGTGCAAGATAGTTTTCTAATTGAAAACACATGGCAATTGCCAAATCTCGAAGTTAAATATAAATATCTCATTCGTTCCACCATTAAATTATATTAATTGCATATAATAATTAATAAAGTAAAGGGTATTTTAAACAGATATCGATAATATCTATTTATGATAAATATAGAGGCAGGTGTGTTATTATAGAATAACACTTATATAATACAACGACATAAAAATGTTTGAGAGATATTTGCAATATTACGCCAAATAAATTTAAAAAAGCTGCAAGATTTTGGAACTTTTAAATACATATAATTAATTTCTAAGTATTTTTAGTGTTTAAGTTGTCCCTATATTAAATATTCTTTTATAAATATTAAATATTATGTTTCAATTATCTAAAATGATCTAGATGTCCGATTCGATTTATAATATGACAGTTCGTAAGATTATCTGTATGTAATACTAAATTGTATTCCCTCACTTTTATGTGAATTCGAGAACTCGAGCTTACATTCGATCTCCGACGTAATATCGAACTATGTTCGGCATTAACCGCAAGTGCAAGCAGCGAAATACGTAACTATCTCGTTTTGGCGGACTGTCAAAATTTTCGATTCAACCAAGATCTCTACCTAAATCCGCACTCAGGGGTAACCTGAGGGTCGCGTGTTTCGACCATAATCTTGCGAACTTAGCTGTTTAGTTTATGGATAACTTAGTTCACAAAGTACGCGAGGAACTTAGTCAAAATATCTTACAAGTACGATGCAGCTAGCGAAACGTTTCAATTTTGCCATAATACGAGCATTAATTTTGAATCTAATAACACTGCAATGACAAGTGGATAGGATTGAAGGGTGAATCGAATTTTAATTAAACTGGCAATTTTTTAAATATAGGTACGTTAAAAAATTGAAATTGTTCGGATGACAATAGAAATCTTTGTGTGGATCGTGTATCTGTTATATTTTTCGTGTGTAAAATTTACGTCTTATATTGTTAATAAATATTTTATTTTTAAATATTAAGCACATAGTCACGTTGGTTATTTAAAAAACGTTCAATTCAATTAAAATATCCTCTTCATTAACTATTTTTCTTTTTATTACTTTTTTAAACATTGATATTTATTTCCGCTAGACCTGAATTTTCAACTTGCATGTTCAATTTACCTTTCAATCCGATTTAGTCAATATTGCCATGCTATATTTTTTTTATAATTTTCACTGGCTGTTCTGTAGCCTTTTTGAACAATTCTTTCGATTGAGAAGAAATATCACGCGGCGCAAGAAGGAAATTTTGTCGAGGAGAAGTGTATCCAGACCGGTAACAGTTATCCGAGCAAGTTGCATTCGATGCTTATCAACACACAACGGTATATCCATGATTCCACTTCAACTTTTTAAAGCGTTGATGGTTCAAAAGACACACACAAATGCGATTTATATAAACGCCCGGTTTCTTTTCGCGGAATCGACAATGGCACGAAAGCCTGCGAGAAACATGGCGCACAAACATTTCCAAAGTGCGGAATCGTTTATCGCAGGCGCGTGACGTATTTTTCTGCATCCCCGATCCCTCGGGGGAGGGCGTTTTCAATTTCGCGCAAGGCTATTATTGGCGTAGCCGCGCCGATAAGACAGGACGTGAACGAGCACGCGGCGCGGCTCGCGAACAAGTAAGTACGCGCTATATGTTTGAGCTAGCCGCGTATATACGTTATATCGGCGCCAGTTTCGAAATATCGGAAATCTTAGCGTGTCGCGGTCGTGTTCCGCGAAAGAAGGAGGTCGCCAACTTGCCGAGCTAGAGACAAGCGTTTACATCGCCTCCCCTTCGACTACGTACCGCCGTTAACCGATGCCGTGAGCATACCAAGTTTACCCTTAACTTCGCTCGAGGGTGGCCGCGTGCATTCACGTATACACAACAAACATACGCATACGTGCACGCGCACACAAAAACAAACTTACACACACACACACGTATGTTGACGCAGCAACTATCGCTCGGGTTTATCTCTACGAGGTATACAGAGTTCCGTGGCAAAATTTTATACTCTCTTTTCCTCCAGTTAACATCGCTCTTAGAGGGGTGTAATCGTCGTGCCCCGCGTTGCAGCGCGGCGCAAAATTAGCGGGTGCTCTCGCGGCGAATGAATCAGCCGAACGATCAGCCGGGTGGCGAGGCGGCGGCGTTTCGGGAGTAACGACTTCGTTACTACGTCCGATTACTCACGCCCGACAGGGCGATTTTCGAGAGCGTTAAAGGATGAGAAAGAGCGTGTTACCGCCGTTACATGAAGCGCTCTTGAAAGTCGATATGAATATTTCAGGGAACGAATCTATAGATGCCGTTACAAAGAAGAGATTTTACATAAGTGCAGGTTGCTCCCCAGACCTAACGAGCCATTTTGACTGAATTCCTTGATCAATTGAAATCGACCTTTCCTTAGCGAAAACGTGAAGGGATTCATCATTCGCTATATAACTTGTAATTTTCTATATTAAATACTCTCGCAATAAATCCTCGAATATTATATACAAATCTGGTTAAATAAATTTCAAAGATTAATATTTATTAATAAAATTTTACAAAATAAAATTTGATTCTTTATCTTCGTTTTCGGAAAACCATAGATTTTTCAGTTATTTGTTCCTTAAATACATATCTGTTTAATATTTTACTTGCTTGAACACATTTGTAACTGTAATAATGAATAATTGATTAGATGGTGGCGAAAAATATCGCTGATACTACTAGAAGTCAGTTTTAAATCGATCAATAAAATTATACAAATAAATGATGGCATATGGTAGACATCTTTTGTATGATTCATTTATCACAATTTTTAATTGTGAAGATTAAATTAAATTTTTTTTAAATAGACATCTTTCTTTCTTCCTTATTCTGTAATTTCAATTCAAATAAAAAAACGGGAATGACATTTTGTATTTTTAATAAATGTATTAAATTAGCTTCTCACACGACGCAAGATATCGAATCAGATCTGTGATTGAGAGCAGACATAGAACGCGATCTCAATTATCTGAGATTAGCTAAAGTAAGTTGAGCACACATGTTACGTTTCTCTGTATATCGCGTATCGTATTGTATACGATCCGATGGGACTGATCAAAGTCGTAGTCTATGCAGCCTAAGAGCCCTGATTATCTTCAAACGTGAAATCGAGTTACGTCGCTACATTGCGACAGTAATGCTATCAGGAGCAGTGTCTTCTATAGTGGTTAGAACATCTAACATCTAACACCTCGCCGAGATCTAATTCCTTTACGTAAGGGGACTATAGAGACAGTCCTGTATGCGACATGTCTATGTCTATTGCCTATCGACGAGAGGACGGTCTCGAATTTCTCTAGCGAGTTTTCTTAGCGTTTGTTGTTTGTATTGTTTAAAGTATCGTACACAATCTTCTTTAAAACGCATCAGTTTCATGATATAATCTAACTCTTTCGGAATTCCGCACGTTCCGTAACGCGCACTACGAATCCATCGAAATTAAATCCAATGAAAAAAATGGAAATATCCCAAAAAACTTTTGGAATATGTACATATTGAACGATATATATCTTAAATAAATAACGTGAAATGAAAGGATAGATATTTGAGAGATATTGGAACTTTGGATCTGTTATCGTACATTCTAATATGCCAAAAGACGATTTCCGAGTAAGAAACCGAAACCATTCAGTCGTTTCTAATTAATAGCTGTTTGCGAGATCGAGATTTCAGGGACCTACGAAAGAGACAGGAAAGATAAACCACTACACTAAAGTTCTAAAGAGAGCGCGCGATCCTCGCGGCGCAAAGTCAGGTCGTGATCGAAGAGGAGGATCACGGCGACCGAGAACTGCAGTCGAGAGCAAAATCTTTGAGAGCGATCGTCATCATTCATCCCGGGTATGCAACGGGAACGCATCTACATCGCAACGCGGTGCGGTGGCGGCGCTATCTTAACGGTGGCGGCCAACCTAGCTTGCGTCCTCCCCCCGCTATCGACGGTGCCGCGCCAAATGACCTGGCACTGAAAGATCGCGCGAAATCACATCGCGCGACGGCAGACGGACGGATTCGTCGATCGGCGTGTCTTTCGGGTAAACGATCGACTCTCTCGCGCCGCGCTGCGCCGCGCCGCTCGGCGTCGAGTCGTTATCGGAACGTTCACGTGCGAGGCGTAGCTGATGAATGGTCCCGCTCGCCAAGGTACGGGCCCGTCACGCGAGACGTTATTTATAACCCACCGAGGTGGGACGGAAGGCCTGTACGTCATCAAGCGGGACATTCCTTGTTTTTTTCTTTTTCTCTTCTTCTTCTTCCTTTTCATTCATTTTCGCGCGAACGTCCGCCCCCGCGGTCACGCTTTCGCGCGATCAGCGCTCGAAACGAGCCTGCGACGCGTATCACATCGCGACCGTCTTCGCGATAACGCGGAGATTGAATTCGCGGGATGATCGCACGACCCGATGATGGAAAGAGATTAATGCTCTTACCACCCTTTCTCGATGACCGGCGCAAACGAGCCTCAGCTTTCCGAAGCTAGCCGAACGAAAGTTACGCGGAGGACACTTCACGTGCCGAACGTTTAATTATTTACCGATAATGACAGCGCACGCAAGGCCATCGATGTGCTCATCAAATGCCTCGCAATATAAAGTAGCTCCGATTACTTGTGTGCTTCCTTCATTAACGCTCGCCAAGCTAAATACGCCGCTTTGTAACCTAGCTTTCCAGAAGAAATTTAGGGAATAATCGTTAACGTCGCACTTGACGTTTTCTTATTAAGAGCTTAGCATTAGTTTGCACCTGTAATACATTTTTGAGGTGACGGTAGATAAATCGCGCTTGTTAAAACGTGCGTGTTTCGTGTGTATTAAGAAGAATGTTTATATAACGCAGGAAGAGAATAATGAGACTAAATTAAATTTAAAATATTCGACATAAACACAACTGGTCAGGAAGAAAATATCTAAAATTGTAGATCATATCATAATCATTAATTGAGATTACAATAATTTTTTTTGTATAGATCTTTACCAATATAACGTACTGACAAATCGTATTCAATCTTTGATGATAAAAAGTTAGGTGAGATTCTAACAGAGAAGTGTCAACTGCTATCTTTCTATCTAACAAAATGAAATTTTGTCTGCAAATATTCTCTATCTGATTTTTTTCATCTACAAAATTAAAATTAATTTTTTTTAAGTCAGGATTTTAAAAAATTTTTATTCTAAATCTAACATTCAGAAGTATATGAAGAATTAAATATTTTTTCTCTCTCTCTCTCTCTCTCTCACTATTAAAACAGACAATGTTATCCTATATATCAGTTTTTTATATTCCTTCCAGTTTCATTGTCTTCTTGCTATCATATACGCTATTTTCATAGAATTAAGTTTTTTTCTAGTGTCTAATTTCAGCGGCCCAACTTTATAAAACAAAATTTCCGTCCATGCCGAATATAAATGTTTTAAAAGTATTATCACATCTGCAGGGAAGATTCTATCTTAACTATGTAACGACGTTAAACAAGCATAAATTTGCCTGTACGTATTTGCCATAGATCTCGGTGCATTTGTCTTACAAAATTAATAACGTACCGTCTCCAGCGCGATAGAGAGCGTCACTTGTGTTTCATTCAGCCAAGTAATGGTACGTATTTCACGTGAACACATGGCGTACTTTCGTGCGGATACACATCAGTGCTCCAACCACTGACATACTGCAATATCGCATGATCGTTTAGGCTTTGCCAGGAGTCTGGGTATCCATGATCGCGTCGACATGCAAAATGGAGACATGAGTTAATATTCAAAGCCTCCGTGCTGACCTTATCCTGGACGTCCGAATATTTACTGTGGCTCTAGAAATGTTGCCGATCTATAAGCATTGATTATGCATTGTGTACCATTTCGATTTACCACGATTGGCAGAAAACTGAATTATAAACAGGACAATGAGCAAAAAGTGATTTAGAATGCAGATGTAAATTTTTTATTTTCAAGTCTTTATTCATTATTAAAAGAACAACGCTAGTAAACGAATATATGTATAATACGTAAAGTATATAATAGTAACTTGATTGTGTATGTAACTTTGCACACTCTCCTCTAGACATTTAAAGATTTTCTAGCCAAAGTAATTATAAAGTTTAAGTTGTTGTTTGAATTATGACTGGAATAACGAGAATTTATTTCAATATTTACATCAAAATACACGTCAATATAAGAAAAAAAAATAACGAGGAAAAAAAAAATAGGGCGTTGTTATTAAGTGTTCCGCAATAAATCCTCTCGTGCACAAATTTAACAAAATGTTACATGATAATCCTGCTCATGCATATATCGTGTATCAATGCAACATAAATGTACTCTCATAACATCATAACATTATAATATTAAACAATATAATATTACGCAATAAAATATAACAAAATTTATAATAAATATATAAAGATGTAATAGAGAAAAAGAGAAAAACTTATTAGTAAATCTCTTTTTCTAAACATCTATAGCTATTTTATATGTTGCTTGTTATTCTAATAAAAAAATCAGAGCTGACGATGCTAAAGCTCTGAAATTACAACTCGAAGTATGTACATGAATCAGACTAACAATATTGAGTGAGATTAAAGTTGCATGTTTGTATCTTAAAAACACGCGACGAAAAAAATATGTTCGCGATTGGAAGCGTTAATGGTTGTTACACACGGGATTCGGTATGACAGAATTTCCATCCGCGCTGAAACGGAAGTAAAAGTTTCACCGCGTTTTCACTGTGAAAAAGCGCTATCGAGGGAAATGGTGGCCGGCCGCGTTCGGCTGATTACTACTGGCAGCTTAAAAGCGATGATACATGCAAACGTAAATCAAATGGTGAAGTATTTTCAATGCACGGGTCTTCCAATTCGGTCGCGTTAAGTCGCGTCGAATAACGGTAGGAAAATCTCTCACGATATTTACTTTCATTTTGTCGCGACGCGGTAAACCAGTTAAAAGTTTTGAATCGCGGCAAATTTACGCGCAAATCGGGTGCGCGTTCCATATAAACAAATGTTGGATTTGCACTTTAGCGTTTAGAGAATAAATCTGTATTTTAACTCAACGAGTGGGTTGAAACGTAAAATTTGCCCGCTAATATGTTACAGAGATTTTTGTTTTATTGTAATTTTATTCACACGGAAATGAGAGACACAACAAAACACAGTTTCTCTCTCTCTCTCTCTCTCTCTCTCCTCTCTCTCCTCTCTCTCCTCTCTCTCTCTTTCTCTGTATGTGAATATTTAATTGTATCACTTTTAGAAGTGCGTTTTAAAATATTTTTAAATATTACGAAAATTTAAGTTCTTGACATTATTGTTGACAGTTATATATTTTTAGATAATAATAAACTGGAAAATTCTCGCCGTTAATTCAGCTTGCTGTATTCGTACTACAGACACATAAATCCGTATACCAAAATAAATTTTTGGTTAGATACAATAAATATTTTTAAAAAACATGTTTTAAAAATTTTTTAAATAAAAATATTTTGATTAAAATGATATTTATAAGTTAATATACCATTAAACAATTGTTAACTCTAAAAAATACTCAAATCAATCAGTATATCAAAAAATAGAATGCTTCCAAGAGTAATCTCTTCCTGCAATATATTTATATCCATTATCTTTCTACAGTAAGAATTCACGGTATTTTCCAACATTGCTTCAACGCGTAAAAATAACGCCCGTCATGACCGCGGATCGATATAGCTAGCGAAATAAAAATACGAGCAATTTTCAAAATTACCAATAACACTTTCGTGCAAAAAGTTCATGCGCCGTTGACATACTTTGAAAATGCGACTGACGTATCCTGTATCAATTGGATCGCAGATAGTATGATTATAGTTCCACCAATATATGCAATACTGCACTTTTCGCGGAATATGACTTCCACCAGTGACATTTCATTGTCCGTATAACCTGTATACATTTGTAAGTGGCATGGATGACGTAAAAGTGATCGAGTCATCTGTATTATCGAAATCAAAAAAACCACTCTTAACTTTTAAAATAGATTTTTAAACTTATAATAAATAAACATCTTTTATTTAGAGAGTACACTCGAGAACTATGTTCTCTAAGCCTTTTTTATTTAACACCTTATCCAATCTATACATATATAAAAATAAATGCCCTGACTGACTGACTGACTCATCAACGCCCAAGCCAAACCCCTAAATCTAGAAACATGAAATTCGGGTAAGCACCCACTAATAAGAAGGGATTTTTAGAAATTCAACTTCTAAGAGGGTGAAAAGGGGTGAAACGTGTTATCGTAGCGAAGCACAGGCATCGAGCTATAGTAGTATATAATTTTCGGTTATAGTCATATAATTATCGTATGAAAAAAATATTCTCTCTTGGTCCTTATATTAATTTTGTATATTGTGTATGTATGCTTGCAATGCGTAACATGAAACTAACGATTGCCCTTGATGTGTTACAAGAACAGTGATGAAATGTGTGCGTACCACGATCAATAATATACAATGCAATAAAAGATAATAGGAACAAATACGTTTCTTGGATATTGACGAGCATTCGCGTCTTCAAGCTGAACTGACAAGAACGTGTAATATAGTGCACGACGCTTTTTAAGTATACTTTCGAAAGTTTTATGCGTATTCTCTGTATTCGTCGAGCGACTCACCTCGCATTACTTATTCCCTTATAATTTGTATTCCTGTTGCCTTTAGTCGAACTAAGCGCGTTGCTCGAGTTCTTGTGTTACTTGCATTCTCGGACTATTGTATTCTCGAGATAGTTCCGATTCTTCGTGTTGGAGTATCGGAGTACAAATGAACGAGAAAAGATACACAAGAATATATTTATGTGCATAGAGAACGGGAGTTGAATAATAGATATAGAAATAAAATTTTTATACCATAAGATTAAATATTTATTGATATATCGAAATGGATGTTATTTAAAGTTACAGTTACATCACGATTTTGAACTAGTATTTTATTTCAGGTTTAATTAAATTTATGTTCCAACGATTCTTCGAAATTCTATCTGTGCAACGATATGATATCGAAAAGCATCAAAAAATAATAATTATTAATTTACAAAAAGTTAATAACGTAAAAGAATGGTTTAAATTTTATTAAATCTAATTTTTTAAATCAAATTGGTGAGATCTTAAATATTTGCAGAGACAAAATTATTTTTATTTATTCTTACAAACATACGAATTTTATCAAAATCGATTTGAGAATCTGATATGCTATCATTCTGTACTATAAGTAATGACAAATGCAATGATACAATTATGATAATCTATAGTTTAGAAATTCAGATTTTGGGATATTATAACCGGAGATTCTTTTCATTTAAGATTTTATCGTCATGTCGTTGGAGTTTTCCGTATATCGTCGACAAGAAATCTCGAGAAGATCGGCAGTCTGCAGTCAGGGGTCCGCCGTATTCGTGATTGGATTGACAAGTACGTGGAGACGCGAGTAAATCTTTAAGCCCATCGCAACATTTCTAAGAGCACTGTAGATTTCGTGCCTTGATTCTGCACTCGTTGCACGCCCTGCCACAGTTTCTGTCCGTGACACACAGTGCCGTACGTCCTGGAGAATAAGGAGACAGAGAGACGAGAGAGAAAGGGAGAGGGAGAAAGAGAGAGGGGCAAAGGGGTAGCAACAGAGAGGGAGGAGAAAGAGGGAAGAGAAAGAGAGAGAGAGAGAGAGGTTTCCCTTATCACACACACACACACACACACATATATATACGTTTACGTGCGTGTGCGTACGCGCTTCTGAACGTGTGTCGACGTCCTCTCCTGCGGGGTGAGAGTGCGCGCGCGTTAGTGTACGTCTCTGTGTGTGTCCGCGTCCGTGGACCCTCTGCGCGCTTCCATCGTCACAGGGGGTGGATCGGAAGCGCGCATGCTCCCACGGCCGAGAATCTCCCCAGTCAGGGTAAATCTGCCACCGAAACAAGACGTGGTGCGTGCCGTCATGCTATATACAATGTCGCGTACGCGAACGGTCATCGTGACGATTTCTTAAAATAGCGCGGGGTGCAAGCTCGCGGGTCGGAAAATCGGTATGGAGATTCGCGGCGGGTGGAGTTTCGTGTCGATCGTCGAAACGTAGCCGACGGCAGCGGAAGTAGAGGACGAGCAAGAAAGACGGAAAAAGAAATAAAAAAAAAGAAAGCGGAACGAGACGGAGGAAAGCAGTTTCGAGCGATGAGTTGTTGATCATAATCGTAAAAAAGGGAGTCGCGACGAACGTGGAATTGAAACTACGGCAGCAGTTATGCGGTGAACGGAGAACATTTTTACGACCGGACCGCTGGCTGCGCGAGATCTCGAGCGATCTTGGAGTAGAGCGACGGAACAAAGAAGAGCGGCTCGGAGATTTCGCGTTCCTTGGTGAATCGCGATCGATCGATCGATCGCTTCGCGAACGATCTGGCGGGATGCAGTGTCGATCGCCGGTGCTTTATCCTTGTGTCTGAAAGATTGTTGAAAGATTCTTGAACAAAGTGAAAGAAAAGAGAGAAACAGATGTGTTCTCGAGACAATCGCGTCTCGCTATGTGTTCTGTAACTCTACGACAATCTTCGATTCCTAGGACACTGCCGACGCGGACCGCGCGCGTACGCGCGACGAAAGTTGGGACCGCCCTATGAGGCGATTCCCCGACTCGCAGGCCTGAAAAATCCCCGAAATCGTCGCGCGAGACGTGAAGTTCCTTCTCACCTCAAGTTCGTCCGAGGCGCTTAACACACGACTCTTTTAACCGGAAGATTTAAACCGTCGAGTGAAGGAGCGCGAAGATTTTAACGAAGACTCCGCGGGAGAGCGGAGCAGACGAGAAGGATATAGGTGGAAAGTTTCGCAGCACGCGGCACGTTACCCGTCAAAAGTTTCGCCATAATCATTTCCGTGCGCGTTATCGCCTACGTGGCGACTACAGGAAATAGACGACACACCAAAGTGCGGAGAATTGTGCGGTTCAAATATATACGCGTCATTTCTCACGGGAAATCTGACGCGGACCATCGCTCGTCACGATAATTTATTTTTTTCAAGTGGATTGAAACCTTCCGGACTAAATCGCGACTATAGACCGCCGGTTGTCTCGTTTCAATCGCGGACACGGCTGTGCGAGATCGTGTGCTAATAATCGGGCGTAAGAGCCAAAGCAAGTCGGCGGTGATAAGACCTGGTGTCGCCTGGTGGGGTATATCAGTGAGTGGTGATAGTTAGCGATCTCGCTAAGGAGGATGTGAATCGTTTCAGTATCAAAGTGTAAGCGTCTCCCGAAACAGTCGCGGAAATGGCTCTGAGATGGCAAGCGAGGCTCTCAATTGCTGCCATACTCTTCATGTGCACGGAAGGTAATTGCTTTGCCGCTCTCTAATCATCTTGCATGAACCGTGTCTGCGACGGGGAAATGGGTATGGCGTGCCTTCGCGGCGTTAGGCGGCTGTTGGGGAAAATCATAAAAAAGTACTTTTAATCGTGAAGAAGAAACGAGAGACAAATATCGTGGAATTGTTATTAATGTGCTCCTGTGTGACGGTTCGAATTTGTCAGCGTCTTCTCGCTGCTTCCAGCGTGCAATCTTGCAATCCCGTGAACGTAATTTAGCAACAAAAACATTGTTATACAGCTAACAAAAATATTTTTGCTAGTTTTTTTTAAATCACAAAAATGCTAAAGCAGCACATTAATACATTTAGGTATATATGTATTTCAAACTATTATTCAGACACATTCGTATATATTCTTTACTGTTGACATTCTTGTAAAAAGAAACATTTATTATTGTTTTGCAAACGATTACTTGGAGATACTTGTCAGTAATTAGTTACTAATTATAGTCACTTGTAAAATCCATCTACAATATCAATATTGTCGTAGGGGAGAATAGGAACGATGATAATAAGAGATGAGAAATAGGCTTTTAGAGAGAGTACGAGAGGCATACACGCATTACGAAGCAGCAAAGCGGTACCTCATGACACAGATAAAATCTCATCCACTACCGCCCGCGATAATTAAGATTCAGTTTAATTACGTTAATTGCAACGCGACATTTGCTGCTCGAAGAGGGAGAAATTTACGACTGCTGTTCTAGTCAAAGAGTAAGCGAGGTACGGGAAAGAAACGTAGAGATTTATGGCTCATGTTTGCGCTTCGTAAACGCGGAGGAAGTCGATTGTTTGCTGTGTGCCTGCGATATCCATACAATTCCTTCACCGCGTATGGTCGACGTAAACTGAAAGAGGAAGATGATTTATAATTTTAGCTCTCAATTACAGATGGGCATCTGGAAGTGAGGGAATTCGCGAGAAAAACGTGTCACGTAACTTCCCCCGACATTATAGATACATTTTGTAAATTTGTTACACTTAAATGTATGTATATAGTATATTTAAATGAAATTTAACGCAAAAAAATATTTTCAATATATATACGTGGAAGCAGAGTTTTCGGTTTGCACTATGTAAATTCTAATTTTCCCTAAAATAACAGATTCCTTTTGAGAAGCAATTATAATTGTATATTTAACTGGGACTCAATAAAAAATGTTCTACGCGCAGAAACAGAATCTTCAATTTGCGATATATAAAGGTTTCATGTAAAAGCGAAGTTACTTCGTATTTTTGCATTGTCGGTAATTAAACGAAATAGAAACTTACGATAAAAACAGGAATAATGTACAATAATGTGATGAATAAGAAGTTAAACGCAAAATTAAAGTAACAAGTTTGTTAAAATACAGAATCTCTTGTAAAATAAAGTAAAGAATGAAGAGAATATAATATGCTGCTTAAATTTACGAGAATATCCGAAGAAATATACATCTATAAATGTACATTATGCATTACATAATCGCATAATGAGGATGAGATTATTAATCAAACTCAACGCTTTAATGAGATGTTTTAATAGCGTTTGAATTAAATAAAGCAAAAGATAAAATTTGTGCGCATCGGATAGACTGGATAGAGAATATACAATTATGTACTTATTGAGTTATGTATATATATAACCACGTGTCTATATAATAAAAAAGTAGAACTAGTTCATTTCATATATTATAAATTTTATAACTGTCATACGCGTAATACATATACTATTTGCAATAAATCGATGAAAATGAATAAATAAAAACAATATATATTCATAAGCATTGCAAAGAACGCGTTTTTAAATGGAAGCTTTGATGTAAAACATGGACATTTTTGCAATTATTTTGTTATAATATTATTTAGTTATTACTGACATTGAATATACTTATTACTTAATGCAGAAAAGATAATTAGTGCTTGCTAGATGAAGCGGCAGAAGTAATAAAACTATATATAGTCCTCGACGTTTCCTCGATTAATTAAAATGATTAATGAATCGTTTTGTAAGGATAGGAAGAGGTTGATTTGTAACATAATGAAGATAATAAAATAGCACTATGTATTACAAGAGACATGAATTATTGTCAACTGTATGAAGCTCTAAAAGTACAAAAACTTGACTTTCGTTTTCGAAGAAAATGCTAGACTTAAAAAAGCTTCTTATCCATAAAACTGAAAATTTGCATCTGAGAATAAAAAAAATACCAGTTTTATTTTTAATTTCATCTTTTCGATAATTATAATTGAAATATCAGAAGCTTCTTTTAAAACGTATTATAATCTTCAGAACTTTAAAAAAAATCCAAAAAGATCTCTATTAGTCATATATAGAAACATAAAAACTTTACAAAAATCTATTCTAAATTACTTTCTGCAAGTATGTGTGGTATATGTATATATTTTACTTTTAAACTTAAACAAACGAACCAAATGGTTGCCGCAGGAATTCAACGTAGACGTTAATAAACTAGTTAACATGCCGCGCGACGTTTATCGTGCGCGAGAAATATCGGGATCACGTACTATATCCCTCGCCCGCGCGACTTGTCGTGGCGCAAGGGGTGGTCGTAGGAAATAACGGAATGGTACTTGGCGGCGTGAAAGGAGTTACTCAATTGAATCCACGGTATCGGGCGATAAAATGGTACAGCTAATGGAATTACCGGGGCGCGCTTGCATGCGTGCGACGCAAATTTATCGCATGCATTATTCATAACTCGGCCCAAGTCGGCCAGTGCCGCGCGCCGATGGTGTTCGCGCGCGCAAGTAAAACGTTTTCTCCTTCCGAATATATATCGATTCGGTAGATGAGAGATGACACGCAATATCGATCATTGGCCGATGTTACATGGCTGCGTGGTAAAGTAAAAAGCCAGCCAGAGAGAGGCCTTCGCCGAGCCTGGATTCGTCGTCGTCGTCGTCGTCATCGTCGTCGTCGTTGTCGTACCGTTATATTTCATAGCCTTGCTTCACACCTCGTTTGCGCCATTGTCGTTCTAGACGAACAACTTTCGCAATTTCATTCGGCGCCACGGACTGCGACAAGGACTTCGCGCGCGAACTTGGTCCAGGTAAATTAAACGCTTGTCTCCGCTCGTGCGATGCCTAACTCGGCGATCTTCAGCTGTCCAAAGGCCTCGGAAATTCAAGTAATTACCGTCGCGCTCCGGGTGTGAGATGATAAAAAGCGCCGGTCGTCAAGGGAAAAGTAGCGTGGTTGAAATAGGCCGAGGCGCGGAGAGTAGACGTCGACGAATAGAATGTCGGAAATTTAACGTGGCACGGATTAAAAGTGATATAAATTTTCGACGTGGCCCGATTTTCGATATGGCAGATCTGGCAGATGAGCGTTTTTACCGCGCGAATAGAAACCATTTTCATATGTTTACCAATCTGTAGATAGTGTGTTCGAAACCAACAATGGTACACCATTTTTAAAATATAATACTTGGTTTAGGACAATAGTTTGTAAACTATGTATGCGTCTGCATGGCGTATTTTTGCAACTGCGTTTCAAATATTCATTTATCGCGCGTTCGCAAATATTAACGTCAGCCATGACAGAAATAACATTCTAGATACGCATCGTGTTTCATATCCTCCATTATACCTACGAATTTATTCGAATCGATTTTCTCATAAAAATATCTCGCACGCACAGCGCTAATGATTCATCAGTTATAAACGATGAAAAATTTTTTCATCACAAGTTTTCATAAATTTTTATTAATTAAATTGCAAGAAAAGTTATATAAAAAAAATTACAAAATCTTATCCTTATTAATTCCTTCCTATTATTTCTATAGTAAGTGTCCTATAAATTTTATAATTAAAGTTTTAATTTGAAGTTACAAAAATATCTAATAAATATCAAAAAGTTATAGAGATTTTAATTGAGGAAAAAATTGAAATGAGAGGAATATATCAAGCACAAAAATTCAAAAAATATTAAAATTTGTTTCTTTACCTTCTGCACGTGTATCTTGCGATAAAGGCATGTCAAATCCGCCTTGCTTTAAAGCTGAATAGCTTTTCTTCTATATAAAGCATTAAATCCGCACTTTCATTACAATCTTGGAATCTGTCTCTTCACGGATCTAAATGGGTTCAAACATGCTAATTGGCTAAAACGCTACGAGATAGTCATCGTCGGCAAAGGTGCTTCGCGTTGAATCTCACGTTATTATAGGATCAAGTCAAGTTAATCTTCTGAAAACGCACCCGTGGTTTAACAGATCTACGCCCAGCAAACATTTCAGAAGATTTTCAGATTTTCACGAAAAGACTGCTAAAAGGAACCAAGAAAGTTTTATCGAGGGACTCGAAAAGTAGCCGTAAAAAAGTATGTAAAAGCTCCTCTAAAACCTTATATGCGTCTTAATCTTTAGAACCATAACATTTTAGTTAAAAACATTTCAGAAAGAAAAATAACGGAAATTTTCCAAAATTCAGTACTTTGATTTTTCGAAAAATAGTTGATGCATTATAATAAATACACATGTGAATTTTTGTTTTTACTTACAATTAGATCCTTAGAAAGTTTTGCACAATGTTCTATTTGTTTCTCTTAAGAGGCATTTGATTTAAAGAAACAATAATAGAAATAAATCTTATAGCTTTTTACGCTCGGATATTCAGAATGATACCATTTTCTACTGCATTCCTTGCAAAACTCTTTACAAAACTCTTTTCTGAACTTTCATCGTTGTTAACTAAATGCGTACCAAGAGTCTCCACAAAAATGTTTGCATTATCATTTTAACAGAGCTTTACGAAGCTTACAAAAACTTTCCGACATTTTTAGAGTCAGCAGATAACTTAGATAAACTTTTGAATTTCTTGCAGTTTTCTTTCTCTATTTTTCTCTCTTTTCCTATTTCAATGCGCTACTATTCCAAAGTGGAACGGGCTTTATTATAAGCATTCTTGGAATATCTGCTTACCCGCTCTCACAATTTATGTGTATCTCATGTATAAGTTAAAAACAAATTAGGACACATACTCTCGCCAAAATATAATACATTTCGTCGAGTATGAAATGTAACAGAAATATCGGCGATGTATAATAACTGACGTTTCGCATCACGGTTTATCTCCGCAAAGATGTTATTGCGTCAACAGCAATACGCTGATTCGACTGGATTATTGTCGGAGTTACACAACAAGTTCGCACGGTTATCATGGAAAGACGTGAGATAACGTGTCAACGCGGCGCGACAATGTCAAGATTAAATTTACAAAATAAGTTTACAGAATGAACCGCGATGATATTAATCGTTAATAATACGTGGTATAATAATGTAGCGATATTTATTCCCCCCCCCCCCGCAAAACGTATCGTGACGTGTCTCGCGATAGAGAGCGATTGCTCTCGCACGCACAGCACTGCTGATGCATGAGCGCGCTAATTAGCGTATAACAATATTCTACAAACAAAGCGACTTTACCTAATCGTCATCTCAATACGACGCGGGGATACAATGACGGGGTAGCTATACGGGTGAGCTATAGACCGATCGCATTCGCCTCGAACGATAATGGCTCGACCGTTGTATGCCAGCGCGAACACGAGTCGTTGACCCGCAGTACTTGAACCTGCAATAGAAGCAGCGTGCGTGCGGCTTATCGGTGGATATGAGAGCGCGTGAGCAAAAGGAAGGAAAAGTTCTTTTTCACCGTGAAATGCGGGGTGAGTACCAATTCGTGATTTGAAACGGTCTAAGTGCGTCGGCGTTAAAAAAATGAGCATCGTAATTCTCTTTATGTGACGCGTACGATATCTTAAATTTGTTGTTTAATTTGAAACTGAAAAGCTTAATCCTATCATCGACCTTCGAGAATTTCTTCGCAAATATTTTAAAATTAATTTTGAGACTGCTCTTGCTCTCAAATGTTTGAGAAATCGTATAAATCTTTAAATCAATTTTATTATCTTACTTATTTACGATAATTGTATATACATGCAATTCGTGATGGACTTTAAAACACTATAATAGACTAATCAACATTTAATAGACTAATTGTCTATGTTACATTTTATGTTTCATCCTTTTTCCTCTATCTCGAGCCCCAACTACTTTATAACTATTACATAATTTTTGCATAATTATTTTTTAGAAGAATTGTTTCTCCATGGAGAAAGATTCTGTCTCTATATTTTGTTCTATTTTATATGTAAATAGATAAAAACTTCATTTTAATTAACAAATTACAACAGATAGTACTGCCTAATTTAAAAAATAAAGTCATAACTAACTATATTATACATTACCACAAATAAATTTCAAAAATTAATTAAAATTTAATTAAAAGTAAATATTATTAAACATAATATGTTTTTATCTATTTTCTCATGGAGATAAACATTCCATAAATTATTATATATATATTTCAATTTTAATGAAAATTAAACTTTTTCGAAAATTTGAAGTTATATGTTTTCTCTAATAAATATCCGAATGTGTCAATAGTTTACGAATTATAAACAATAAAAGAAAAAAAGTTTTTCGTAAAGTAAATTTACCACGAACAGAAAATGTGAAAATTGGAAATTTACAGTGATTAACGTCTTGCTAAAAAGAGCTGGACAAAATGAATAGAGAAAATGTCATTAAAATTAAGCTCGCAAGTCGTGAGATACCTTCTACATTTGTGGGGATTAGTTTTACCAGAGGAGCACATATGTATCGGATTTCTCACGTAAGCTGAGTCGTCGGAAAAATTCTTCTATCATAAATTATTCCTTTAACACTCTCACAAGTTCTGATCTCACCAACATTACTATAATCAAAGTTGCGACCGACATAGTTATCGATGAGTTGTTGGTATATAGTTCCTTAGATCGATATAACTACAAATATAGAAATACCTATACCTACATCTTATTTAATATATTATAACGTAGAGTATTTTATTCAGCATTTCCAAGCATTTCAACAATCATTAGTGATATCGAATATGAAATCTAGAGACAACAAAATTACAGTATCGTAAATTATATAGTGACATATAAATACAGATTTAAAAGGGCAAAAATACTATTTTATCGTAATGGCAGAATTTCATAAGATTAAATATCAAATTATACATGTAATATTTATCTTGCGTACATTGTATAACCCTCGATTCTCTCACAAACCGTATTTTGTAAGACGTTATTTATATTTTCAGAAAAATATCACGCGAAAAATTACCATCCTAAAATCATGCTTCAAAGTGATTATCCATTGCTGCGGGTGTGGCGCGTCGCGTCGCGTCGCGTCGCGTCCCGTCGCGTCCCGTCGCGTCGCAGCCTAGATATTATCGCGAGATGGATCGCGGACAGTGAAACACCGCAGAAAATTACGCGAAATATCCTGCGGGCACACCGGCCTTCCTCGGCGAATCTACGGCACCCCATCAGTGCCGTCACGTTATATCACGTGTCTCTGTCCCAGTGGAGAATGATTATTGCCACGGTGTCCCTTGGCAGGATGCTTTTGCAAGCGTAATACGTTTCGGACTGTCTCGCAAAAGTGTGCAACTTTTGGACTACGTAACTCATCTTATTATACTTAGTGTCGTACACGTTGTATACTATAAAATATGACCTGCCATCGTTTGAAGGAGAGATCGCGCCTTCTATTTCGGCGATAAATTGAAATTTCCGGCTTCCCCGCTGTTCGAAGTATCATGACTCGGATCTCACTAGGGTTTTCTCGTTGTAACAACGCGTGACGATCGCCACGAACCTTCACGATATTAAATCTTAATAAGTGAGAAAGGGTGAGGGAGGGACAGACGGAGGGAAAGGAGGGAGGGCGAGAGACCCTTTTAACAATCTGCCAATTGATATTTTTTACGAAAATTTAATAACAGTTTATTATTTTTAATATTCAAAACACTCACAATCCAATCTCTTCAATGAAATTGATATTAAAATAAAATTGGATAAAATTAATTGCAAACGAGACTTTATGCATTTTCACTTTTGTAACTTTAATTAACGAAATGTTTTCAACTTGGCAATTTTCGATACGCGAATTACAAATGTTACATATTTTCATAATGAAGAATCCTCCTCTCCTACCACCGAATTCTCTATAAGAAATTTTCTGCACAATTATGAAAGAATCTATCGGCGCTACAGAGATAATTATGATAAAAATTACTTGTTAGCACCTCAATTATATTAGCGCAGGTCATTGGCGACCTCCTTTCAGAAATATGTATAATTTGTTGTAAATACAGTAAGTTTAACATGGTAATTATTATTACAACATATAATTTATTATACCAGCATGCTTATTATTCTTTTTTGAATTCCAATTTCGTTTTCGACGAAGGCATTAGTATTTTCATAGTTTATTATCGTCGAAAAAATGGGATACGTAAAGTTGATTAGTACACTGTTAATTTCACATAAGGTAATATACAGGCACTGCGCAAACAAACGGAAATTTATTTAAAGTAATGCAGATTCAAAAACTAATTTGATGGCAATTTCAAGAATACCTATCATGCACAAGTGTTCGCTCAATCGACATTTCCCATGTACTTCGCGTCAATAAAACATTATTTGGAAATTAATGTCACTTAATGCGTCTATTTGTGTTTGTCCGGGAAACGCAAGTACGTCTGTATAAAATCTGTCTCTTACGAATAAGGAAATCTATGGATGATTATTGCAAATAGCTATATCGGACTCAATTAAACGAACGATATAAGTTCGGTTACGAAAATAGATATAATGAGAATAATTAAGCAGCTTCTCTCAGTTTAGATAAAGGCATTTCTATCACTTCACCTCGACGCTTTGAAGAAGTCTGCTATTCTGTCGTTAGAAGTTTGCGCAAATGAGAAAGGTTATTCCTCGCGCGATCGAGGCGAAACTTTATTAATTAAGTACTACTAGTAAAGCTGATGAAGAGGTTATTTCTGAACTTTAAAGTGATATCCTATTTATACAAATTCATAGGACCGTGGATAGGCGAGAGATAACAATTTATTCATCTAAAGTCTCATCCGGCATTATTAAAAATAGATAATATACGGAAAGTGGGGTGTTCCGCTTTCTTTGTTTTATTAAAATTATTATAAAATATAAATTGAAAAATCTTAACTTTAATATCAAATATTCAAAAGATGTAATAAAAAGTATTGTCACAATATTTTATCATTATGTTCAATTTTTACAAACTAAAATACTTTTAGAAATAAATTGAAAAATGACTTAATTTTTAATATACAACATTACAATTGTTAAATACTTAGTATTTATTCAGATTTTTTCTTTTAAATATTAAAATGCTGCCTGTCTTGTATAATTAAAAAATTAATTAAAATGTGAATTAACTCATAACACTAAAATCGTGCAATATTTGAACTTTAAACAAAAACCGAAGTTTTCCACGGATTGTACGGAATCTCATTTTATTCACAGTTATTTATATAGCGAAAGATCTTTCTTGATAAGCTTCGTAACGCGTCTCCGCACTCGAAGGGGCGCAATCAATCGATCGACTTTTCGCAGCTGTTTCCGGCAAAGATGCAAAATACTCCAGACCGATTTGTTCGATAAATTTAAATTTCGCGACGTTACCATTGTACATAGTGAAATATAAATCTCGATGTGCGCGATGAGTTTGGATTAAGTGGAGCGGAAATCATTTCGCGACGCGGAATGCTGCTGAATTCGGCGTAATCTCTGGAAAAAATCGTCTTTTTTTCCTTGCCGCGCGCGGCACTGTCGGATCTTAATAGAAACTCGGGAGTTTCGCACGGGGTGAAAATAATTACCACTTTATTCTTATTCAAGCTGTACCCCGGCCCGATCCGTACGCGCTACGGGGCCTCTAAAAGGAAATCCGGCCGTAGTAACGAAGACAACCGCGCCCGAGGGCATTCCGCCGAAGCGAGGAACTCCGCGAATTTAGTCCAAGCTCACATTCGTTTTATTATTGCGAAAAGTTATTTCAAGGTTCGTCATACTTTTCAGAAGCGGCGGGCGCGCGGGCGCAGCGGCGAGATAAAATGATTCCGGGATGGAGTCTGGCAGAGGTGAACTCTCGAGATTGACGGCGCACCTGCCAGCTACTCTACCAAGTTCGCTTGGAAAGTAACACCGTTAGTTTGCCCGAGCGCGGCTCGAGTTGCGCTCAATTGACTCGATATCACAGTGAAAAGATTACGCGGCTGGCGCAACGTTACGCCGCGAGAAAATAAACGGAGACGACGCTCGCGAAATAAGCTCTCTCGCGTGAGACAGAACCATCCGGGGATCGGCTTTTAATCCTCTTAAATCTTGAAAGACCGACCGACATACCCCCAGGGACGCCATTAGGAATTGTTTTCTTATTATAGTCGCGTTTACTTGCGTGCTTCGAAATTTTTCGCCGAGAGTATCCTGCAGCGTCGCTTATAGAGCGCAGGAGGTTTTATTAAAAAGCAGGGTTTGTTAGGCGCCGCAAGTAATTAAATTTCCATTTCGCACAACTTCGGAAAAGAAAAAAGAATATTCCATTTAACAATACAATCTTGCGATAAATATGTGCCTATATAATCTATTATACAGTATTACACAAACTAAAAAAAAACGCATTTTTCGTAAGGCTAAAGTGAGATCATTGAAACATACGTAGCGTAAATCATCTATTATTTCGTTCTCGTGCGTAATCTCATCGGAAATGCCCTCCGTGGCAAATTCGTTTAGGCGAGTATATGTAGGTACGAAAGTTGCGAATATTTTCCCAGCACGGAGAGTGCAGGGGAGAAAATTCAATGCTATCCGAATATCAGTACAATCAACTTAAATTCAGGCTCAGAAATTGTTGTAACGAGATTCGTTATTATATTGTTGTGTTATGCAAATAAAGCATTTCATTGCTATTCCAATCTCTCCGCCCTACGGAGTTCGCCTACTTCTCTCTCGCGTGCGAATCGCGAAACGCCGTCGCACGATACAAACGCGATTTAAACTAGACTGCGCGACGATCCGGAGAGCTTTTGTGTTGTTCGCGAGTCCTCAAAAGGAAGGAAACATTAAGTTTCCTCCCGTCCCCTCGTACTCCACCGTGTTTTAATTACGAGACCAAAGTGCGAACGCCCTCGGCCGCTTTAAACGCAGTTCCTGCAGTCGCGCTGCATTTCCGTGTCACGTGACGTCGAACGATAAACCCCCCCGAGATCGTCGGCCGTATAATTATTCCGCGACGCCGCCCGCTCGTCCTATATTTGATGTGACATTTCAACGGGAGGCACAAGCCCGATATATTTACGCGGGAAGAACGCTTTTAATTAACTGGTTTTACTACCCCGTTGTCCCGCGAGGCCGCAACGTCCTTTTTTCCTGCGTAGCGAGCGAGGAAAGTTAAGAAGATCTCCCAAAGAGAGTATAGGGAAAGAAGAACGTTGAGATCTGATTAGAAGCCGTTAGTGGCTGTAATGAGGGACGTTACTTGCATGTCGATAAATTGATACTTCTCTTGCGCGCAAGATCTTTCGAGGTCTTGCGATGACGCTGACGGCGGTACAGAACAGTTCGTTATCAGCGTTATTAAGTATTAATATATATATATATTTAAGTACCCGAGAACCTTATTTTACTCGACGCACGCGGACGAATAATTAACATTTCTTGGCATTTGCGTCAGTGTTTTAATGAAAACCGAAAGCTCTAAGCGGCGAATGTGGATATATAAGCGATCGTACTTTTAAATGTTTTAATTTATGTAATATTGGATTATTTCGATAAACGGAAATTTAAGTAACAGGCGTAAATAATTATAATTTATTGCGATACGGATTTATTGCAATTCACCCAGATTAGCACATTGTGCATATAAAATACATTCATATGTGCTGTCGAATAAATTTGCACGATATCTCCCGATATTCGCGAGATATCACTCTCTTTTATTCTAGAGTTCCCGTGTAATAAAAATTATAATCGCTTACGGGCGGAATTTACGTGAAAATATCGTGATGAGACTTCGCGCGGCTCAAAATACAACCGGCATTAGAGCCTTGCATTTAAATATCGTAATGCCTATAGATCCGTACAGTTATTAGCGAGGGAAAAATCCTATGACCATCGCGCGCGAGAAAATCGATGCGAGCAACGAAGGCGAGTAATCTCGAAAAAAAGCGTACAAAACCGACGCGTACTTCAAGTTCGGCAAACGCGAAATACAACTCGCGCCCGTTGCATTGCAGCTGGAGATATTCGGGGAAAACGCCGGCCGCCGCGAAGGGCCGTCGAACAAACTAGGAACATAATAATAACGTAATAATAATGATAAACGTAATAACAACTACATTTTGCATTTTCGATGCGATCTCCATTCGGCTGCTGCAACTTCCGTAATATCATTTGATTAGAGAATTCTAAACGCGCGCTCTTCCTCCCCGTTCGCTGGCGCGCGGCGCGGCGGACAGCGACCGGTGTGACGCAACTTTAAATTAAATACATTACATTTACATGTTACGCTGGAATAACTCGGAGATACGACATTGCGGAGTTGCGTTCATTGCCGAAATAGCGCCGAGGACAAAACTGGCAAAATTTAATATAATGCGCAAATGTATATAATACAATATGGTATAGGACATGATAAAATCGAAAATTACATCCCCGATACGATAATTCATAAAGAAATGCTACATTAAATTCTAAATTAATCTGATTATTTTAAACAATAAAATTTTATGAGATAAAATTATATTTTATCCATATAACATACAAAAATATATTTTAACTGATTTGATATAAGAAACAATGATGATTATGTTTTATGTTAGTTTAATTTTTAATACAATTTCTAATAAAATATAGAAAAATATATATACAAAAAATGCTTCGCTACATTTTTATACGTTACACTACATCGATGTTATTTCAAATCCGAACAAATTTTCACTTGACCGAAGTAGAATTTTTTGTACAAAATATGTGGAGATATATTTATTTACTGTAGGCAGAAGGTACTTCACTTTATTAGATAAATTCTCATACGCTATCTGGTAGCGGTACGAGTACCCCGGCTTCCTGAATCCAGAAAAATATTCGTCTAATTCCATTATTAAAAAAAATATCCGCGCGTTTCGCACACCGTACTATCAGCGCGGCGCCCGTTTTATTCCGCTTTCGTGCCCACCCACAAATCATTTACGTCGCTCGTTACTACGCGCAAAAGTTATGCTCGCGGCGCGCGTACGAACGGCCACGATTTATTTCGCGCAATCTCGGGCAACGAGAAAAAATAACGCGTCTCGCATATAACGCGGGCGTATAACATCGGTACCGACGCGGTGGCGGCGGCGGCGGCGGCGGCGGCGGCGGCGGCGGCACCGAGAAGACAAATCCGCGATGCGGAGTCACGCGACTACGCCGCGCCGGGCGCCGGTGTGATTAAATTACATTGCCTGTTTAAAAGATAAGGGGACCGCGGGACTTTATCTAACTTACTTATCGAGGGTACGAGCCGTTCAAGCGACCGTTAAAGAGCGACCGAGCTTCGAGCTTCGAGCTTCGAGCGTTTGAGCCTCCCCGAACCTCGACGAGCTCCCGATTTCTCGATTTACTCTAAATTTACATACGCGCCGTGCGCGTCTGCATAGAAATGCATAATTTAGGAAATAACGACACGCAGCCACCTCTGATGGGGTGGAATTACGTTTCGGCTTTTCCGTTATTGCTCGAAACGGCACGCAGAATACGCGTTCCGCCGGTCGTAAATCCTGCCGACGTATCGAGCTTTCGCGGAGGTTTTATTAAATTCTGCAAAAATAATTCCAATGCCTCTCTTTCTCTCTCTCTCCGAACAGATTTTCGCCAGAAAGAATCACAGCAGACTATCGCGAAATACGCGTGTGTTTCATGGCAAAATTTTCTCACGAAGAACTGTTGTATATTAATTTCGCGTCTTGATTAAATTCAATTCGATAAAAACGGGAACTTTGTCGCGACGCATGTGTGATAATTCACTGCAAACTCTGTGACGCTTATGCTAATTCACGCGACACGCGAGGCTTCTCGCGCATCAGTAATTCACCGGATAGGGCGAAAAGAACGTTTCAATCCTGCTTACTGCATAACCGTCCGAACAGGGGTAGTTTTACGAGTCAGATGAATAAGGTGATATCATCAAGTCAGTCTCTGATTGAGCTGTGACCTAAATAGGATGAAAATGTAACGTCAAATAACGGGATTTAAGATAAAGCCGGGTTTTATTGCTCGCAACGAATAATTACTCAATAAAAGACGTGGAAAAAAAGTGCGACTACGGGAAAATGTGAAGTGGGGTAATTAGGTTTGCGCGACCTCATTTTGCTTGGAGCCCTGACTGCACGAGATACAAATATAAATGGGAAGAATAAATCGGGACGAGAGTATCAGTACCTTTAAAATATGTATCGGAAATTAAAATCGAAATACAAATCTCCACGCTTCTAAATATATATACGATATTAATAAAAGGATTCAAATTGGATTAATGGATAAATATATTCGCACTATCTATTCTCCCCGTCTCGCGTCTCCTCAAACTTCTGTGAACCTGTTTAAAACTTCCGAACGTAAGTGAACATTTCTTTATTAATCTAATATATATATAATTTTTTTTACTACATTTAAAACTATAAATTTATTAATACCAAGATTATATGTCCTAATTTTCTAGGGAGAGTATTGAGAGAGGTTATTTACTGCATTTTTAAAATTTTTAACATTGTATATTTTTATAACTAAATTTAAAATTAAAATGCTTTTAAAATAAAGTATATGCTTAAAATTGATTAAAAATTTGATTCTTTATCGTCATTCATTTTTTCTCTTAGAATTCTGTTTGCCAAATATCCCTTGTTTTTAATTATAAATCTCTTGTGAAAGCCAATTATTCTTCGACAATTTACTGAAGAAAAAATCGATTTGAAATTGTTAAACAACCTGTGATGAAAAGTATATATCTAGAGATTTTATGAAAAATTTCCTGTATATTAAAAGACAGATAGAAAACATTTATTATGACATGTAAAATGCATACATTTGAATTGCACTTATTGCTTTTCTCAACTCTTCTTAGGCTTGGATACATCATTGCAAAGATGTAAAAATTAAATCGGATTTAATCTTGACATAAGCATGATCAATGAAAAAAAACGCAATTAAAATATTCCATGCTCGCGTAAGAAAAAATTCCGATCTTTTCGTTCGGTTCGTCGGGTTTGGAGCTATACGGAACCGAACTGTAGAAACGAAGGCGTTGGGCAAATTGCGATGAGCTCGAAATAAGATCGTAACTTTTACCGTCCACTTCCTCGGAGGCGGAAAACGATCCTCCCTCGCTATTGCAAAGGTCATTCGCCCGGTGCCCCAGAGCGATCTAAATATTCAGATCGCTGGGCTACGATGGCGCAGCGGCGGTCTGGAATCCCCTCTCCCTCCCCTCTCTCTTTCTCTCTTTCTCTCTCTCTTTTCTTTTATGTCGGGAAATTGCAACCAAACGCGGGCGAAAAGACGGCAGCAATCCGTACTCATTTAAATACCTTAATCCAAATAAGCACCGATGCGATTCGCGCTCAAATCCTTCGGGGTCACGTGCAACAACGTCAGTCGGCATCGAACATATCTAGACACGAAAAGTGATTTTTCGTTCGACTCAGATTTCCTCGGAAAAAGGCGCGGCCGCGAAGATGATTTTGTGACGATCGATACGTTAGTAACGCGAGAAATATGTGCCCGCTGGAGGTATCGTTATTCCTCCTCCATCATCGGCGTTTTATGATACGGCTGCGGTTGCTGCAGCTGTTACAATATATCTATCGGTACTTTCGTATCAATAACTCTATGCCATTCTTTTTCGCGGCCGCTTCGCGAACCATTTTCCAGCGTAATGAATTCCGCCATCCGCTCCCGTTGGACGTGAATGGAGGGCTCGTTACAATAACACGCTAAAGTACACACTATATATCTAAATTAGCAGTAGAGCGACTGAAAAGATCATAAACAAAAATGGTTATATGAAACTTTTGAGCTCATTTCTCGATATGGCATACCGTCTATTAAAAAAATCACGAGAAGTTTTGCGCCGAGATAAAATCGCATTTGTTAATCTCTCGCGAGTGCAAGTTTTGTAATAAAAAAAACTGCCTACTAAAATTGATGTTCCTACCATCTCAGTGAGAATTCTCGCTGGGAATCTACCTATATTTATAGTTTTTGGTCAATATCTCTCTCTATGATTGATCTATCCCCATGATTGATTTACCTCTATACCATAGTTTTTTTCTTGAGATTAAATTTATACTTCAAGTTATATAAAACAAAGATATGGAATCAATAAATGCCTATTGTTTTTGAAATTTCAATCTTTGAGGAAAAGCACAAAGGATTAATAAATATAAAGTTAACAACTCTTTTCTGTTCAATCTATGAATCATTATCGTGGGATCTTTTTTTTCCTTCGTGATGCAAATTGGAGCTAAAATAATATAGTACGACTAAATAATTAATAGTGACATATTTGAAAAATTTGAAGCTAACTTTGAAGAAGACATTATGCCTTTTTCTGCTCTTCTCTTTCTTATAAAGCTCCAACCGAGGTGCAAAGAGTTATTCTATTGCACCTGTCGTAAATCTATGACCTCGGGCGCGGCCGTAATAACAAGAGTAACCACCCATGTCAAATGACGCCAAGTGACAGAAGGTGCAATTACTGGAAGTCGCGCTCTGAAAAAAAGAAAAGACGCGCCGACATGAACCCGCCGACAAATCCAGCTTTTTTCTCAACGCCCTGAAAACGAATGGTCCGTAATTTGCTGAACCGCTAGTCGTCTATAAATCGATGAAAATTATCTGAGTTATACTTCAAATCCATTCGCCAACAATCTCGTTTCACGGAATGTTTCCTCTGTCGAACGTAATCTCTGCAGTCATTTTTCGCTTCTTCCTTGCAGAGGAAACATCGCACTTTTGTCAAGCAAGGTTGCTATAACAAAACCGTTACCATTGAAAATTCTTTGTTTATAATTATGATAAAATAAACAAAGAAACGACTGGTAAATCCTAAAAATTTTATTTCTGCAAATTTTAATATTCTTAATATTCTATTATCATGTCAAGAAGCTAACTAATCTGAATATCCGTTTGGAATGATTCCCGAGAGACCGAGATTCAAAATTGCCGAGGACGATGATGCCGAGGCACACGATCGACCGCGTCTTTTCAATGCGCGAGTGAAACGGGGTAGTTCCAACAGCCAAGTGCATACAAAGTATCTATAGTTGAGTAATCAGAGAACTGTAATAGCTGCGGGATGTATCTATAGCTGGAGGAAGATTGGATGGAATTAGATTAGATCAGAGCTCATTACGCTTCAGCTTAAGAGTGAATTAGGTATAGAGAATGGGTTGTATGAGTAAAGGACTCTGCGCTTCCGGTTAAGATAAATCTTTTTTCATTGTTTTTCTTATAATACATCACGTTGACGATAATGGAGACTGCCATCTTGAAGACAATGGCGACGAGCCGTGGTATAGTAGTATCTTGTCTCTCGGGACATTGAGTACTGAACTTTATAAGACATCGATATAACTCTTCAGCTTTGGCATCTTCACAAGATCTGATACGTATGGACCGTATTAAAAGGCGTTTCTTCACAGTTATAGCCATCTCTCGAGTAAATTGTAGTACACTCTTCCCTTAATATAAATTAAAATAAACGATTATTCTTCACTTTCAACTTTCATATATTCTAATAAATATTCTAAATTGCTTTGCAACAGATTGTACAAAAACATTTTTTTTTAAACATATTTAGAAATACATTATATACTGTTTTATTTATTTCATTATTATTTTATTTATTACTTATTTTGCATTTTTGTAGCTTTATCGCAAGAGTCTATATATTTGAATTATTTGTAAGTCGAAAAAGAAACTATTTAAATCATAACCGTCCGTTTCTGATGTCTATGACCGTGATAGAGTGCACTCGCACTCGTATATATGCGCTTCATCAACGAAATAGATCACTGCGCTCTTCATTTTAACGATGAAATCGTCGAAGCTTTGTTTCTCGCAAGACAGCAGAAGGGAGAGTCAAGTTGTTAGTTTGATGTCAACGCATCCGAATGGAAACGGTAGATTGTAACCCCTCTAATTAACGAGGACATATCGCAGCGAGCGAGCAAAAGCTGATAGTCTACGTGGAAAACTTTGCACTTCATTAGCTTTCCACCGAGATACGCCTCAGGTGCGGCAGTCTCATGCTCCAACAATGTAATATCCGTGCAGCGGAGTGTACGTGTGAGTACGTGTGAGTGTATGTGTGTGTGTGTGGTGGGGATGCTCTCTCGAATCTCGATATACGAAGACAGCCGTGATGATATATAAGGGGCGAGTTCTGGGAAAGCCAAAGAGAAGGACTCCCTGGAGTGCATGGAAAAGCTCGTTATAAGCTCTTCGGTCTTAGTTGCCGCTACGAAATTAATTAAAGCAAGTGCTCGCTCAGGCGGGCGCGAGATATCAAGAAATGTCCTTTTGTTGGTTGTATAGCGAATTCGTGTGCAGCATCATTCGCGAGAGATAATGAGCGACGGGCGGATGTATTCTTACGAATGCCGAAGTGCACTTAAGACCGGGCTAGAAAGGAGAGAGAGAGAAAGAGGGACGGAGATTATTAAGATAAAGATTAAGTTTCCTCCTACGCCCATAACTTGGCTAAGACGCTGTTTGGTGTTTGCTTATATCTTGTTCGTCGCTATTGTACCGTGGTCCGTGGCGTATATAGTACAGCTATATATAGCGCACAACGATATAATACACGTGGCTTGCGTGTTTCTCGTGAAATATCCTATGTTGGACATTGTGTAGAAGTGTTGTTCAGATTTTATAAATTTATGTACTTCGCGTTATATTTACGCGTGATAATTATAATTATACACCTGATAAAATAGTTTGTTCCCCAGCTTTCCCTCAGTAATATATTTTTTCTAAAAATAATAAATAAATTTCATAATTATATATAAAATAATATATAATATCAGCATTTAATTAAGAGATACCTCTGATTAATACCGTTATAACAAAACGGAGGTAAAAAAAGAATGAATTGAATATTCTAAATATGTAATTCGTATATGATAGCAATGTATGTACCATTCGCCATTAAATCCGGAATATGCAGTGGAGTTAGTTTCAAACACTAAGCAAACACTTCTGCTACTTCGAGACATATATCGACCGCTCCTGAGTGCATTTCTAACTCAACAACTTGCAGTGCACAAAGTGTAGGGGTGCTATACGGACCATTTTGCAGCATCTGAGCACAGCTATACTGACGTCACAAATCTCAAATAATCTCATTAAATTTTCTCAGCAATTAATTACATTTCATCGATTTAATTGTAATTAAATAAAAATCATAACATTTACACTGCACATACATTCTGCAGAAGTTTTGAGTATATTTCTTTTGCTCTGATTTTTTGCTTAACTTTTTGAATCTTGTTCTTAACGTACTAAAATATATAAAACTTACTCTCTCTGTGAACTCTCTTCATATATTATTTAAAACATTTTAAATATGTATAGAAACATCTGTGTGTGTTAATGTTGTAATTTTTATTAATATTAAAAATAATATATAATATTTAAAATCAATGTTATTTATACATTTACTATTATTAATAGCTTAGTCATTTGCAATTTCAAACATCCGCAATATTTACGTTCCATGTTTTACAATTTAAGAATTATAAGTTTGAATACCTTCGTTTTTATATGGAAGTGACGACTGTGACGAATAATAACGAATAGACGGAATTAAAAGTCTCGATTTGTCGAGTGAAATACCAATCGCTTTTCTATTCTGAGGAACGCGCTTCGATCGTTGCTCGCATATTAAACCGTCTCCTTTTATATTTAGCTTCTGCGAATATTGAAATAGCCAAAGTCGATAAAAAAAATCGATTTTTAGGTTACAAGAAGGTTGAATAGTTTTTATTAGAATTTTTAGCGATTCGAGAAAAATACGCTATCCAAAATGTTGCATATTTTAAAAAGTTGCTAACATTTCGTTGGACGTCGGAATGCTTTGTTACTCTTGTTCATACATTTAATGGCTGCCATTACAAATTTCAATTAACCGGAAATTTCACTAATCCCTTGTTTGGCTACGGAATGTGATTAAAGGCTAATTTGTCAACAGGAAATTAACTGGTGCGGAAATCAACATAATTTACGTTCCAATACAAACTGAAGTTTTTCGAAGTATAAATCAGAAATAATAACCATCGAATAAATTTCTTGCCATTCAAGAAGAAATAAAATAAGATTAAATAAAATCAAATAAAGTCTCGATGTAACTCTAGACTTCATCAAACGTACGGTACATATAAACGTACGGCGAAAAAAGGTAAAATTTATATTGTCGTCTTGGCGCGAATCGTGGTGCAACATTAATCATTTGGCGTACACTACGACTTCTGAATACTCAATCAGCAAATTTCTCTCTTGTTACAGATACGCTGAGTCTAGGAGATCGGCCGATAGATAACATGGACAGACACGCGATTCAGACCAGACCTCGGCAACAAATGCTGGATCATTCTTCCGGCCCGAAGTCGAAACCGGAACCCACCTTCGACTTCACGCAGAACACCAACGTGACGGCCCTGATTGGAAAAACTGCATACCTCACGTGCCGAGTTCGCAATCTAGGCGACAAGACTGTAAGGGCCTTCATTATATTACCTTATGAATTATAAATTACAAAGATATTATCTGTAACAGTTGAGTGTGTTCACCCTGCTTGAGAATATATTTCTTAGGATATTTCTTACAATTATTATGCAGACTGAACAAGAATATTTATTTTAATTAAGAAAATGCTGATTAAAAGTTATTAAACAAATATCAATTACTCCACGTTCTTGAAGCACAGTGTTATTTTTTTATATATATATATTATATTTATATTTAAATTAAGCTTATATATGAAGACATTTAAACTACAGTTAAACACACACATACACACACACACACACTCTCTCTCTCTCTCTCTCTCTCTCTCTCTCTTCTTCTCCTCTCCCTCTCTCGCGGACAAAAGAAAAAACCGATCTAAGGGAATTTTAGGAGAAACGATTTGCAGACAATAATCGAGGTGCACGGGATCGATTGAACGTTAATTGACCTTAGAAGTACCTGGAAACTCAATTTTATCATAGACGCAGTACTACTATTACGATTTCTATTGAAAGAAATGATCCGAGTTACGAAATGCTCGAATTGATCGATCTTGCGCGGATTATTATCAATGTAATCTGTTAAGAACGTACAGACGATGCTTCTGAAATATATTCAGTTTTACTTATTTTAAATAAATGCGTCGGATATTACGTATCGACGATCCGTATTCACTTCAATGTACTATTTTCCTTCGTACAAACCAGAGATTCAGTTACTCGCTGTTCTAACGATGACAATAGAGATCCTTGCAACAGCAACCAGTAATTTAACACCGATTCCACGCTTTATAAAAAGAGATCCGAAAAGAAAAAGAAAAAAATGTTCGACAGAAATAAAACATTACACAAATTTTTGTAAATCTTTTTTCTTCTCGAGAAATTACGATTTTATACTAAATTATTAGCATCAACCATTGGGATCTTTTTTATAAAATGAGTCGTTAATGATTCTCGAACTCTAAATAATTGAAAATATAAAAGCTCTCTTTCAACTTAAATTAAATTACTCATACTTCAGTGAAAGAGATACGAGTGACAAAACTTTAATTTATATTTACTTTTAAATGAGCTTTACCTCAGTAATATTTTCTGAAAGTTTCTGATGTAACCATTGAGATTAAAGATTAAAACTGTGACAAAAAGAGATAGCATTTCATTAAACTTTTATCGAGAAAAAATCAATTAAGCATAAGATATAAATTAATAATTTTTTAATAGGATATCTTTTTAGAAACTATTTTATTTGAAAAAATATTTTATTGCATCAGAATAATTAAAACGAAATGCGAGAGAAAGAGAAAAAGAAAGAGAGAGAGAGAGATAGAAAAGACTTAATTGAAACGCTATTGTATCATTTGCAAAAGCGTCGGACGAAATAATATGGAAAAAATTGACTTTACATTCCTTTACAGTTGTTTTGTTGCGTTACGTCGTAATTGTGTTTAATAATAGAATCGGGGTTTCGCTCGAAAATTTTTCCGCATTTCTGCTTTCTCACAAAGCAATTTAATTATTTGCGCACTAGTGGTTAAGCTATCGCAACGCGAAAGTCAATTTACGAGTTAGTTTATTTTTCCTCGAGGCTGCTTGTTGCAAAGCCAATAAGTAAGTATTGCTGAAGTAAGTATAAGCAAGTGTTTCTAATTCACTCGAACGTCTTAAAGATATATGTCAATTCTCTCGTATTCTCCAAATTTTATAAATTATTTTTATTCCTATTCCTTCATGAATTAATTTCGCGGAAAGGTTAAAACAGATAAATTATATCAATATCATACTAAACATCATGAGTATGAGAATTTCGTTGCTCATATTAAATGATGAATATACGCTGTACGTAGATTTTTTCGACTGTTTAAAATAGCAATAAAAATACTTTCTCTTCTAAATATTGCTGCCATTTCTTTTCCACGAGATTTACATAATATTTGAATACACAATAATAAAATTGCAAACAGATAGTCAGAACATGATTGACCGGTTTTGTGAATGTTTATGTAGGTCACCAAACATAATACCGCCAGATTTTGTTTTGTAAAGTTATACAAAATATCAAATTGTGTCACAACGAAAGAAAACAAGAATTTATATCACTTGTCGATCAAGGACTGTCACTTCATGTCAAAAATAATGTCTGTCAAAAAATTGTTAAAAGATTTACAAAATCCTAAATATTTAGTGACATAACTGTTTTAAGTTAAAATATAATATATTAGTTACGTTCATCATTACAGTTTATTAAAAAATATACTATTCCTAATATAAATATAGAAAATATTTTAAATAAGTATTATTAAAAAAACAATATTTGAAGATATGTAATTTTATGTCATTCTATTTTTAAAAATCAGAATATATAATTTCCTTTTTAATAGAATTATTAGAAGATTTTAACGATCCTGGAGAGATTAAAAACGATTGAACAACTTATAACATTTTATTGGATCTATTTCATGTAATAACGTATATTGTTTTTTTTTCCACGAAAGAAAATATATTCAATAAATATAAATAAATCTAATAAATATATACACATATTGCACATACATTGCATTTCACGTTTTCGATACTTAACTAAAGGCAAGCATACAATCGAACGTTTCAGGAAATGCACAATACCGAAATTATCTTCATTCAATGTTGATGGATTAAATTCCAATATACACTCTTGATGCAACGCGATATCAAAAGGGGAGAGCTTTTAATCGTATTTCGTGATACAAACGCCTGTCTGATTAGTGCGCTAGCGCTATCGGATTATCAGGAGAAAAACAGCGAAATTCCACGCAATGACGCAATGCAGCTCATACGGATATTAAAAAAGTCAATGAGATAAAATTACAGAAACGAATACGCAATATTCTGCAAAATAATAAAGCAATAAAAGCGTTATTAAAAAACCAGGCAAATTATTCACATTTTCATCATTAATACAAGAATTCATATTGCGTCTCTCTGACAACAATTTCGCGAGTTATAATTTCGAATTTCAAAGAAAATCTCTTTTTCATTTATTTATTTAGATGTTTTAGATCTGCGAACATTGTGTATATATATTTGTATTCTCCCAAGGATAATATTTTGCATATTAAGTTTCAATAACTTAATGATTAACTCGATGATTATTTTAAATATCACTCGACTTTAAATAAAAATCTCGCATGAGACTTCAAGCAATCGAGTAAAATTGTAAAATTTTGCATAAGATTCGCGAAGCCAATAAACGTTTTTAGTACGTATATCGAGGTTGGAAATGCATTCTGACGCGTGTCACCAGACATCTCTCAACGCGCGCATGTTTCCTGCAATTACTGCGTCGACATCGCACCGAAACGGCGGTTGGCATACACGTGACAAAAAAGAAAGGAGGAAAGATATTTTACGAATAAAACTATATAAATAAACGATCGAGTTCCGCGGGACAAATATCAGCAGAAATATCGACTAATAGGACCGACGACGATGCACTCAGCAATCAGCACAAAAGTGCCCACGCAAAAGAAGCGACTGCGAAAACAGAATAGTAAAGTATGGAGTTTACATGTATAACAAGATAATTCAGATAAAGCGATAACAATTCGCCCTCCTTTCTTTCGTTGTTATCCAAAATGCGAAAGGTACATAGTACTTTAATTTCCGCGCAAAATTTGCATAATAATTACTGATCTCGCTGATAATGCTTGTTCGACTGTGGAAGTATTAATCGATAAAGAATACTGTATTTTAGCATACAAAAAAAAACAGATTATTCCTAGTTTAGCGATTATTTTATATAAATTATTTTATTTTTAAAATAATGATTTTTAGATTCTTTTAATTTATTCGCGTGTTAGTATCTTTTTTGAAAAAAAAATTTATTAAAATTTATATCCAACTCTGTTTACATTTAATATCTAAATTTAAAGTGGTGCAATTGTTTAAAACAGTCGGATTGAATATTAAAAAAACTAAAAATATGATTTTTAATTAATTTCTTAAATAAATAGTATATATACAATTAAAAATCATCAGATCGATAATTTAGATTAATCGTAAATATTTTTAAAATTATTCAGAGTATATACATAAATATAATCAATAAAACTCAGAAATTTAAATTACAAGTTAAGTATTTAAGTTAGAAAATCATCCTTTGTAGCTGTGTTTTCATTTATCCAAAACAGTTTTTCAATTGTCTTTCAAGTAACAAATTTACTAGATATACAAGTGATGAGATCAATGTATACGAGACTTTATTTTCGCGGCTCACACGGATTTTATGCATCACCTTTAAAGTCTTTCCGGCAAGAGCGAGAGGCAAGAACGTAGCTTTTGGAGAAAATAAGCTCATCGGAATGGAAGCTCATTTCGATAACTCTGATAACCATCCGTGTCGGAGTTTTTGCATCATGAAGTCCTTCGTACAGTGCGCCTGACCAACTTTACTGCGATCCCGAAACGGAAGGACCGAACGAGAGGATCCGTCTATTTCCGTATGGAACGCCCGCCGCGGAAAAGCCACCGACCCGTGTCGAAACGTAAGAAAAGTTGCGGGGGAATACAGAAAGTTTCCCGGGCGAGCTTCCTCCGCTGCCAGCGCGCACGCAAAGCAGATTTTCATGCGCGCGTTCACGCGGGTGCTGGTGTCAGAGTGTGAGACTTCGACGGTCTTCGGCGATTTTCCGGGGAAGACTTCGAACGGGAAATAAAAGGATTCTGCGGAACGCGGAGCGCGATCCGGGCGTCTTCTTACATTTGAAACTCTCTCAGAATTCTTCAGAAATAATATTATCTTACAGGCGCCTCTCCACCATTTCAGCTCTCCGTATTTTTTCTCGCGCGACTAACTTTCTTATCTTAAAAGTGAATTAAAGAGGATTAACGAGTCGTCACGTGCGATATTATTAATCTTTGGATTGAATTAATCCCGAGCGTATTACATTATGGATTGCAGATGTTATAAATATGAAATTACGGAATGTGATTAAAGATCGATTTGTACAAATTTAAAATTTTACTTTTTATATAATTTAGATTAATCACGTTACATTGCTGAATTATTAAGAAAACTGCTCCATCTGTCTGTGTAAAATTATAATTATCGTTTTAAATAAGAGGGAACAGTAAAAGGGCCGGCTTAATCACATCCTCCCTTCTTTTATGGAATACATCCGCGATGATAAGTGAATAGAGACGAGAAATTAAATTTTACTCATGAAGAAAGTTCGGTCACTTAAAAGTTAAACCATAAGAAAAGGCACTTCTGTAGCGCTCTCTCGTCGAAGCTCGCCGTCTGCTTTAATATTCCCGAGGACTACTACAGAGAGACTCGTCGACTTTTCAATGAAGTGTACGCATTTCTGTTCCAACAAAGCGAATACTTTTATTTCCCTGCAGTTTTCAGATATGAAACATGGCGAGAGAATCGTAAGAATTTGCATGCGGAAGAGAGACTGTGATACTAATAATAAAGATCATATATGAATAATAAAATGAAACGTTCATGTCTCGTTCTCTGAAAAGTTTAAGTAATATTTTCCGCTTAACAATTTTCATATTATTACGTTTGTTTCAGCTAAAAATTATGCTTATTATATATTTTATATTACTAAACACATTTAATATAATACATCAAAGCAGAGTTTAATTCAAAAAATATACATAAACATACATGTACAGATTTTTTGCGCACCTTGAATTTGTTGTGTATTTTATACATTTCCAATGGAACACATGCATCATAATGCTGCTAAATCATAGTGTTTGAAAAAAATCACACACACGCAAAATACCCGCGTCGAAATAATTTATCGTTACCGTCTGTCAACCATCCATCCTAAAAGCAATCGCGAGGCAATGGGAGCAAAACCGTAACATTGGAATTCGCGGTAACGGTAAGTTCGACGCATATTAACGTCGGGTTCTCGCGCCGGGGCGCGCGTCCCCAATGCGGGAAATTTCAACCCTTCCCCTCCCGGAGGGGCTGGGTTGGTCTTTAGGAGTGTGGGCGGCTTGGCTGTTTGTCGATATTTTCACAGAGCTCTGACCTCGTATATAAACCGGGCGAGGCCGGGAGTGTGTCGGTACGGCACACCGTTTTCCCGGTCTTGTGCATGTATATACACGCGCGCCGTGCGAACGCCGTTTACATATGTGCTCGCCGTTGGCACCACTTAGCGTATTTACTCGACGAAGTTTACGTCTCTCGCGGTGTCTGGCTAGCGGTAGCTATTGCACGGGAACAAAAGCAGTTTAGCGCTTCCCAACTTATCCATCGGGACGAATGGGGCGACTCGCGGACGCGCCGGCGCGAGGGACGGAGAGGGAAACGCTGCATCCGCGCGCGAAACTGCAAGAAGACGTCGGCAATGATGAATGTCGAACGTTAAGTGGAACCAACGCGAGCACAACGAGAAACTCTGGCAAATGATCTCTCATATTGCCTGCAAGGTGCGCCGCGCGAATTAGTCGCGCGCATGTCATTTTCTTGGATGCAGGAAAGCGCAAGGCAATCGCGAGAGTCTTAATTCCACCGCTTTCTCTAACAATAAATGTAATGCGGTTGATGAAAGACAGTTTGAATATTCCAGTTACATTATTGGTTTATCATTTATCACCATTATTGCTAATTTTGTTTGCGAAGGTATCCTGGGTCAGGCATAGAGACATCCACATTCTGACTGCGGGAGCGTACACGTACACGAGTGACCAGCGATTTCAAGCGTTACACAGACAAAACACGGGCCACAGCAACGAATGGTCCGAATGGACCCTCTGCATAAAGTGGGCGCAGGAGCGAGACCAGGGAATCTATGAATGTCAGATTTCCACCATACCTATCAAGTCGTATCAATTTCGCTTGAATGTCGTTGGTAAGTTTCATGTTTCATTCAATGTAATCTCACCCGTCGTTGTCCCCGTTCTACCATTCGATGAAATTTCCAAAACGCTCTGGTGAGCGTTTCAGTCTCAATCCGCAAAATATCGGTCCGCTAGGACGGCATGGTTCTCTTCCGGCTTTTGAAAAAAATTCCATTTCTGTGTTCACAGCGAGATTAAATTAGTAAATACATGATTAATGAAAGGACACAGAGGAAAAGGATAAATCTACAGAATAAACGTAAAAACGTGAATATTATTCGTCCGGACGATATATCAAAATGCGTAAAATATATGTTATCTAGCCTCAATTCAGTTTCCGTTTGTGCATCAAACTATTTAGAGATCATGAATCAAAGTAAGCAGTAAATTTGACGAAAAAATGGTACGCTTGATGATTTAAACGCAATTTAACGATGATCCCGGGGCTGAATTCGACGTCGGAAGGGGCGACGTCGACGGCGTCGCAATTATCCTCACTTATCTGCGTTTGTTAAGAAGCTTTTCCTCGTTACTTCTCACGGATCATGGGGCAGCTTTAAAGATTCCTCGTTCCCCTCGTTTGCTAAGTACCATTCCCAAAAGACTTTCATACAGAGAGCTTTCACGACGCGATGCACGGATCTTTGGGGTTATCCGAGCCGAGGCGGATGACCCCGAGAGGGAGTGGAATCGGGGGAAATTGGAGAGCATGATAAGAACGAGGAGAACGAGGAAGAGGAGGGAAATAGAAAGCGAGAGAAAATTCTTCTTTATCGCAGTACCTACGGCGACGATACTGGGCGGCCCCGAGTTGTATGTCGGTGCGGGCAGCACGATAAACCTGACGTGTGCCATACGCTTCAGTTCGGAGCCACCAGCCTTCATCTTCTGGTACTACAATGAGAAAGTCCTGAGTTACGACAGTCCCAGGGGCGGCGTCTCCGTGATAACCGAGAAGGGTGGCGACGTTACCACCTCCTGGCTTCTCATTCAGACGGCGCAGCCCTCGGACTCCGGGGAGTACAGCTGCAAGCCCAGCAACGCCAATACGGCGTCTATCAGGGTTCATGTCCTAAATGGTGAGTCTTTGCTCCTGCGAGGTACGCCAGAGCCCAGAGCTCCGTTCTTGTCGACGCGATTTTACGAGCGACGCGAGACAACGGCCGCGAAATGTCATGTATTTTCGGTACAACTCGCTATTTCTTCATCAGCCGAGGTAGCTAGGTAGCTTAATTAAAAATTTTACGTTTCGTATATTTATTTGCCTCTCTCTAAAGCTTCTCTCTAAAGCGGAACGTTTTTGGCATTTATTTGAACAACGAACTAAATTACCACTGCAATTAATTATTACGTATCGTATATATTAAATCTTGCATTGATTCGTTAATAAACATGAGTCTTTTAATTGCTTTACTGGAAAGCAATTCGCAACGATGGAAAGATTTCGTGTTTCCATGTCTTTTCGTATTGGGCAAACTGCTCTAAACTGGCACCAAAAAATTTAAGATAATTATAATTATCGAGTAATAAAAATGCGTTTGCTAGCCTAAATTCTCATGCCTGCTTACAATTCCGTGGAATTAATATAATTCCGTTGTGCTACGACGATTAACTATCGTGTCGCTTCGAGGCGCCAGAATTCCGAATCAACCTGGCCAATCTGCCAAGTTGCAATTTCCGCCCCTCGAAATGAATTCCCAAAGCGTACTGGCTGTCATCGGGTCTTGCTTTATAGCGTGCAAAATTATTTTATTGACCGTCGCTCTGCAGTTCACATCCCGCATAGAGAAGCTGTAGATGTTAACTATTCACACAGCCAGCTCGTAAACTCGAACCGTTCCGCGTCCGCGATCGTTAAAACTACTCAGGACCGATAGTGGATCGGAAAAGTTTCGCGGCACCGAAATGCGCGTATAGATCCGCTGTTCGCCGGACTAGAAATCGATAAACGGATGATAACGAAAAAGAGGTGAAAAACTCGGTGAACAGCGCGCCTCGGCGCGCAAAAAGTCTCTATTCTTTTATACTTTCTTATCACGTGTTCTTTCTTATCCCTCATTCTTATCACGCCTAATGGCTCTTAATTCTTATCTTTCTAATGGGTTTCACGTACCGGTCTCGTGATGTATTCTTGATAGTCGGAGAATATCGGCCGAGAATGTAAACGCCCGCAGCTGTCCCTTCCCAGCTTTCGGCCGCGCTCGAAACTTGCCGCTCTATCAAACTCTTGGCAATTATGCAGTCGCGAAGTTGGCGCGCGCGTGCACATATAAATATATATGTATATACGGAAACGCTCGCGTGAACTCGACGCGAATACGAGGCACCCCGATTTCGCATAATAAGGCCCTTCGTCATTCGCGACGAACGAAGAAGCCGGCGGAGTTGGCGAATGCTTCAATAACCTAGCTTGAATAATTTATTAATGAAGCGCATGCGGGAGACACTATTGAATTATGTTCGTTATCGCGGCTTGTTTTTCGCGACGCGCGACAACATCGCGCGAGGAAACAAATTTCGCTCGGTGATTCGCGGATATTCCAATATATCGTTTAGTGAAACATGCGGATTGCGAAATGATTCGCGAAATAATCCGGATATATATTTGTAACCATATATTGCCGTGCATAGGTAACAAAGCGACTATTTGCAAAATGTTATAAAAGGATAATAATATCTTTTTATTTTAATTATAATCTCAACGTTTCGAATATCTGTAGAATATCTATATTTCAACATGAAGAGAAACCATTTATCCAATGATTTCTCGCTAATGGAATTAAACAAAATCTATTATTAAACATTTATAAACTTCTGTTGCTCTCTTTTAAGTTTAAAAATTATGATTAATATAGTTATATAAATTATGTAGAGAATTTACATGTAATAGTAAAAACAGTTATTTTATTTATTACTTTAAATACAATTTTTATCTTAGATACTATTTTTTTACAACATCTGTATATGACTTTAACGGATAACTTATTTTGCCCTTTTATGACCCAGAATTAATTTATTAAATTTTATTTTAATATATTATTTTCATATTTTCAACAAATTTACATTAAATGTATCAAGTTGTGTTAGATATAAAAATTACAAAAAATATTTGTGTTGAATTCGGTCATACTCTATAATTTAAATATAAAACAGTTAATAAATTACATTAAATAGAATAATTCAGGGTTTAATTTCCGCGTCGTCTTCTATCTTTCTCAATAATTCAATTACTGCTTTCGAAATGTCGGCCTGGAATCAATTGCAGCAATATCGATCCACGCGCTCATTGTCAAAGAAAATACGAATCGCGACGACCAAAATAACTCGTAAGTGCGCGCTCTTAAAATTTTACCATCGAAATCCCGATCCCTCCGTAGAATACGACACCTTAAAAGCTCGCAGAAATTTACAGCTGCTCGCTTGATACCGCCTGAACGGGGCGGAAATTACTCTTCGATTCGCACACGCGTGCTGGAGCGCGGCGCGCTTGCCTTGGCTGGCGCGACCGATATTCCCACATCGAAAGAAATATATAGGTCCCTCGACTTAATGAAAACTTTGCCATTAGCCGCGCACGTCGGAATAATCTCTCGGAGTCCCAGTTACAATGCGTTAAAAACAATTTTGGAAAGTTTCGCCTCTATATTCCCACCGTTCCGAGAGGACCGTCGAAAAATCCTCCCAAAATTCCCTGCATCGTTATAAGAAACGCGAATAGCGGGCAAACAAACAAACGAACGAATGAACGGACGCGAAAGTTTCGCGTGGGCGCAAAACTTGGTAAATTTACGAGGGCCGAGTCGGAAAATTCCGCGGGCATTACGGGTGGAGCGAGGGGGAACGCACGTCCGGAAATAGTACTTCGATTCGTTTTACGAAGTGGCCGATATCCGATAAAAGGTCGGATAGAAAGGACGCGCCTAATACGCCGCTTCAGTCCGCTCGAAACTTTTTACAATGGGCGAAATCGTCGCGATCAACATTCCCAGCGTAGGCGATCGCACGGCCCGGCGGTCCGGCAAATTGCGCGCCAGAAAACAGGATCATTTATCCGAATGTATCGCTCGCAGTTGACATTCATTAAAAAGTTTCACGACGCATTCCGCGACGCGGAACAAAAAGCGCGCTCACGAGCGAGCGAGCGCGCGAGCGAGCGATTCAATTAATTTCAGCAGTCACACCGACGCGAGAAACTTTCCTCGCGCGGTACACGTCACTAGTATTTCAATAACTTTCCATGCGAAAATATCCGCGGTGGCACCAGCACGCGCTGCACGGTAAGCTCTCATTATCCAGATCACGCCCGGGGAACTCCGGGTCGCTTCAACCCTCTCGACCCACCTCCCCCGTTTTTGCCTTTCCAGTTCGCGCGAAGTAGATTATATTCGCTGAATGAGACTTGATAGATTGATGGATGGTTTATTTATACTCGCTGCATAAATCCCGAAGAACCTTTCGTAATAATGGTTTTACCATCATTTTAACAGAAACAAGAGTGACGTAATAAAAATGTATTAGCCGGTTAGTCGAGTTCCGGTCGAAAAGATAATGCAACACACCTGTCACGACGAAAGACGAAACCTCGCGAGAGAGAAAAACATTCGAGAGAGATGTTGCCTTTATGATCTTCGTCTCTTTTGTCTTTTCATCGGTGCGCGCATATTTTAACGTAGAAATGAGATTAAATGGTTAAAATGAGATTTCATCGCTGACAGACCGCTTGCCTTAACCCGGGATGTCTTTGTATTACAGGCGAGCGACCGGAAGCGATGCAGACCGGGACCGCGGGGCCGATACTGTCCTCAAGTTGTCTATTGGTGTCCCTCATCATTTTGTACATATCCTCGGTGTAAACGAAAACGAAAGGCGTCAACGGCCGAAGATCACATCCATCGCGGTACGTTCCTCTTACGTCTACGCGAGCGCGCTTCCACGCGTGCGTGTTCGACAAACGTGATCGCGGGACGACCGCAAGTTTGTACGGGACATAAAAGGATTCCGTGAATGACTGAAGTAGAGCGTGTTCAGTTGGCACGTCGCAACATAATTCACGATGCTTTTATGAGAGGAGGGAAAACTGCCAATCAAGGAAAAATAGCGATTTCTCTTGTAAGTAGCAGCTGTCGGTTAATTGATTATTGCTCCTTACAAAAAGCATGGTGAATTATAGTCTATTAGCGACACGCCGGGTTACATGGTACGTTATACTGTGTAACAAAAGAATGCGAGGCACAAACGTTCACGGATACACGTTCCCGTGAATCTGATCCTTCTCTTCTCTGACATTAGACGGGACGATGGGTATTGAGTTGTTGCTCAGCGATCCTGTTAAGAAAATGAAGAACACTTACTTCGTGCGCCACCGATTATCAACGCCCCGCGCCGATGTGCGTCGAAAATCAAGACGAAGAACTCGATAGTGCGCGGTACTTTCGTCGCGTGCATTTCGGCCGCGATGGAACCGCGCGACGCGTTTCCTCGCGCTCGGAGGGGGAGTTACATCTTTCGGTAAGAAAGGGGCACTTAATTAAGCGAACGTCGATGCTAATGCCGGAAGTGCGGGTGCTTCGCGGTAGATCTGGCGCGCGAAATCCTTGCCCTCCTTCCCCACAAAACGAGGAAAAGGCCGACGAGAGGTCGGGGGGAGGGGGAGGGGCCACCAGATAATCCAGGTAATCCCTATCGCGAGAAACCGATTTACGAGAAGCGTTAAGGCGTGGAGCGATTGCTTTACGGTTTACGGTTTACGAGCAGTCGAATCTTGGGGAATGCAAGCTACGTGGATGGGATTCAATGGAAAATAAAACGTGACTGGAATGCTCGATCTCGGCAATTTTCCGTATATTTCATAAAATTGCCGTGCGATAATCGGCTGCGCGTTCACATTATACTCGTTCCGATGCTATCTTCAGTCCTGGCGACGTTTCTCGGGATAAATTTCATCGCGACTCGCCGACTTGGCAACTCGGACATCGTTCTCTCTCCGCGATTAGTTTTATATTACGTTTGGAAATATCTCGGATTTTGACACTTTTCCAAACTCGCGCATTTTAGTGTTGTAAATTTTGTAGCCACTCTGTAGGATTTTGCATTAGTAGGTGATTTAAGAATCGATCGGTTTTATATAGATATATTCTCTCTAGTAACAACTTTTTGACGTTTGTAAAAAGGTTTTCATATTCTGACATTTAATTTGTTTTCGACTCTCTAATAGCACTTGCAGAGATTTATATTATATCGAATAATAAATAAATACTTCTTTTTAACAAAAACGTACATTAACATTTATTCAGAAAATATACATTCATCGTCGCTAAATTAAATAATTTAAATTTCAAATTAAACAGCGTCGTAAGTATTATTTATTTTTTACCATAGCATTCTTTATAACGAAAATTGCTGTTAACGACTTTATATTAATTCTAACGCATTCCGTAAGCAAGACTGAACATGCAAAATATCGACTTTATGTGTTGTTTGTATTGTAAATACGTAGCTTCTCTCAAATCAATTGTATTAATTATAATTATCGATCAAACGCGCCTTATATAGCACTAAGCAAAATAATTCGAATAAAAAAAACCGTAAATATTATACATTAAATACATTTCAATGTCCAGAAATTTCGGAAACTACTCAATCTAAATTGATATAATCAAATAAGGTACATTTTAATATGAGTTTTAAAACAGAGTGCACTTTTGTAATGTGAAAAGCGCATCTAAATTATGCTCGTTCGAATCACAATTGGATTAACGGCATCAAAACTCAATAATTGAATGCAATCAGGATAAACTAAGCTTAAGTAGTCTATTGTTACGCACTTTGATTATGGCCTAATTTTCTATCGTCCTCGATTAGCCGTTAATTAACACAGCGTTGAACAGAGATAACAGGAAAATGATATAGAGGTAAATTGTCAAAATACATTGTTGGTACACAGTTAATGTCGGAATTTCATGTTGGAGTATATAAGATTAACCGATATTAATGATCAAAATGTAAATTTTAACTTAAGTTAAATTTAAATTAAGAATATGAAACATGGAGGACATACACAATTTAATTTAGTTTTTATAGGAAAGAACGCAGCAAACAAAATTAAAATATTGAGCAAAAAGTTTTATTAAGGAGATAAGTTGCCCTATTATTTCCTTATAATTTACTGAACTTTATATATTTTTATTAATAAATAGAGAAGAAAGAAAACTTAATTGATAAATGAATGTATATACCTATGTACATCTTGTGCATAAATGAATCAAATAAATATCTCAAATCTAAAAGTGTCAAAAAAAGTATTTATATATTTACGAGAACTAACACGAGTTGAATTTTGATATTACAGTAATAACAGTACAGCGTCAGTAAAGCGACAACAATTGTAATCCTTCCATTGCAACATGCTAATATATAAAAAACAATTAGACCTGGTGGTCATGCATCAGTGGGCAGTAATAATGAAAAATAAATAACAACAACGTGGCAGACACGCGTGTAAAAGTTAATTTTACAATTGCAAATAAGTGCGAATGAAACGGTTGAATAATCGAAACAAAGCTCACTGTGCGCGGCAATTTAATACAATAATTGCCAGCGATTATTGCGAGCCGCGCATAAATAATAATCATTCTGTCAATGGAAATGATGGCGAGGCGCGCTTTAAATTTCGACCATTGATTAGCCCCAGAAGAATCACGTCGCACAATTTTCTCTCGATATATTTTTACCTCCATTTTGCAATTAGTCCTGCCCATTTAGCTTCATATATTCAATAATTGCCACGTTATGTTTCATTATACTAAAAACAAAAGCAATATGGTATGTACGCACACGCGCGCACACAATACACTCTAAATAGTTTGTTAAAAATATACAATTCGAAATATAACCATTATTGTAATTATATTCTTTTTAACTTTTTGCTGCTGGGTGCAATAATTAAATGCCGTTTGCATAATGGTATTTCATTAAACGTTGTTATTTTTACAATAACTGTCTTATTACTCAACATTCTCAGTGATTCGGCTGGATTATCAAAGAGATGAGAATGTAAAGCGATATCTTTTTATTATATTCCATCTTTATAATTATAAGCTTAAGTTACGCTGCGTAAATTGTTGCCCTAATTAAATTCCCAGAGAGAGAATTATACAGAGATTCCGAGATCAGCGCACGGAAACGGAGCAATGATATCGGCGTAGTTTTCGCGCATTGTTTCGTTGCAAGAGAATAGCTGATCAAACGTCGAGCACTCCTGTCATCGTTTGTCCCATCATTAGTCTGACGATTATATCGCGAGACTGACAGGTGAACTGAGATAGTGGTACGGATTAGACGGGCGCAGTAGGAAGATATAGACAGAAAGATGAGCGCACGGAGAGGTTTCACCGAGCGCAAAACACACACGTACACAGACAAATCAACGTGACGCGCGTGTTTACGCGCTCGTCGGATACATGTTAAATTCACCGATTCGTGAGTACAAACGCACCGACGTCTCAGGCACAGGCTTCCTATGCAGCTATACGTGCGGATTACCCCTAATGGCGACCTTAATCAACGACGAATGCGTCGGTTTGGCCTGTTTCGCCGTTCAACAGTAAACGACCGCGATCGCGTCGCAGTCGGCGTTAGCATCGACACATACCAACGCGAATTTGTACATAATGTCTGTATCATAACTTGTGCGACATCACATTCACACGCCTTGCGCGCCTTTCCGCATGGAGAAACTTCGAGACGTGAGCCGATCTCTCCTCTCCTCGCTCTTTTCGGATGTATCTGACAATGAGACGAATGTAAACGCGGAGAAATCAAAATCCGAACTCGTGACAAGACAGAGAGTGAGTGAGAGAAAGAGAGAGAGAGAGAGAGAGAGAGAGAGAGAAAATTTCACTTTCTATTTGTGTGTGTTTCGATGTGATATTCTGCCAGATAGCACTGGCCAGTGACGATTGACTTCCTGATCGGAAAAAGCTTTGTTTCCCGCGGAAAAAAGCATTTTCCATCAATTCGTTTTAAGTTTTGTCTGGATTGTTTTTTTTATTTTTGTTATAGAACGGTTCTGTACAAACACACATGCTTATTTAATATAATTTTAAAATATAACTTTTAGATAGAAATGTTTGCAAAATGTGATTTGGTATTGACAAGGACATGTCACAAAACGCAGTTGTCACAAAACGATTCGATTCCTTTTAAAATAGATTGTTTAAAACTTAAAAGGCATTGTCTTTTTATAACGTGCTACTTTTGAGATTTAAAACAACCTCTTAAAATTGACATTTTTGTATTTTAAGCAAATATTATCAAAAACCATAAAATATATTTAAATAATGTTTCAGATATTTTTTAAGCATTTTTAATCCACACTCTATAACCATGTACTTACATTTTCTGATAACATAATGTTTCTTAAAATGTTTTCAATCTTATTGCTATTTTAAATTTTTCGTAAGAACCATGTTTTGATTATATATGCTTCATTCAAAATGTCCAAGCATGTTCAGTAATATTTGATTTATTCTCGACTACAGCATCGATCAATATCATAAATTTGGAAAGGCACAGCATATCGAGCGATGGAGCACGTGGATAAAATATGTCGTTCATTTATTTGTCGATGCATTTACTTTGCTAACATCGGCAGAAACGTCGAAGTCGCTCGAGGATCGCTCGGAAAAACCGATAAGAGAAATCGTCAGTTGGCCAGTGCGATCGGACAGTATCGAAAGTATCGCTCGGGTCATTCGCGCTCGACGAAACGAAGTCGCTTGCATCTTCGCTCTCCTACGTGACTCTGATATGTTGGTGAGGTGGATGCCCCCGCCTGGCCCAATAGAACTTCCCGGGGCGACACGGATAGTCGCTTGTCAGAAGCGATTTAAGTAACGCGATGAGTCGAGAGAGAAGCAATGAAAAGAAAGGCAAAGATGTGTACGCATTGCCATGGCCGTCCAGAAAAAGTATAGGATCTTAAAAAGACGCACATGTACCTACTCTCCTTGTTATAATTTTGTAACAAACAGATTTTCTTACAACTGCCAAAGTTCTTTTTTAAATTTTTGTATGATTGCGAGAAGTTTTCGAAAGATTTTACAGTGAGCGTTTTTAAAACGATTGAAACGCGTATCAAGATCAGTTTTCTTTAATACACACGCATACATTTTTGTATTTGTTGCCGGCATTTAATATAAGCAAAACTTTTCTTCCATTTTATTTAAAATAGTCAGCTTACCGAAATATCCAAATAGAAAAACTTACCGCAAAATCTCATAAACTTTCGCAATGGATGTGTTTACGACGACAATCATGATTAATACTGTTGACGTAATTTTTCAATGTGTCCGCAGGGCAATTTTCTAAGTTACTCGTATATTTTCCTGAACATTATTCCCCTTGAATACGTCGTGCTTTAAAACAAGAGGGTCAAATAAAGTGAGGGAAGAGAAGAACCCGTAAAGAAATCTCGAGCCACCCGTCGGCACCTTGCCATGTGACTACAGAAGAAGCACATAATTCCGAGGGAAGTGCGCGCGGGTGAAAAGGATAATATTTCGGAAGTTCTCTCGAGGGGCGAACTTGCTAGAGTCACGCTTACACGTGTGTGGTTCGGCGGTAAAATATACGGCCCCCGCAGACAATGAGAAGTTGGGGGAAAAATAATTGCGCGGGCGGACGGGCGGGCGGGTACGAGCGTCGAGGCCGAAACAAAAGTTTGCGGGCATTTTTCTTTCTTTTCGGCGGAAACTGGGTGTAAGAGATAGGAAGCGCGCCGTTGAGTCGCGGAACCAAGTCCGCAATGCGTGCCGCATCGATTTTCTCGCTACCGAGCGGAGCCCGTCGTCGGGGGGCATATCGATGACTCTGGCTGTTCCGGTTAAATGTTCGCAAACGCACATAACGAGAATCCTTCAGTCAATCTGCAACTTTTCACAGATGCAAAAAAATGCATGACATAAAAAATACAAGATACAAATAATCTAGATTATAAATGGTTAACGGCGGATGGCAAATAAATGATTTAACTGCGCGTTTGAGGATTTTACGGGTATTGGCATTTCCATTATTACCAATCCGATACACCCGCGAGTGATCCGAAAATAAAATAAACATATTATGCTCTTTTAATTTCAAATTGCATTTACACGAACCCAAATAAATATAGCCTGCAAAATTCAGTGTTATATTAAACGTTGATATCCTATATTGCAACTCATTTCGTTCAATACCAATAGCGCTATTTAAACCAACGTCGTTGGCTTTTCTGGCCGTCTTCTATCAACAAGCGGCGTGTATACGAAAATACAAGCGAGTAAGTGCGGATTCGGATGGGCTACAGAATTCACGTTTCCAGTTACTTGAGAAAAAGGTTAAGATTGTTACCCATCAACGCCAAGAGAAAAGATAGTTTGGAAGTGAAGACGCAGGATAGAAAACGATCGCGTTGACTACGCGCGAAGTTTCCCGCTCGAGTTCGGAGATCAGGATGAGGATGTGGGAGAGAGGATTCGCGGACAACCACGGACTTCGAATTGGATTCCGATCGCGCCTGGAATTCAATTCTCGACTTCGGCCGGCCACGTGGAATGAACAAAATTCGAATTCGTTTCATCTTTCTGAATTCGGGCGTCAAGCGGGCTACGTGGTCGCGTTTACCTCATTTCGCGGAGTCGGGAATTCGGAACGTGTCCGCTTTTATTTTACGCGTTACACAAGCTGTCCCGCCGAATGTTCTATTCACTACAAATTCTTCAGTCAGCATGGAATCGATCTTTCGTCAATGAAATCCCGAGGCACCTACAGATGAACATATATTTTTGATTTTATTAATTTAATCAGAAATTTAGTGTGGAAAGAGTTAAAAAGAGTAAATTTCTATGCATTTTTTTTTTTTTTTTTTTTATAAGTAAACATAATTTTCAAATTGATTCTAGAGGCTGCAATCATAATTATAAATAAGCACTTACTTGGAAAAAAAACTTAAATTGTTCTGGAAAATTATTTTGTTGTGCTAATTGATAATGGGCGACTGTAACTTAAGTTCCTTTCAATTTCATTTGTGGATCAACTTTTGTGCGAAGCCACGCGATGCCTGGTACGATATTCAGTCACGACACTCGGTCGCGGTCGACGGGATTTCGCTCGCGTGTATACACGCCGCGTAATAAAACGGGTATTTTATCCAATAATTCACATTATTAGGAAGTAATATTAGGAAGGAAGAGAGAGAAAGAGAAAGGGAGAGAGACGTAGACGATCCGAGCTTGGCGCCATTATAGTTGCCAGTGGTTTCGCCCGAATCGGATAATAATTACACTCGAATTGCATTTGGAAGATGATGAATGCCGCGTAATGGTTTGCGTGAAATCGCGTTTGATTTTGGATCTGCCCTGAATGTTTAGCCCGGCTAATCGTTGTCCTAAAGGAATCGAAGTTATATATTGTTATTATAAAGAAATTGACAGAATATTATCACAAATCATATCGAAGCTATCAAGAAGAATACCAATTAATCGTTAATCCTAAAAAGAAGTAATTTCTTTATACATCAAAATAGACATTTTTAAACTTCACAAATATTTTAGAAAAGGATTTGTGTTAATTTATCATTTATTGTACATTGTAATAAGGAAAGTAGAGTCAATATAAATGGAAATTGTAAACTATATTTAATCCAGCCAGATTGTATATTTTTAATTTCAATATTAGTATTTTTTTTAATTTATAATTGTATAAATGTAACGTTGATCAGTAATAAGGAATAACTTTATGTTATTACAAACTATTAATTATTGTCTTTCAATCAATCCTTATTAGATAGATTAGCTTTTCTGATCAAATATGATTTCAGGCCAGTATTCATTAGAAAAGGAAAGGCCAGAAAAGGAAAAATTTATCGCGCGCGGAACTCTGCAGAGTTGCACAAAATGCGATTTTCATTTTTTATGAAAGAAGACCATAGAGAAAAATGGAGATTTTTACGGAGCGTCACTTGCCTCTCTCGACTCATTCGCATCGCGACGCTACGCTCAATTTGCGCGTCGCACATTTTACTGCGGACACAAGCGCGCGCGAAATTCCGCGATAGCGACAGGTGATAGGCGCCGAGAGAAACTAATCATTAACTAGATCGTGAATTAAATGTCGACGAGAATGCGCTCCGACGATAGTGCGACGGACTGGAATTCCGACGAGCCGTAGATCCTAATCGACGATTTTGCTAAGCGCAAGCGTAAAGAGATTAAGATGAAAAAAAAAGTGAACGCAGAAAGAAGAAATCCGTAATCGCAGTGATATCGTTAGAATAGATAGGTATATTATTGTACATACTATATGATATTACGATGTTTACTAAATAAAAATGTTGAAAGGAAGTGGAGTGGTGGCCTGCTCTTTTGGGCGGAGCTTGTAAAGCCGCATGTACATAAAGTATCCTAAAAAATAAATGCTCCCTCTGATAAGTCTTCATCAATCTCTTCATTGACAAAATGATATTAATTCTCTTTTACGATAGACCACGTCAACTTCATCGTTTTTTATACTCTTACAATATTACAATTTGCTTCATTAGAGTTAAAAAACTTTGCGATAAATCTTTTTTATGAACATGTCAAGCTAAAAAAAACAAATATTTATATAGAATCTTTTAACGAAAGAAATTAGAAACTTTTTTTCATTATATTTTTATTACTTTAATATATATGTATGTATATGTGTGTGCATAATGATATTTAATATATATAGTTATTATAAAGAGCAATGTACTAGTGATATTCTTTCTCTATTATAATTCGAGATTTATTCTTTATATATATATATATATTTTTTTTTTACATAAATGCCGCGACGAAGAAACGGGAAAAGTTTATTACAAAGGTGACGTCGTAACACCTTTAGAAACGATCGGTTTGAGAGGTTTCCTTTGTTCCAATCTCTACCTTTGAGGACATCTTGACACAGTCGTGGAAACGACCGGATTCCTCAAGAAATCCCTTTGCTTCTTCAGATCCACGTCTTCTTTATCCTGACAGCTGGGAATCTTTTATCAAGAATGCTCCTTTTTCGTCGACGATAAGTAACTAAGGTGCTTCAAGGAACTCCGTCAAGCGGCATCTCCGACACCATTTCGCCAGGGCAACCGTATTCGAAAAACACAGGATAGCGAATTAAGGCCGGGGAAAAGCAAACGCGGACATCACACTCCAGGTAAGCTTCCAACGCATTATTCACGTATTCACGTCATAGTTGGCGCCACAACGTTTTTTTTCCTTTAACCGTTTGTGCTCATACGCTATGTAACAATCGAATGCATGAAAAGTCGGTTCTTTGTACAATTGGAAGCATTAACATCGTTCAGAATGCCCGCATTCACCAAAGGACTTCACAACGTTGCGATCCAACGGTCAATTCTCTTCGTTCTTCCGCCAAATAAAACAACCGAGTTGTACTATTAATTGCGCGAGTCATTTTTCATCAAAAAGATGAAAAAAGTAATAAAACAATATAAAATGTAAAAAGATCTCCTATAAATAAAAAATCTCTTATAGAGAAATTTGACTGCTAAACGCGCACGCTTTGAAAGTATTTTGTAATGGACTCGTTAAGCATTTTGATAAGGAAGGATATTGTCGTAAAGAAACGTGTGCCGCGCAGTCAGCACGTAGAAGAGAGAATTTAATTTAATAATTTCCAAGATGTTAATTAATATTATTAAAGGCGCACTGAAACGCGGTATAATATTCACAAAGCTTTGTATAAACAAGGAGATTTATTATTTTTTGGAATATTATTTCTCCGCTAATTCATTAGTACACAATGGAACAAACGGAAAAGCGAGGTATAAAGTTTCTTGGAAATGCTGGTGCAATTAAATCGCAAAGATTCTCATGGAATAAGAGATATAAACGGTATCACACGGGAATATATAATAAAACTCCGAGTAAAGCATCTTCTTTTGATGCGAGAAAAATTTAGATGATACGAAATACCCGTCATACTGAGATCGCTAATTGCTAATTGAGATCGTTCCGAGAGAAGTGTTCACAAACAGCATATTGAATACAAAGTACGTTTAGCAATTCCTTTACAGTTTATTTTTGCCTTTAAAAGGTAGCTTATTACTTGCTTTAAAGTAACTTTTGTTCAAAAGGTTTGTCATTATTGATTTTTCAAAGGTGGTTGAGATAAATCAACATTACCGATAAATAAGAAAGAGAAACGCGGCATAGATGGTAAATAAATGCATTGAGACAACTTTTAATACTTCGCGACAAAAAATACGCATTTTTCTCTCTTTTTAACCCTTAGCGTTTGTCAGGAAATTTTATTTGATTAGTTCTTTTCCTTCGTATTACTACGTTGAAAACAAAGCGCATTTTATATACGACTGACTATAATCGTTGCTATTTTCCAACTGTTTCCGCCAGTGAAATCGGTATTGGACTGTAAGATTATGGAAATTGAATATTTAATTGCCACAGTATAGTCCGCCAACTTTTAATAACCGCGCACTGGCGTTGCTCCAAATTAAGGGTAACTGGCCACTGGTGGCACATCTTCCTAAAAAGTTCCCGTTGCGCAGAAAATTTCAGCGCTTGTTGCACTGCTCTTTATCAAAAAGAAAGAAAAAAACGTAAGCATCGAATGCTGCAATTGTATATTTAAAATGTTATGAGCACTGTTGTAAAAAGTGACTATGTACCAACATACGAATACTAAAATTTCGAAATGTGTAAATGTATGTAAAATTAATTTATTGTTTTTTATTCCACACACACATAACGTAATAATATTTATTTATATAACTTACATAATTTATATAATTTATATAATTTATATAATTTATATAACTTACATAACGTACATAATATTTATTTATATAACTTTTATAAAAATGATTACTTTTTGCATTCTTGTGGATTAAAATGTAAGATATTAAATTGATGTGTTATATCAACAACTATTGATATTGAAAGCTTATAGAATATTAAAAGCACAAAATACTATTTTATAATATCAATCATTCTCTATTTTGTTACATAATCTAATTTCTCCCGTCGTTCTACATCTTCTCAGTATTCATTATTACTCCAGTTTACCTACCCCCATCTCGTTGCTTTACATTTCGCAAGCACCCTCAATTTCTCTCCCAATTTGTGAGAGACATCCAAATCGGCTGCGATCAATCACTCCGCACTCATCCACTTGTAGACGCTCGATTCAACAAAACGTAACGCGGTATCCCTTTACAGTTAACGAGCGTCCGCTCCTGGAGCTCCCGGTATGTCGTGTTTCAACGTTTCAAAGTAAACTAAAGTGATAGACATTTCTTCACAGAGAAACATCTAAGAAACGAGCTCGCGAGACGCCACGTTGCGGATTTCGCGGTAAAATGCTACATTTCAGGCACACAAGCGAGAACCCGGCGATCCGCCGAATGCGCCACAAAGACGACAAGCTCCGAATGTGTGCATGAATGTAACACGAAATACAACCGCGAAAATTGTTACACAACCAGCTAACTATGACAAGCAAGACAAAGCAAACATGGAGTGGCACGTGCCTTTAGGCAATCGCTATATACACGGCGCACGACAAGACAGGAAACTAAGGTATTAAACGTGACGTGCTATTAATTGAGTTAAAGTAGCCCTTACGTTAACTGTTTTACGACACTTGTACGATACAGAAAAAATTATCGCTACTTGTCAGAAGAAAAATTATGTCGTTATAATAGTAACGATTATGAGAATAAGATTTAACAAACATGAAATTACACACACACGCGTACACTTATTAATTTTTTTAAATATGATCACATTTTTTAATTGTTTGCCAAACATAAAGAATACATATCATTATAAATGTATTTTATTAGAAGGTTACGGGTGATTGTGTTTAACGAGTAATTAATTCTTCAATGTTCCAATCTGCACTTGATATAATTATTTACCGTAATAATATTATAATATTATTTTATCGTAATTAGCTTGATCACGATACCACTGCTCGATTACTCGACTTATCGGCTCATTAACACGTCATACCAATAATCTTATCCTCAGGCAGCTCTTCGAAATTCCACATAATTTATACAAGAGAAAATTAATGAAATTAACTTCATGAAAATTAACATTAGCTACAAGAAGATAAATCTTTCTCGTCGATAAATAAATCGATAAAAAGATAAATAAATCTATTTAGCTAACAAGCAAACGCAATTTGCCTTTTAATATAATGTGTAATGAAATAATTGATTATGAAATATCTTATAACGACAACATACTAATAATAATAATAATAATAATAATAATAATAATAATAGATATTTATTATAATAAAATTAAATAATAATGAAAACATGTTTATTTACTATTTATTAAACATGAATCTTCTAAAAATGCTATTAAATTATAAATATATTCTACTGGCGTAAATCTGATATAATTTCATTTTGCTAGTCATTTTTCTAATAAAAAATGTTCTGAGCTTTCTCGGTTTTTTCCACTTTCTGACAAAGCGGATTCTAACACAATGAGTCGATTTTCGCGCAAGTGCAGAGACACCGTCGACAATTTGCGTTCCACCGCGTGATTCCCCCATTTCATCGTCCGCTTCCTCCTCCCGGACTGGCGCAAAAAAAAACTTCAATTCCAGTGGAGATAGCAATGTCGGAAATGCTCGATCAGGACGATAATACGCATACGCTCGCGATCGTAATCTTTTTTATTCAGACGATTTTATCGCTTTGCAGCGCAGCCGGTGAAGAATGAGAAACGCCTGTCCCAGTTTCGCGGTTAACTACGAATATCAGTTCAGCGGAGAAAGCACGCCACCAGGAGGCCCCCCCGTTTCGCGTACATGCTTCGGATATCTCGCTATTTGCGCTTCGGACTTTACGGCTCCCGTGTGAAACAGTCGAGGCTAAGGACACCGAGAGAAGGAAAGAGATGAAAGGCGTTGGTGCGCGGATGGTGCGCGAAGAGTTAAACAGAGAGGAGGGTACTAACGTCACTGTAAAACGGCACGTTTGTACTAGAGATGTACGGCCGAGGGAAAAAGCGGTGAAGGGAAGGGTGGAGTGAGATAGAGAGAACGTGGACGTGCACGAGAATCGGTTGGAAAAGAGCGAAAGGGGTCGGAAAGGGAAGAGGCGAGAGGTAGAATGGGACGGGCAGCGTTTTATAGCTCGGTTTAGATGGTCCGGAACGTGGGGAGGGAAATAAAAAGGATAGGGAAACTATGTCGGGACTGCTCGTCGTAGACGCCTGTTGTGCAGATACGCTTTTTCCATTAAAACCCGTTCCTAACACCCTCTGGGTAAATGTACGCGGGACGAGGGGGACACACACGATCCGAGGTGTGTGACAGGAGTGCGGGTGCATACTCACGCACCTGCGATAAGCCGTGATAGTTAACCGTTCGAGTTAACGTTTCGTTTCCATCGCCGGAGAGTCGCGCGATTTATCGTAACGAAGATACAGTTTGTAGAGGAGTGGCGCATCTCAATTCGGCGATATGGGCAAGAGCGGGATATTGTACGACGGGAAAATTCATCGCGATATGATCGCGAGCTGATTTAGGCCGTTAGCGAAGAAACTTTAGCTCCCAAGACTTCCACTTCATTAACCCGAATGGAGAACGGCGCACAGCGTCGCGTTTGCATAAGTTCCCTTATGAGACTGTTGAAATCATTTCACTTCTCTTTTGGTATCCTATAAAATGTAATCTATCCGTCCCTGATCTTCAACGTCGCTTAATTGTCTTAAATATAATTTGGCCTTTTAAAGCCGTGATACACAATGGATTTTTCTCTCGCAGCAGCAAGCGTGTGAGTTGTAAAAAAATTGATACAACCAGTATCACGTACATAGGTATTTGTATAATGTGATTAATTTACATATTTTAACAATTATTATAATATTACTTTAACAAGTATTATAATATTACTTGTGGAAAGTCTAGTGCTTTAGTTAAATATCAAGATACAGATATAAATGTAAAGCCTTTGAACGTTATAACGGTGCTCAAATGTTCTTGCGAATTAATAATTTTGCAAGAACTCTCTTGTTGTTACCCTCTTAATGGTAGAATGCTATTAACATTTTAATTCTTATATTGCAGTACATTATACCCACGCGAATTTTGTTTTAATATTCATCTCTCTCGCAGTTACGGTAATACCATATTTAGCATAACACGGTACATAATTGCGCTATTGGATTAAAATGGACAAAACTTAAAACCAGACGCAAGTATAGAAACAACGATTTATAACGAGTAGGTGAACCTAAACAGGGCATAGAGAAGCAATATCACGGAGAATAGTTTATAACCTGGCCGCACTAAACCGATATAGAGCTTCCTCGTATATACCGCACCAGTACCCGTTTCATAGACGAACGTTTACGTGTCCCTATATCTCATTCTCTACGCTTGCGGAATTACTGATATAGGCTATAAATAAATAAATACATAAGTGATATGATGGAGATAAATGGACAAGGATGAAATCGACTCACGAAAGTAGCGATGAAAGTAGATCGATTCAAGTCGTAAAACGGGGCGTATCTGATTCAAATTGAACGTTTTAAATCGAAACCTTGACAGCTATCTATCACTGCAAACGTCGATTATTATTACTATATTATTACAAATGTAACTTATTTTATAAGTAGCTTATACATCAATCTATCTAACGAAATATTAAACAGGAAATTATATGAAGATCTTTATTATCTTTAAAGCAATGGTTCCCAATTTTTTCTTAGCCTTAGCGCCCATTTCTGAAAATTGGATGCTGCAGGCTACTGCCTCCCTCCCCTTCAAAGATAAATGTAATAAGCATGCTGAAATCAGCGATATAAATTTATGTTACATTGTACATTCATATTTAATTATTTTAAATTAAATAATTATTATAAATGTGTATAATTTTATAAGTTTTAATTAATTTTTTTCAAGTCAACAAAAATACAGGTATTCCGAAAAAAACAGAAATAAAAATTAAAAATTAAGTCATAGATGAGTCAAAGAGTATTTCATTTACATAAAATCGATACAGATCACTTGTATCTTTTATATTGCAGCTGCCTAATCAATTTAGATAGTCATATACCAATACATCAATGGATCAACAATACATTTCCAATGAATCGATTCAGATATGAGATATATAGGGCTGTTAAATCTATGCTTAGGCCCGTTTAAGCTCGCGTTTGACCTCGATTGTATTATGAACAGATACTGTTAATTTATTATGACCAATTCATCTGAAATGAAATAATTTTAGTATAAAATAACGTTTCCCCTGCTATTGAACATTACAAATATATATTATAATTATTTATCAAATATCCGCGTTATAAGTATGCCAAACTACTGAAAAACTCATACCTTGATGACATTAATCAAGATTTAAGTAAGAGTTATAGAAGGTAATTAGTGCTGATAATAAATGGTTTTTGCGATTACATTACACATAATGTGCAGACAGAGACATATAAAGATTAATTTACTGGAACATCGTTCACGCCACGCCAGGAGGCAAAAAAAGAACGTACACATGTATGATTAACGGAACCATTAGCGTTGCTGTGTAGGACTAAAATCTAGGACGGAAAATAGAGGGGTATATATACGATATATCGAAATTAATATCGACACGGGCAATAGCAGGCGTAACGGACGACTGTCAAAACAGTATCATTTCTCACGCCGTTATACCCAGCCCATTTAAGAGCCCGTACTCCTACACACGGCTCGATCCGCGGCTCCAGTCCGCCTCGTCGTCCTGTTTCGCACCACTTCTCCACAGCCTCGTATCGTTTCGCTTCCGTGAGCCTTTATCGCTTTAAATCGTAACAGTACATCGTGAACAAGTAAATAAAATAGTTCGCATTTCCTCTTCCTGTATACTGCCTTCCAGTAGCTTAACCCAGCGAGTTAACACATTCAAAGAAGCGAAGACTCGTGTGAGATTAAACGTGGACTATTTAACGAATACACAATTCGTTACATTTCATTAAAATTATTTAAAAAAACGTTGTACAAAAATTTTTAGCGAGCCTCATCCTCGTAATTGACTTTGTAATTTCAAGTGCGAGCTAAACCGAATGAAAATTCGCGCCACGGAGTGTCGCACTCGCTCGCAAGACTAATATTTCCGACGATCTATTTCCCATTAAATTTTCATCACGCTTTCAATAACACTACTTGTATAACAATCAATCTGCGGAGTGGGGGCGTCCAATCAAGTGCGCTGGATTATCCGGAAGTGATTCCGTTGGCTACGGGAGGCCGCGCTTCTATTCATCACTCTCCGTATCCTTCCTGCTCGAGCGCAAAACTATCATGTAAAGCTACATTGGTGACACGAGCTCGCTTACGTATTCCGTAGAGTCGGTAATCCAATGCGAGAGAGTACTATAACTGGGAGATTGAGATTGCGCGCAATGCGCTTATGACGATTTAGTGGCCGGATCGAGATGTTTGCCTCTCCACAAACGGTGCTTGCGGCGGAATCAAGCCATGAAGTTGTCGAGAGAAGATATCTCTACACTCTATAGAAACCTTAAAAGATTCTGTGCATAATATCCCAAAACAATAAAGAGAACTGAATTTTTATAATTAATTTATCATTAAAATTACTTGATTTATATTCAACAATTTTAATGAATTTAATTTATTTTACAAAAAGAGATCCGTGTAAGTCATCCAATAGTAAAAAGAATAAAATAAACTATTATAAACTTTATAAAAAATATATGTATATAGTTTTATAGTATATACATATAGTTTTTAAAATAAAATTGAGCGGTTAATTTACTTAATAAAACAATTAATGTTATTTTATGTTTGAGAAAATATAACAAAGTGTAATGGAGGTATAACGAAAAGAGCGTAAGTAAAATGTACATATCTATCAAGATCAGGTAGATACGCCATTCTACTTCAATGTCGAAGTAGCCAGTTACATTAACATTTCGACGGAATCGATCGTTCACACAGACATGTACACACACGATCTATTTCCATTAAACGTCATGTTTCACATAACGTATCCATCGTATGTGTCAACGAAAGATCTAAGCGCAATTTCGGGATTGTCGGATTGAAACGTCGACTTCGCGAAATTATTATCTGGAGGACGTGGCGCGATTGGAAAACAAAGCCTCGAAACCATTCAAATGATGCATCGGCGTCAATAAATTCGCAAGCAATTTCCCATTTATTTCCTAAGATTTTCTTATCTCGAAGAAGGATGAGAATATTACAAAATGAAGCTTACATAGCTTACATAACTTACTTGAATCACTATATATATATTAAAGGAAACGTGAAATGTGGGGCGAGAGTTCATCTAACAAGTAATATAAAAAAGATCATCGTAACTGAATATTTTGAGTAGTTTAACTTTATTTCTAAAGAGAATAAAAATATAGTATGGACGACTATTTAAGGAATTCAAAAATACTTTTACTTGAAGAAAAAAAAAGGATAAATTAAAAATATGAGTAACGAGAAATATTCTGCAGAGAGAATACATCAACTGTAGTTATTTATGTATCTGACAATTTAACATCTCTTTAATAGATTGCGGTTTATCGTGATGTAAGAATGTTATTGAAGTTGTGTTAGATTGTTTCTAATCTTCTTCCACGAGTCGATCTACAGTTTTCAAGTATCCTGGCAGATCATCTCGTGCTAATCTCTTCATATCCCGCAACGCGCCGTTAGAACTCGGCGAGTAAATTTCAGTCCCGGGCCAATTGTTCATGGTTGATTTGAATCGTTAATTGGGTACGCTTATCGTCTCACGTGCACATTGCCCGCCCAACGTTCTTGCGCGCTGGTGCATGCCACGTATACACGAATAACTTAATCACGCGAATTTGATCTTCGCCTCTGTTCTTCTCTCATAAAACGCTTCTTTCTTGTGTGTATATTATAGACAAGTTGAATAGATATTATATAGCATATAAGCATAATTTAAAATATTATAATAAAGATTAAAGACTATACATAATTATAAAAATATTTAATTTGTTTTATATAATAAATATTTAAAATTAATAATAAGAAAGAACATACAATTAAATTAATTATTAATAATATTTATATAAATTCATTTATTTAATAAGCGGCATAAAAGAAATGCAACTTAATTCTTTGATAACTAGAAAATTATTTTATAATTTGAAGAAGATATCGTTTTACTCGACAAAGATCTCCATAGTTACTTTCGAGTAACATCTGCTGCTAATTACTTTCTATCTAATAATCACCTTCCTTCAGAGTAATTAGTCGATCTTTTCGTTCTCTTTTAAACAATTTAGAAAAGAGAAAAAAACTTTTTTAAGGAATTTAATAATATTTTCAAAATTAACAAAGTTATAAATATTTTTCTTAAGTGTTAAATAATCCGAACAGACTATTCGATATGATTAAGAAAGCCGGAATCTATGTTCCATATCTACGATTGTCGGCGATGTCCATGTTCTGTGAGAGAGACAAACGAGGCGCTAAAGCCGCTCGATCGCGAGTAGAGAAGCGGGTAAGGATGAAAAAGTTCACTTCGCGAAGAGGTCGGGTATATCAATCGTTAGGTTGTCTTCGAATTTGAGAGATAACCACCGGTTACCCCGGCGACGTTTCAAAGAAAGTATCCGACCTGCTTTCGCCGGCTGGATCGATGGCACCGAACTTGTCGTCGACTACGTATATAGTTGGACTACAGACTCGTTTATCCCTGCCAAGGACATTCAGACGTCCATTTACATGGTAACACGGCACGACGTCGACGTCGTGTAACTGCGCGAGTTTCCATCCGGCCACCCGACAAAAGGTTATTAGATCCTGACGACCCCCCGCCCTCCCGTGGCTCGCTTACACGCGACGTTATGGCTCCTCCTCGGTCGACCCGTCGACCGTCGAAACAAAGTTCTGGCGTGTACTTCGAGACTTGGAGACGCAACCATCGTCAGGCGCGCGTCATCGGGAGGAATCCCGCAGCACGTCGTCGCCAGCCAGCGCAACGACATGCCGGAAGTTATCGAGAAACTCAGAGTATAAATAGAGCATATACAATACATAGAGCAAGGTTTACATCTTGCAACCACGTTAGGACAAAGGAATTCTCGACAGCTTCAAAGATACTCCACGGTCCACGCGGAACCAAAGAGCGATCGCACCTGATACATGTAATTTCTTTTTACGCAACAAAATATTATGAAAAACGTACAAAAAAAGATAATAAATAGTGCAATAAAATTTTATATTAAAACGCAGCTAATAAAAATGCTGACTATTTTGTATTTAGCAATATTTATGATATATCTAAGTCAATTATTATTTACATAGAAATAATAATTTTGAAATATGCTAGATTTTTCAAATTAAGCATCCATCACCAGATATTTCATATTACCTACATCGCCATGTAAGGATCTGCAATAACAGGATGTGATGGACGTGTAAAATAGACCCTACATTTTTTCCAAGACATTACCTTGGAAATCCCTTGCATTTGATTCGTATAATATGTTGGAATACATTATAGACGCTGATGTTGTGGGGGTATTACTCCTCCTCATAATAAAAATTATTTACTAATACTAGAAATGAAGCTAAGTTTAATGTAAATCGTAATCAAATCAATATTTAAAGATACATTTCTTTGAACTTAAACAGTATTTGTAAAACTCAAAGAGGCATTTTACTTAATTATCAAAGTTTCTCATTTAATTATTAAAAAAATATATACTATATATATAAAACGAGTCACACAATTTTGCACTACTTTTACAATTAATAAAAGTGATAGACAAAAATTGAACAATTTAATGATACTTATTTTTCATGATGTTATATTTTTATATATGCACTGCGTATTTATTATATGTATAATACGAAAATACGCTATTCCCAGTTTCTCAAAGACTCACTGATAAGATAACACATTGATCATTAGACATAACAATAATCATTATCAATAATGATAGATCAATTAACCTTAAACGACGGTGTGCAGTTCTTAACTATCGGTATAACGAGGGTGAGTCTAAAAATTATTTCTATTTATACCTACAGCAAGTTCTTATATAAACTCGAGTGAATATTGTCAAACACTGTAGTTGCTATTACTGAATTCACTCTTGTGACATATATCTATTGATGAAACTCAATCATTCTACTGTGCATATCTGTTACACTAAAAAAATGACGCCGTTACTATTTAATGTATTAATTCTAACAATTGCAAGTATAAGCTTCGGTGTTGAATTGGAAGAGCAGTACAAATGGAAATATATCGATTACGTAATCGGAAAAACTCAACGCACAAGCAGAATGCGGTGAAAATTGGCTATTATAATGTTAGTAAGAACGTTTTATATGATGCAGATATAGCACCAGGTAGGTTAATACTATAAATTCAAAGAAATAACAATAATTTTATATAAAATATCTTTATATTTAAAAACTTATTAATATAGTACTTAACATCATTGTTATTTAATTATTATATTTGTATGTTGCCAATAAAATAAATAATCAGAATAATAAATTTCTTTTGCCAGTATATAGAATAACAATTAAAGTAATTTAAATCGACCGTGACTGGCAATATATAACGTCTTTTCGATATGAACATTGAAAAACTGTGAGCCAACTTGGTTTGTCTGAGCCAACTTCTGTTTATTATACACCGTCGACCTAAGAATCGGTGCTCCATCTTATAGTTGTTATTGCGATAAATATTACTACAGCCTCAGTGGTCGAATTGGCAAGACACCCGCACGGTATACGGGAGGTTCCAGGTTCAAACCCTGGCTGGGGTGATATTTTTCGCAATAAAATTTAAAAACTATTTAATTTAGAAATTACATCAACTGACCAAAACCATGGTCAAAATTAATAATGTCTCGATGATTGATCCGAAAAAAAGTGCTGTGTGAATCCGACAAACCAAGTTGGCTCACAGTTTTTCAATGTTCATATCGAAAAGACGTTATATATTGCCAGTCACGGTCGATTTAAAATAAATAATATCATTGCTGCAATGCAATTACAACATGCTTGCAATAAACACATCTTCCATCAGCGCACAAGATCTTTACAATTCTACTTCTTGTAGATAGTAGAATATTTGTTACTATGGTAAGACAAAGGGGAGTACCAGCTAGTTTAACGACAATAAATAAGATAGTAGGACGAGGTGGTCCACTTCTGTCTCCTTATCCAGATTGGACATGGCACAAATTCAATAAGATTAATTGCGGTTGTGATACTATTACAAGTGTATACCGAATATCCGTGAGTAGCAGTATCTTTTTTAGCAACATATAGCTATCGTATATAAATAATTATTATTATGTGCTACGGATATATCTTATACTTTTGTATTAGATCAAATGCAATCGCCTTTTTGTTCTGGATTGTGGCGCAGTCGGGGAAGAGAAAATTTGTCCTCCGAAACTATTGATCTTCAATTTAGAAAACGATATGCTCGAGCAATGTCTCGTCATCCCACCTGACATCGCTAGTAAAATGGCACTGGATTGCTCGTGACACCACTTCCTTATGTTCGAGATTGCAATTACATAAACGATGCAACCGTTAGTATTTTTCTCAAACTTCACGCGTTTAGTCATAACAGTACGCGTTCTTTGTTCTATACTCGTGTAAATGTCTCGTTAATACGTCACATCTTGTTATTTAAATCAAGATGCAACTATTATATTAATTAAATAATAGATTAACGTATGTACAATGTATGTATACAGGTGTTTATGGCTGGCACTGAAGGTTACGGTTTGGTGATATACAACAAAAATTTAGGCTTCTACAGAATTGAATCTGATTTTATGAATGCAACTGATCCCACCATGGAAGGTCAGAGTTTTTATTCGAAGGACAGTAGTCGCAGCTTAACAATTATTAATAAATGTAAGTACCCAGTTTCTAACACAAATATTATTTAAATTATTATATAAGCTTATTACACAAGCTCATATAAATAAGTATTAAGATATTTAAGTGTTATTTTGATTTGATACTTGTGTCATATTACTACCATTTATTTATTAACTGCAGTTATACATACACATTTACATTTATAACTAACAGAAACTTTTATAACTAATATAAAGCATAGAAAGCTTTTCGGTAAATAATCGATGTCATTCACTAATTTTTGCGATTGCTCATTTCTTTCTCACGAATGTTTTAGATTTATACTATGTTTCTTTAGCGGGACGCAAGATATTTAAGATAGATATTAGTAATCCACAAAAATTTTCAAAACTAAGCAGAAACGAGACTAATAGTTTAACTAAATTGATGGGTACCTTATCTGGCCAAACGGGACCGATAGCATCCGCACAACACGCACTATTTTTCAGCAACATCCCGGAAACGTCAATTTTGTGTACGAACACTAAGAAGAAATTTTATTAATACAGTAAGTGAGAGATATTTGAATATAATTATTATCGGTATATTTTTCGATAACAAATTACTTTTAATGCTCTATCAACGTTACTACGTGAATTAATGACAATCATGGTACAATTTTAATTGTTGTAAAATCAAATATTCATTTTAAGGAAATTATCGCACAAGATGCCGAAAAATTGCAATTTCTAAGTGGGATGAAAGTTACATGGTATGGAAGAAAACTACTAATCGTAACAAACCGTCTGCAACATATTACATTAGATCTACATAATACATTATATCCAAGCGAGAAAACAAACTTCCGTATTCTCACCATAGATATAGAGCAAATACGGCAGGAAACAAATTGTTTTTCTTCTTGCAATAGCAATGATCATAGTCTTGTATTTTTTTCTTTTATACCTTGGTTTTTTTATATACCTTAGTTTCCTGTTTTCATTGGAAAATAAAACAATTTTTTTTAACAAGATTTTTGTAAAAATATAATGTACAACACATTATTTTCTTTCAGAATGGATACATCATTAATAATTAAATGTTTATATAAAATAACATTCTTATTTAAGCACAGCTTAGCCTGCACTATCTTCTTTGTTTTAAACTGTGAGACTGTAAAACAAACTGTAAAACTGTAAAAGACAGTAAAAATTAAAGATAAATTGCACAAGGAATATGTATTTTCCATTCCCAGAAGTCCCATTGATAAGATAACATTCTGCGCGTCTGTAACAAGTGTCTTTATCAGTTCGAGACCACTATTGTTTATCGCTGGTATAATGAGAGGTTTTCTGAAAAGTGTTCTTATAGTTAAAAACTTTTCGTAGATATTGGCTAACATAGTATGAGCTATCATTAATAGATTCGTACTTGCGAAATACATGTCTATTATATCTATTCGCAGAGTTCAGTTACGTTATTTTATTATATGCAATAGTTACGCTGAAAATGAAATATTCTTTACTTGTCGCATTAATTCTGACGATCGCAATTATAAGCCTTGGCGTTAAACTGAAAAAATCTAAATGTCTTTTATGAAGAAGTCTCTCCAAATCTTTAAAAATATAGCAATGAAATCATGATATTTGCCTTTTTACTGTTTAATAAAACATATAAACAAAGAATCGCGAAAAACAAAAGATTTTTCTTTGAAATGAAGCTGTTAAATGTATACAAGATCGTACTTTACGCGTATATTGCAGCATGTTGTAACATTTTGGCCGCCTATTTTGACCGACGCGCATATAAACGTTCATAATATTCTGGTCATACGGTATGCACTAAATCGTCCAAGAGAGGACATTAATGTCCACCTCTATACGAGACACGCATAACGACGGCCAGAGTGCACAACGCTTATTTGCGTCTATACTATTTAATTACTTAAGAACCCAATTAAATAAAAAAGAATAAAAAAAACAGCTTTTTTCAAACAGAAGTTCAAAAAATATGACTAAAGAAGACATCTAGGTTAATTAAACAATTAGGTTAAGTGCAATGTAAAATTTCACAATAAAATTTTTTCTGTTTATAATAATCGTAACGTTATACAGCTGGGTGTTAAACGATTAAATTTTATATGCTTTATTAAGAACGCGCGTTCATGTCCGAGTGTTTTTGACGTGATCGAGCTGATAATAATCGGGCGCATATGAAGAATCACGCATCTTTAATTAAATCATGAATTATATTCCGCATCTTGTCTCAACCGAAGCCCGGCTTAATCAAATCAGCCGTACAATGGAAAATTGCGAGACGCTAGTCATATTGCACTTTATAACTTCTTCAACAATAAAGTGTTCACCCGTTGTTCCGAGGAACAAACGAAAACTTAGCAGCTTATCAACTCGGGCGCATAAAAGCTCTTCTTTTTTTTTATTTTACTACAAAATATACGAGACTCTAAACTATTTATCCCTTGGGCATCATAATATTCTGCCAACATGCGCTACCAGAATTCGGTCATACTTGATCCAACATATTTTACTTTAAAAAAGATATTAGTTTATAGTATGATATATTATATTGTAAGTAAAATATATAATATTCTTTTTGATAGTATTTTCTAGTGGATTCAACTAAAAACCTTGATTCAGCATACCTTGATTAATTTTGAATTATTCACTGGCGACTCAAGAAACACTACACACAACACTCTCGCTGACAATAATATAATTTTTTATTTAAAGAACTGCATTCCGTTACCTTATATCAAAAGATTGAGTGATAGCATTTTTCGTACGTTAAAAAAGCTCCACATCACTACCTTGTTTACAGTTCTTAAAAAACTTGACTGCTTAATTAAACGAGGTAAAGATAGAATTGATGATCTGAAACAGACCGAAGTAGTATACAAGATTAATTGCAAAGATTGCAATGCTACATATATTGGGCAGACTAAAAGACATCCGTGCACATCTCAGGGAACACTAGAGCGATTTCAGAAAACACACTAGCAAGCATTCTATAGTAAGTGAGCACCGAATATCCTATGGGCACGATTTTGATTGGGGAAAACCAGAAGTAATACATAAAGAGAGACAGATCAGAAAGAGGGAATTAGCGGAGATGTTTTTTTATAACGTTCTCTATAAACATATTATAAAAAAACATAGTTGAATTATAAAGAAGACTACTAATATAATGGATATCCATTTCAATAAGTGAATTCTAATTGCTACTTTACTCTGTTTATAGTATTAATCAATAATATAAAATGCGATGGATACTTTATTATTCAATTATACTTCGTCACTCTATCTATCAAGAGACATATTCTTGATAGATAGTAGTCATGTCGCTCATCAAATTAACTGAAATAAACTGAAATTATCTTTTCTAATTTATGTGAATAATTCCGTCGCACGGAATTTTTAAGTCCACGCGTATCTTGCCTCAAAATTGCCTTGCAAACAAAAATTTAATTCGCGTTTATAGCTGCACGGTGGAAAATCGAGAATTAAATGGAAGAAGAGAAGCTGATATCCGGGAAATTAAAGCACCGCAAACAACGAGAGATGTCTCACATGTGCATACATTTATCATTATTGACGTGGGTGTAACGAGCGGTAAAAATCGAAATAGGAGGACCGACACCGAGGTCTCAGCGTGTCTCTAGACGCGAGTCAAATAACAGCTATTTTTTATTTTATTTCGTTCTCACAGCGGACCGTTGGCGTTTGTTTGTTATTTCTCCGTAGAACGCAACAACGGAAACGTTTTAATTTAGTTTGTCGTCGAGTGCGGGAGCATCCGAAAAGTATGGAAAGCAACGCGCAAAGGGGAACATATTTCACAGAACCGCGTTTCATTACTTAACTCCATATATTTCCATATTGGAACGTTCATTCATTTCGTTAGCATATGAAGAATTCCGCTTCGACTTTCGAAGCTGGAATTTTACGGACGCGGGGATGCATGTTAAAAATGCAGTATTGAACTTTTGGAACTTTTGATAATAACGTTCTCTATCGATTCGCTTACATTGTAACGTTAATTGACGGGTATCTCGCGGAATTGCACGCATTTTCTGGCAAAGCGGTGAAAAGTTCCCGGCTCGAATCCGTTCTCGGGTGGTTTATCGGTTCGAAGGGTTTCCCAGAACAATGGCACCCTGGAGAATGGGTTGGCAATGGCGGCGATGGTATCCCTCGTCCCTCTTGTTATCGCTAGGCTTGTCTGGCGAGGCAAAAGATGCGAGCGTACCCTCGAGACACCAGGTAAGTTCCCAATGAGCCGAAGTCAGCATGTCACGGAAGATTAAGCTCCCTAAAGTACCGAAATTCTGTCGCGCGGAGGACGGTAATCGACTGGAATGGACGAAAGCTGGCCAGCAATAATTTTTAAAAAAGTGAGCAAGAGTCACTGGTCCTTTTAATCAAAAGCTTTTGTTATGTGAGGTGCTTCGAGGTTACAATCGTAAAAGTTTGCCCATCCGTAATATTTTAATACTAAAAAGATCTATTTATTTTGTTCATTAATGAGCTCTTTTTAGTCAGTCAAATAAAGCTTTTGGAACTTTTAGAGATTCATAGAATTTCTAAAATATTTCATTTCTCAAATTTAAAGACGGAACGCAGGACATGTCGGTTGGAACTGTTACACTTGGCAACAGAAATCAGTGAAAAAGAAGCGCGAATATTAAATTCATAAATTATATCGTGTACGACGTGTGCGACGACCGAATAGAGCGCAAATAAGAGTATAAGGAAGTGGATAACTTTCCGCGAATTTTTCGACCTCGTATGTTATCCGTCGGTTTGTGCTGTCCGATTGCCACCAGCCACCAGCCACAGTAACTCAGTTTGCAATTCTGCCGACTTTCTTTCGATAACTTCGATACTTTTCAAAATATAGTTTGTGGTTTACTTATACTATACACGCATTATGAAATTAATTAAGTAATGGGAAAGTTCCCATGTTATAATTTTTATTTACACCGCACAAGAAATTTATTATATACATAATTTATTATACACACAGAAAGTATAAGTATATACACAAATGTTACAAAGAACATAATACAAAATTAATTTTAAGAAAGAACAAAAACTGATTAAAAATACAAAAAAATACCATTAAAAAATTAAATATTCTTGTACAAGTAATTAAATTTAATTTAAATTTAATAAAATAAGCGCTAATTAATCAAATATTAAATCTTCTGATTTTTTAAATTTATATTGGATTGCAGTACATGATGTTTAAAACGTATTACTACACTTTTACTTCAAGCATAAAGAATGAAACGTAATAAGAAAAACGCTTTGATTACAGATAAAGTAAGGCACTGAGAGAACTTACGAGAATGAGAGTGAAACGTTTATAACACATTGGCGGAATTTTGAAAGTTTCGCGTTACGACCCGCTTTCTCAGTAAGAACTTTTAAAGTCGGAGCACCGCGGAGTGCGACGTGCAAGGTTTAAGAGTGCAAAGATATTTCTCTTCCATGATTTCTGCGGAAATTATTACCGCGACTCTCGCGGGAGTGGAGGCAATTCTATATATTGATCCTCACGCATCAATATAAACTGAAAAATAATTCACGGGAGCGAAACAATATAGCTCCATGAAATATACGCACATAATCTGCGTATCGTAATCTATATCGTAAAACTCAAACAGGTCGCTGAACCACTAACTTACGCTCCGGAAAATAATTTGTATAGGGCCGCACTTAGTCTTTTTTATTTCTTTCTAAATGTGCAGTCGATCGCGCGATGGTATAGCTCGGGAGGTGTGTGCGCGTATCACGATGATAAAAGAAAAACAGAGGATCGTTTAGAACGGAGTCTGTGAAAACCGCGCGCAATCAATAATGGTTATCAATCCGACCGCCATCATTTTAACTGGCGGCGCTCTTCTTTTTCTCTACATATGTTGGGCTGCATTGGACATTTTGCGCGTGTCACACATTTGTACAATGGCACGATAGATAACATGCTGTATCACTTTTACGTTCCTTTTTTTTCGCGAATGGGATGCTAATTGAAAGTTAGCTTAGCAACGAATCTTTACACTTGTTTAATACATTTTTACAATACACATTAGAGAAGAAATGACAATAGTTCTCAACATAAAAATTGACGAAAATTTCTCAAATTTATTATATACAAAATCAAATAGACCACATCGCTATCTCGAGATCCTGGCGAAGATCACTTCTCGATGTGCGAAACCGCCGTGGGGCGATCACCTCCTATTATTGTGCGGTGATATAAGAATCAAAATATGCAAATGCGCACTCTCAACAAGAACAGTGAAACGTAAGAGTGAAACGTAAGAGTGTAAGAGATTCAACCTTGAGAAGCTAAAACAGCAAGGATCGCTCAATGATTACAACCGCGATATCGAAAGAAAACTGGACAACGATGGTTGGTCGCAGATTGGCGAGATCATCATATAAAAACTGCGGAAGAACAACTAGGCACCAAGCAACCCTGCCACAAGAAATGGATCTCCAAGGATACGTGGGATCTAATAGGAAAGCGTATATAGGCTAGCGAAGGCTATGATTGAATGTTGCCAGAACTCGTGAAAAAAAACAAAGTAGCTCAGAAGAACATCAAGCTCTGAATAGACAAGTTAAACGTAGCGCTCGTCGGGACAAAACAAACTGAACTATAGGAATATGAATTATACGTCCATTTTTTGTAAAGTATAGCATTTTAAAAATCTGACACGTGCGCACCATACATAAAAGAACGCCGCATAGCAGTTTTTGCTTGTAAGTTCACACCTCAGGTGACAAGTGACCAAAAAAGGTGTGAAAACATGTGTAGTACAAGGGCTTTGAAATACGATATGCCGTCGCGGCCGCCAAGGGAAAACGCACGCCTCGCGCACGGTCGATCAATGTATTTAATCCGGATCATGGATCATCGATATAATCGTCAACCTCTTTTGAATAATTTACGAGATATCGTCAATTAATGACAAAAATTGATTTCCGAAATTTCCGTTTTTCATCGCGATTATTATCGTGGATTATTCTTTATTTCAATTACTCGACTGAATGAGTCGTGTATCACTTGGCGTTCTCAATCGATATGCAATAATATAAGCCAAATTATCTCTTAATCGACGAAGCGCGATGCGAGATATAATCGAATGTCAAGCATAGTTTAAAAAAATAACTATTTGCCCGTGAATATTATTCGAAATAATAATTTTTTTTTTTTTAGTTCTTATAATTCCGATTCCTGTTTCAAACGGATAATCGAAGCGCGAAATATCTACTTTGATACACAGTCCGTCACCTATCCTTAATAATTATCAATTGTAGGAATTAATTAGTTATGGTAGCTGATTATCGTTAATTGTTCAATGGAAAATACCACGACGACATACAGAACGACTCCTGCCTATCTGTTTATGCTGACTAAACATGTTACCTAATTATCGTTAATTGTCCCAATGGAAAATAACACGACGACAAACGGAGCGCCTTATTCTGGCCGGTCTGTTGAAGTCTTGCGAATGACAGTTATAGTTACTTTGTGTATATAATATTATGCTGTACATATTGCCACGTGCTAACCAATTCGTCGCTGCCACGAAATATTCGACATAATATATTACAGAATAAATTATCAAATATTTTGTTCTTTGTATTTTAAATTAATTTCGTCAAATATATCATTATCGCACATCTGACATGTCTATTTGAAGAATGAAATTGATCTCATTTTGATCGAAAAGATATTTATGCAAGATAATCTGTTATTATCGCTTTTTGCCGACCGGATGTCATGCAGAATTTCGTTAATTGTACGAGAAGGGAAATTTAATTATGTTGTCGGATTATATTGAAAAGAAAATCTGTGCTTATTGTTTTAGTACTTGTTTAATTAAACGAACGTCGATTCTTTTGATGATGGTGATATAACGATACGTAATTTGAAATACTCCACTATATAGAGCTTGAAATAACAAATACTCTCTAAATCTGAATCAGTGACTATTCACTGATTCAGAGATTTAGAGAGTAAATATATAATTAAGTAACAATAATACTGTTGTACAGAAACAGATTTTATTTTTTTATATAAAACTTCTCATAACGTGAAGAGAAGAGAATCGACACGTCGCATTTATAGATCTCCATCAGACGTACACGCTAGAACCGTTTTTCCACTTTCGTTCGATTAGACGAAAACAGTCTCATCAGAGTCACTCGTTGGATCGAAAGGGCCATTCCAAGCTCGATCCATGTGGCATTGCTCGCGGTGTTTCAGAGAAGTGAGTCGTGAAAAAAAGAGGTGTATCCCGACAATCATGTGTGCAAAATATCTACGAGAAAAGGACGACTATTCTGACAAAGAAGGCGCGATACGGAAGTGAAGAGAGAAAGAGGAAACGTCGAAACGATGCACGAACGAGAGATGCTTGGTTCGTGAGCGACCACAATCGCCAGGGAACAATAGTAGCGGTAAATTGATTTAGTCAACCTAGAGCCATTAAATATTGAGCTGAGCACAATTAAAATGAGTGAAAAGCTTTAGCTCGAAAAATGCTATACGTTTAATTTACGGAGATAGATTGCTTAACAATTCATTATAATTTTAATACGTTTTGTCATGTATTAAACGTCATGCGTTAATTGTATCAATCCTATTAATTCAACAGTTCTGTTGCAAAAAACACTTACATATGGATTAATATAATAAATGCTTTAAATGTTACAAAGTGAAAAAATTCGTAATTAATATTATTATCCGTTTGCAGTATTGCCTCGTTTTACAACATTGTCTTCAGCTTTTTAATTATTGTAGATAACATTGGAGCGCGAACCAAGCAGAGGACTCAATGATTTTATAGGGGCTGTAGTCCATCTTGATTCACTCTTAATGCCATTTCGCCGGGGAGAAACAAGAAATCCAATTTCATCCTTAACCCCGTTAGTCCAAGGCAGAGCTTGCATCGGCCTTAATAGAAGCGGTGGCTATCGCGAACGCGGTTTGCATTGCGCCTTTCGCGAAGGCATAGCTCGAGGATAAACCGAGCGCGAATGTAAACCTGGACTGGATTCGTTTGAAGTCAGCGAGTACTGGCGTGGAGAATTAACGTTAACGTACGTCCAATTCGCCCAAGAGACCCGTCGGCGTTTTCGCCATATAGCATTTACGTGCGCGTCCATAGCCAACTGACAAGAAACACTAGGTACAAAATGAAATGACGAGTAACGAGATTAAACTTTATCGCGATGGCGATAGCTCTACATTGCCAGGACAATGCGAATATCAGCAGTAACAGGACGTAATAGACGTGTAAAATAAACAGCGCTCTTTTTCCAAGACGATGGCTCGAAACCTTATCTTCTCCTACATTTAACTTGTATAATTTTATCACTATTTTTTTTATAATACGCTCATGCTGTATGTTATTCTCTGTCTCTCTCTCCCTCTCTTTCTCTTTCATAATAAAAATTATTTTTAAGAACTATTCTTAAAAATAGGGCAAGGTTTAATATAAACCACGGTCAAATAAATATTTAAGTGTGATTTTACAAAATTATATAAGCTTAATACATCAGATGCACGACGTCGAGGCACGCTGCCGTCTTTGACATAAATCCAGATTCGTATGTTGCCACACTGTAAATCCTTCAAGTGTGTATGCACTCTGCGCAGATCATGTAACGTGACTGCCATTCATTAAATTTTATACTTGAAAACGTTAGTCTTCATAATTTCCAGTAAATAATATTTGTATACTATTTTTAATGTGTCATATTAAAATATTTATGCACATAAAAGTATGATTGAGAGAAACATAAATAAAAATATTAAAAAGATTTTATTTTTCGAATTTAGGTACACAGAATATACAATATTAGTAAAAATATATATGTGTTTTAATCATTTATATTTCATAAGATATTAGTTTCTTGATACTTGGAAGAAAAATCGACTTCACATTTACCAAAAATCTTATAGCAAAAAAAAAGATTCTATAGATAGACTGTGTGTATGTATATATCAGTATCAGATTGTCCGTTTACCGAAGAGAGGAAAAGAAAGAAGGAGAGAAAGAGAGAGAGAGAGAGAGAGAGAGAGAGAGAGAGAGAGAGAGCTAAATCCTATTTTCGGAAGTTGAGCTCGCAACACTCTGCGGCCTCACCCGATAAACTCATCCTGCGTCCCAGGATTTGGAATTCTTCTCCCGAAATACGTTTTGAGAAAGAAAGAAAAAGCGAGCGAAAGAGGTAGCGAGTGAGTTTCTGGCAACTTAGTGAAACAATGGCGCGGTTTCCACAGTAGAAACGGAAATCGTTTGCACTTTCCCGCTCCGACCGCTATAGTTCACGTCGTTTGCGAGTGGTTCGTCAGAGAGGAGGGGGGGATAATTTAGATAACAGACCACGTTTCCCACGCGATCGTCTTGGATAATTAATCAAAAAATGTTCAACCGGAAAACACGCACGCTCGCAAAAACAGATGACGAATTCGGAACTGTCCGAGAATAAGCCGAAATACAATTTAATTTAAAGAATCGCGGTTGTATCGGTTTTTCATCTCGCGAGGCTTTAATTAATTAAAAGGCTATTTTAATTTTTCTCAAATATATTTCATTTTTCAATATGTTTGTTGCAAGACTATCTGGCTATTAATGGCACAAATAAAAGTTACTTTAATTAAATATATAAAACGTCGTAAAATTTTGATACTGCAGGCGAGCATTCCGAAAGTTTATGAAAGAAAAGTTGGCGAAACGCAAAAATTCGTCGAGCGGTATATTAATTGTATTATAGCAACAACAGGATTTCACTTGTCTACAGATATTGGCTTTTATTTTTTTTAGAATTTCTTTTTTATAGAAGTTAATCACATAGACAATACAAATATCAAAATTCTGCTAATAATTAAAATAATGGAAAATATTAAAATTGTAAAAAGCTTAGGTTTAATTAATATTGAATTATGTGTTTATTCTCAAATAGCATATGACGATATTAACTTTTAAAGTCAATATATATGTATAGATAAGGAAAACACAGCTGTCAAATAAATGGTCCTTTCTAATGATGATTCCTTCAACCATGACAACAAATTGGCTAATAAAAAATTTAAGGAACGAAAGAGAGAGAGAGAGAGAGAGCGAGAGAGAGCTGCCCGTGAGGGCATAGCTCGAAGTGCAGGGACGCGAAAGCATTTTATCAATGCGGCAAAACGAAATCGAAAGCAAAGCAAGTATTTTGTTACCGTTGAAACGAAATAACGAAACCAATCGAAGTGCATGGGGGAATCATTAGTCCTGGAGACGTTCAACCGAGCAAGTTTCGCAGTCCTCGCAGGTCTGCACTGTTTCTTTCTGAGTTTCAATCCGACGACGCGAATTCAGGTCGATGAAAGACGAAGGAAAGCAGTTCGGGCACTCGATTTTCCGGACTGTCGGAGAACTTCGTTAGTCTTGGCTGGAAAACCCCGAAAGAGGATCGTTACCTTATCGCGACGTATAAAATATTTTCGTCTGTGGTAGTCGCGACGTAACTCACTCCGGAAGCGAGCGCTGTCTTCTGATGTTTTATGTCGCGTTATGTACGCGAGAGTGGCAAATCATAGGTATAATGTTCCACGTTAAAATCCCCAATGTTAAAATCTCGTCTAATATATATGGTCGTTTGGTTATCACACATATATTGATTTTATCAAAAATTATAATAAAATATAAAATCATATTAAATTTAAAAAAAAAAATTTTCTCATTATTAGTCAAGTCACTCTAATTTGGTAACAAAGCTTATGAAGAAATACAAGAACGCAAAAAAAATCAAATAACTCAGTATAGTTTTACAACGTTTTCTCGATAAATGTTTCTCTCATGGGAATTTTTATATTACTTTTAAGATTCTTTTTTCCAAAAGCTGCGCCTAAGATAAATTCTCTCCTTTTGACGTTGTGCAGGACAAAAATACCGGCAGCGAGAATAAAAAGTATTAGTCCAATTGGAGAACAAATATCGCGTTTCAATTGCAACCAATTGATCGTTCTGGAAAACGAACGTACGAGCAAACGCAACGCTATATCCGGCCCGCGTAGGATGCAACAAACAAGTATTGCATCCCGTGTCCGACATGTTTCGCTAGTGAATTTATGCTCCATTCTCCTATTTCTCTTGGCCGTTTAATACGCCACTCTTGGTTTCCATTGTTTCAATCAGCATGATACCTCACCACTGCATCCGCTCAGAAATGAAATTACTTGAAGATAAATATCGTAATTAATAACGATACAAAATTATCAACATTAATATAAGAAAAGTATACTTCCGGAATGCTGTTCATTATTTGCATAAAATGCATAGAAATAATTTTTTTATATCTTAAGAACTGCAGTCTGTATATGATTTAATCTCATTTAATTCAATATTTTCTATTTGTTAATATGAAAGAATTCAATAAAAAAACAGTGTTTAAAAACATATTGTTTTTGTTCCAAATTTTACTAATGTAGTAGAAAAATTGGCAAGATATGTTTTTAATAAAAAGACAAAATAACGTTTGATATTTTCATGGAAGTAATTCAAACAGCAAAATTTTATACTTAAAAAATATGTTATCATAATGAATAGAAGAAAAACATAAACAAAGAAAATTAAACAAAGAAAATAAAGAACAAGTTGTTTCTCTCTCTTTTCCAATAAAATGTTGCTGTTAGAATCCGGTATAAAAGTTAACATAATTAAAGTTTGTGCGTGCGCGCGTAGGTATAAATTTTTAACGTAAATTATAAACAACGTTGAGCATGGCAAATTAGATCGTGGATAAAAAAGCTCGCGCTAATTTCGAGACCCAGAATATTACAATAACTTTTCCGTTAGCAGAAAGAACGTAGTAAAAAAGCTCATTAAGATTGTCTCGTGATGTGCAAAGTAAAATTGATACTTTTTACCCTAATTATGCGTCTCGCAAGGGATATCGTAGAACGACTAATAAACTCTAATTGAGACCGGAGCAAGCACAAGAGAAAACCCTTCTGTCTTCTAAGACTTTATTTCGTCCATGATAGCTGACAAAAAGTATTTCGCGCGCGTGCGCAGCTAAAAAATGAGCGTATATGCGTTAAATAAAATCTAGTACAATTTAAAATTTAATAAGTATGAGTCAAGTTTCTAGAATGGAATTTTAGGGAGTAATATCGCGAAGACTGTTGATTGAAGTGGCGCGCCTTTATGCGACGTCGCCGGTAAAAGGTCCAATGTGACTTCCATATCTTGAGCAAGAAGGAGTGTGATGGAAAAAAAATTCGAAGTGCTCACGGCATCTTCGAAGGCAAGGCGAGAGTTTCACATGAAGTATCTCTTTGCCATGTCATTTCTTTGTCGAGGAGTGAGTAGGGAAAGGAGTAAGGTGTAGGAAAAACGTCTCGCACGACATAGCTCTGGCGTTTGCGCACGTGCACGCATATGTGTACTTGTGCACGTGTCCTTTCACCAATGCACTTAGATCTCAAAACTGAAAAAATCATCATACGCGCGACGATAATATCTTTTTTATTTCGTGCACTTTGTTTAATGTCGAACGAGGCTGTTAAAAGGTCGATACGAGTCGAATATCACGTGGAGACTTAAAAAAAAAATCGTTTATAATGCTCTGTGAAATTTGAATATTCGACGTAGCGTGAGAAATCCCACCGATGCCGCGATGGAGCAATCTATCAAATTTCCCCAGAGTCGGAATCAATCGCGTGACAGCGACGCTCTCGGAGATACCTCCCAAGATATTTTCAAAAGAGGGCCGAAGACTTTTCGCGTCGAGGGTACCGAATCATTATTTTGCCCGTCTGGTCGATCACAACATCAAGAATGCAGCCCCAAAGAGAGGCCCCTTTGTTTTCTACTTTCTTTGCCGGGATCGCTTCCTTTTGCGGTCGCTCCTCACTCCGCTCCGCAATCCGTTCCTCGGAAACCTTTCCACCTTACGATTCCGCCCCATCATCATCAGAGCTCCGCCCGTGACTTTCTCTGTGCTAGGGTGAATACATTTTACGGCAAGCAAAAAACTCTTAATTACCGCGCCGCATATTACGCAGAGTCGTTAGGATCGAATGCGAGGAGATTCGCTCGAAGGTGCTTTGCATCACAATGGGAATATATAGTTCAGCGAGAACCGTATACGCGTCTCCTGCACGTTATAGTTTATATAACAGTGGACGTGTGATTTCAATATTTACTTTATTCCCCACACGCGCGCGCAAGTGACAGTATTGCGTCGCAATGGGCCAGAACAGGCTCGAAAAGCGAGTTTTGAACGCATTTTAAACATTTTAACGGCGCGTTAGATCATCTCCCGTTAGGAATAGAAACGTTTTTCACACCGTTTTTACGGTGGCAAAGGTCGCTTGAGTGAAAGCTCGATTCAACACATCAAATTGATGCTATGTGTAAATCTTTTCAAATTCGTTTGGTGGACTTTTATTCATTAATAAAGGAATCACTCGTTAGTAGCGTACGAGGTAGCGTTTAAATAAACTGAAACGCGACAACATTACTTCTTCGAAAATAAATGAGATTTGAAAAAGAATTCATATTCACGTAATTTACACAAAATTGAACACCGCGCGGCAAACAATAAAAGACGAAGTGCGAAATAACTAATTTCAGCATAATAGAACCTTGGAAATGAACTATCGTTAATTTATTGGTGAATGCAACATTTAGCATTCAAGGTATTGAGATGACCCCGTCAAAGATTCAGTCTCCAATCAGTGGGAAAATCACACGGAATATGCGGGTCATGCGGGAATGAAAATTTGACGGCAATGTGAAATTACTACGCAAATGTAATGCAAGGTGGGTCGGGATAACTCGTGAAAATTGTCACGCAGTCAAATTTCTATATGTCACAAGAACATTTATGCACAAGCTCACTGCATTATAGATTAAATATCTCTCTTAATATCATTTTTACTGATTTAATTACTTTAATTTCTAGTTGCAGTAAAAATGTAGAAGTATATATGTAATCAAACTTTAGATTGTACGCACCGCATATGCACGTGATATATCTACCATCTATGTAACAGAAAGAAGCAAAGAAATAAGAGGACAAATCTTATCGGACAAAAACATATAACCGTTAAAAATTTTCTCCTCGTTACAACGAAAAATATGATAACGGAAATTGTTATAAAACGCGCACAAAAGGTATTATGTTAACGACACGACTCGGGTGAATATCGATTGAATCTTCGGGCTGTTCCCCCCCCCCTTTACCGCGCGCAAAAAAGATAGCTCGCGATATTATTATCTGTTATTATGAGCCCTTTGCATCCTTGTGGACATGTGGACGTGATCACAGTTTGAACAACGGCTCGGACATTCGTCCGACAGCTGTCCAAAAAATTCAATGAACCAGAATTCAGCTAATGGATTCGCTTTTGGTTGACCCGAGGATTCGAGTGCATCCGAAGAGATACGCGCGAATCCGCGCGTCAAAGGATCACGGATGTGATTACACGAAGGTCGTGGGAAAGAGAGAGGCGGACGAGCGGGCGAGTGGTAAACGGGGGGAAAAGGGGTGAGGGAACGGTAGCAAAACTAGCAGGTTCCCGGTCGCCTATAGCTGGAAAGGTCGACCCGGCAGAGTTTGCGCTTAGGAAGGGTTGGCCGGTCAGGACGGGTGCATGCGCCGACTTTATGATGTTTTTTGATGCGACAGCACGGCTGGCGCGTTACGGGAAGAGATGGAGCGCGGAAATAAACTCGAGAGTGCGAGCTTCCTATCCGCTTTTCAGACCACGGTTATGGAACGGACACAGAAGCGTCTCGCGCGCGTGTTTCTGTAACATTGCCCGGAAGGTACGCATAACATTTTCGTAGAATATATACCGCTCCGTTATGAATCGGCCGAGTTCATCTAGTCTCGCTGATCGTCGCTGGCAGTCGCGCTTACGCGACCCGTTTCCTCTTTATAAGCAAATAAGGCAGAATTATGTCCTTGAATACGAAAGTTTTAATAACTTTAGGCACATAACAGAAAACCGAAACCTTTATTAAGTATTTTAATGGACCGAAACCGGAACCGAACCGATATTTTCGTCCGGTCCGGATCCCTAGTTTTAACCTGCATTCTGTTATGGATTTTATATGAAATTTTGCATTGAAGAATACTTTAAACAATTATTTAAAATATGCTATGTAAAAATAATATATTTGAATAACTTTATCTCGTAACCTTTGATATATATTCGAAATAATGGTCGAAATGGTTGAAATATATGATAAATAAAAGCAATATTGAAAAAAGTTTTTATGAACAAAAATTTCAAATTAACATGTTTTTTCACAATTACGCAGAATATTAACTTTTTATTTTAATCAACGTAGAATCTTAACCTTTTTATTTTAATCAACGTAGAAACATAAGATCACGGTGATTGAATGCACAACGGAATATTAATATTCCGTTCAACCTGATGCGCTAATTTAAAATAAAATTTCAAAAACCACCCACCACCCCCTATTTATATATTCTTCTGTAAAAAATGTTTTAAAAATACCTCAAAATAAATACCCATACATTTTTACCAAAAAAAGTTTAAACTGTAATATCTGGATAATATTGTAATCAAAATTCTAAACTAATTAGTAATATTTAGCATATATAAATTATTAATATATATTCATATTAATATATATGCTTCAATATTTGTATAAATATATATTAGTATACACGCACGCGCGCGCGCGGACAAATAGAAAACGCGACAAAATTATTAATGCGCAAACCGACTTAGTTAATAAGAGGTTGCCACTAAAAGAATTCTTGCTGATGTTTACTACAAATATTAATATAGTAATTTTCAAAGCCCCGCGAAAATCGTGTAAAAATATGCAAAAAAGGGTATTTTCTCTTCGCTCGTCGCTCTTTTGCTGTTTCATATAACAACGTTGGGTAAACATGCAGATTATAATTGAGCCGAATAATTTTATTATGCTCGTCATTTGTCTCGTGATCAGAAAACATTTGGCAATTAAGCATGACCCTTATTTCACGCATAATTTCATTATAAGAAATGCTTCAGGCCTGTAATGTTCGATCAGGTCGTGAAAGGTATTTCGAGAGTCGCACGTATTCAATTACGTGCTTAACAGGTTGAAAACGAAATTAGCCTCATGAGAGCGACCGCGCCCAACGGAATTCGGCCCGTTGAAATGCATTCAAAACTCGTCCGCATCACGCCATGCATTTTGGCCTGCACTTTGATATCATTATCCACAGGCGCGTTAAACATTTCAGGAATGTTAGCGGTACGTATCTATACCCGTGACATATGTTTCTGGTGATTTTCGTACGCGCGCGCGTATTCAGGCACGCGTATTTGTGAACCGCGTATATAGATTTCTGCCGCTCAGAACGTCGATTATTCACACAGTTATATCTATACTAGTTCTACAATACCTATCCTAATTCCTAATATATTCAAGCGAGATCAAAATAATTTCGGTTATAAATAGGTAGGTATAATTCGAACTTTATTTTACTAATAATGTCGTATACAATACATACACACACACAAACACACACACACGCACACGCACACGCACACGCACACACTCACACACACATTTGCAGTATTTAAGAATCTATTTTTTGTTTCACATAGCGAATTCGCCACATAACCGAAAGCTGCAGATCAAGACGTTCGAGCGCCGTACATTACGGATGAATATATCCCGCGTCCGCAACGCTCTAATTTGAGAGACCGGGTGCGATGTCTCGTAATCGATGACAAAGTACGTATTCGTGGCTGTTACCGGTGACGAATCGCTTATTGCTGAAACAATATCGCGCCGTTACCTCTCGGTAAATCATCGCCCCCAAAGCGATCGCTCTGACCCCGGAAACTCTAATTATCTCCGACGTTCCCGAGGCTCTCGCGATGTGACGTACAAGAGATGATATCTGCTTTCCTCGAAGTTCATGGCAAAACTTTGTTTTCGCCGGATCGCCTAAGGACTCGTAAGCTTTCTCGTAACTGGCCCCGCGAGCGAAAGCGTCAGGATCTAATAATCTTTTGTTCGGAGGCCGCTGGCGGCTGTACATAAGGCGCTCTCTTACACCGCAAATAGTCATTTTATTGTGATTCACCCTGCAGAGACTTAGGTGAACCGAGCTCTACGCAACCAAGTGAAATTATCGAACTTCTCGTGTAAATGAATTACATCAGTGATTTGAGTTTGTCGGCTTATTTTAAATGGAATGTAAGTAGAGTAAAACTGTGTTTCCTTGTATAGCGCGATATTTACATTAACAAAAGACGCTGATAAGCAAATTCATATTTGTTGATTTTTTTTAAGGTCTTAATCTTTCTCTCTAAATAGAATTATGTCGTTGGCTGGAATATAAGATATTCGTCATTTATTAAGAAATTAAAATAAATAAATCGTAATTGTCGGTTAAATCGATTAAAAATTTTTTTAATACTAATCAATAAAAGAACGTTGCATTTAAATAATGATACTACCGCCGATATAGGTATTTCAAGAGATATCTCAATGTTTTTATCACATTCTTTACAATCAAAACTAAAAAATTGTTATTTTAACTGTTAAATAACAACTTCGCGCGCTTTAACTGAAAAATATACTTTGCGAGAATCATGCAGATTGTGCACTTTTGAAAAAAGAAGAGCAAAACACACAAAGTATTACGATTGATACCTTCTAATCTGGCCAAACCAAATGGTAAATTTGCAGTATAATCGGGCGTAGATTTCTCTGACTGTATCCGGGACAAAAATGTTTTTGCGAGTACAATTATTGAAATATAATAGCATCACGATGAAACGCAACGGCCATCATTTGCGTTTGCTGACTAGTCTAAGTGCAACCACCATTACACACGTCAGGACTAAATGCTTTATGCATTAACGACGAGATCGAACATGCACGTGAGGCAACATCCCCGAATACACGGAACAAATGGATTCGATCTTGGAATTACATTTACAAATTAGCATTCGTGCACCATACACATCACCGATATTCTGCATAAAATTTACTAAATAAATTTGCAATAAGAAGGAAACTATCTCGTCCTTATAACGGTCATAATAAAGTAATTACAATGGTCAATGGTCTCCGTGATTTCGATTTATAGATCAATAACGATTTCAATCTTTTTTCCCCCCAAAAAAGGAGCCTTATTTATACTGATACAATAACCACAAATATGAATAATTACGATGTTTTTATATAATTATAAATTCGGAAAAAACATAATTAATCTTGCGGCTTTTGCTCGAGGATCAAAAATGGAACGGTGTCTTTGGCGAATCGTGGCCTCGAATGATGGCCTCATGCAAAGACCTTTACACATGCAGCGATAAGTTAGCGAAAAAGTTCGCTTGCTCGTTCGAATGCAACGATATACCGAAGCGCGCAATGTTCACGAGGTATATACGCGCTTGTTATAAATGCCGCTTTACGAGGCACTCGAAGCAATTACAGTCTCCGCTGTGTCAGCGAGTTTTATCGTACTGGCTCCGAATTTATGGGTCTCTGCCTCATCCGCCGTCGGAATATTTTTAGCTTCATCGGTTTACGAACGACTTAACAGCCCTACACGCACGCACACACATACACTCAGCTCTGCCTAACTCTTTTCTTTCTGCAGCTTTACGCATGGGTTACACATGTATAAAAAGTGTGAAAAAGGCTCTCTCTTAGCTTCTAATTATATATAAAATGCGAACGGACGTGTGGTGAATGTATATAAATCTTCTGCAGCTTTATATAAATAATATAAAGCTGTAGAAGCTTTTCATTAACGACAAAACAAGTTCTCCTCGGAAATTCTCGGAAATGTGTAAAAAAATGGTCTCTTTTACCTTCAGATTGTATTATATAGATTTGTAGAAGTTTCGTTCCCATATACCTTCATTAACACATTTTGTTAGATACATTATGTTAAAACTATAAGAATTTAAATTATATTTTTAATCCGCTAACAAATTATTCATGTATTTTTCTATAACTTTCTCTCTTTTTTATTTAGTTTTTAATAGTAAAATGTATTTGATTTCACCAAAGTAATTTTGTTGGTGCATTCCCTTTAGTTTTAAAGATTTTACACAAAATAAAGTAATGAAAAAAATACGAATAAAAGAAAAATACGTTAATCTGTTAACAAATTTGGTTGGACGAACTAGTGCGCAATGAGTGCTCACTGGTGCACATTAAAACCGTCGTACACAAATTGATGTAGAGGGGAAGAGAGAGAAAGAAAGAGATGTGTGTGTTTAATACAAATATGTAAACCGGTTAAACCGCAAAATCCACAATATTCTTCATTGTACTGTTTGAAAAAATATGTAGCTTATCATTTAAGATATTTGCATTTCACTCTCGGATTAGATCAGTATACAACATTTTTAATATGCACTACTACGCACTATAGTGCGTCCAATAGAGCTCGCGCGTATAAACCGGTACATGCGAATATGTATGCTGCAATAGTTTCCCACGTAGTTGCAAATGGGAGCAATTTAAGCAGTTATTGTGCCATTGATATTTCCGAGTCCAAGAAATAAAGAATTGTACGATGCATCATGATGCTGGATGATGAGTTTCGTGCTTTACATATATCGGAAATACAACATAGCAAGCGCGCCTAGCATTATTGCAATTTATTGTAAGAGGGAACAGAGAGAACATTCAGTAAATCTTTCTCCATTTGAAATGAGAAATAAATTAATTGCGACACATTTCGTATCGCACTAACAGATTTGATTCTAATTCTCACGTTTGCAGATATATGGTTTTCAAGTAATCCGTAAAAAAAACGCGCAGATCGCAGGTCAGAACGCTTCAAATGGAACAAGTGGCGTCATTTGAAGATGCTGAGTTGTCAAGTGATATTATACAAGCTGCAGACATAAAGTTGTTCACAGATAACTTAGACGAAACGTTTTAGACAGGAAGGCAAAATAGCGTTAGACACAGAAGACGCATACAAATAAATTCATCTAGTCGAAGAGCGGAAGAACATGTATCCAGAAGAGATGCAGACCAAAATAAAGAAAATTCTTCCGATACACAGAGGACAACAGTTACACATATGCAATAATGCAGACGACGCAACATAAGGAATCTCAGATAATCGATAATACTTCTGATTTCGAGACTGAGCTCACAAATACGCAAATAACGCAACATGAATCTCAGATAATCGATAATACTTTTGATTTGGAGACTGAACTCACAAATACGCAAATGACGCAACATGAATTTCAGATAATCGATATTACTTCTGTTTCGGAGACTGAATTCACAAATATGCGAGATGTTACATCAATATATGATATTCCGGAAGATAATTACGGATATTTTTAGTATTCATTCACAAACACAAATAAAATGCCTCCGTAGAAGATCCTCCATTTCACGCTGTAGACTGGACTCTGCAAGATGCTGAAAGTACATAAAAAAAATATTCCCCAGACATTTGTAGTATTTGTACGGTATGTTACACTACAGAGTACTTAACGGTCTATCATAGAAGACGGTTGCAATGACATCGAATAGTGCCATAAATAAGACGAAGAAGAAGAAGAAGGCATCGAATAGTGAACCAGAGACACATGATTCATCCAATTCATCGTCACACGGTAAATCTGATGATGAGGTACCGCTTGAATATTATAATCCAGAAAATTTAGAATTACCTGAATGCCCATGAATGTAGATATTAAAGGGGAAGATTGGTCCCGAAGTCCTGAAAGACAACCAATCTAGAGGAAGAACCCCTCGAACAAAAATTACCCAGCCCTTCAGGTTGGGGGTTAAAACGTCAGACTGGTTCCCTGTCTCTTATAAAAACTTGTGTTACCAAAAAGCCTAACAAATCCCTCGGAAAATCGGATGGATCACACGGTAAACGACAAAGGTTGAGGAAAAGGACTATGAACATGGTACTTGGAACGTACAAGGGACAAGAAAAAAGTGGAGGAAATTACCCAAGAACTTAATAACTTAAAGATGGACAATATATATATATATACACATTAGTATTATAACCTAGAATAACATTAAAAAGAAATAATTTAACATATTAATTTCCACATAGTTCTTTTTTATTAATCGGATGAGAAAGATCTTCGTATATTTAAGTGAATGTTTGGACGGGGAAGGGCTCCACCGAAGAATATGTAAATAGGATATAAGTAGTTTTCGGAAGTTCAGCCCTAATTTAAAATTAATTTTTCATTAGCGAAATTTGTTTACGAGAAGCTACGCTTGTTATTACAACGGCCGGTCAGAGTAACAAAACGATAATAAAGAAATAATTCGTAAGATCGTTATTCTCATTGGCAGGCCCTGTCCCAATCGCGATCGGATTTCAATCTATGCATATTAGACCCTAATTGCGATTGTAATTTCCGTGGAAAAGTCTCAATTCAGAGGCGAATCCTCATCGTCGCCGGGAGAGAAACGCGGCTCTGAATAAAAAGTACGCATAAATCTTCGGCCCTCGGCGAAGCGATTCGACAGCCAATTACGTTACCAATGTTGAGGTTTTTTTGCGACTTGTACTTTGCCGATGGAAACGTTCCAGCGGCGATCCCCGAAGGAAATTTACGGGTCACCTAATATCGCACTCGGAAAAGATTCCGGCGCGAGCGCGCGCGCGTCGCTTTGTCGTCGATCATAACGGCAAACAGTCGCCAGCGATAAATTAATTGATTAATTAAATGAGGCGCCGAAATCGCGGACCATATATTTGCATGGAGGAATATTTAATCGAGATCAGATTTATATATTTTCGGCATAAAGAACTTAATTACGTAGCTCATCTCGTATCGTATTTATTCACATCTAACAAACTTGCCGTATTAAGCAGAATATTAAAATTAAATTGAATGAACAATTACATCATCCACGGTGCCTCGCGCGTGTGATGTTTGCTCCCATACAGTATGGAGGTCATAAAGGAAATCGATCTCGATGAAACCAAATGCATAGTATTATATTAAATTAATAAAATAATGTATATCAAAATAATACCACGTTTAGGCTCATTCACATATTTTGATATTACCGTTTGTCATGCAATAGGTTTTTCTACATTGTTGCATAACACAATAATTAACATTTCTTCGATGTAAAAAACATCCTAGATATATCCTTTTATATGAAAATATTTAAAAATGTTAAAGTTTGTTTGTTTACTTCAACTGAGGCTGCATATATAATTTTAGAGTTACAAAATAAAAATTCACTTTCTTACGTTTGAAGAGAAAAGCATATATTATTTATTTGATCTTATTTATTTTTATGTATCAATGGTTTTTTAAATTACCGAAAAGTTAACAAAGAATTAAGAGAAAAAATTTAACGTCAAGTTCAATATTGAAATTTAACCAAATTTGCGTCATGACAAATTTTAAATTACATTGTTATAAGGCCAAGCCCGGATTATATAAAGAATTCATGATTAAAGAACCGCATGGTATAGATCTGGGACATTCTCTACAAAAAGCAAAGCAAATTAATCAATGTGGAGAAAATATGAAATTGCCAAGCCAATTAAAGAATAGTATCGCATCCAGTATTTACGATATCGTTGGTGTAACGAACAATGGCGGTAATAGATAGCTGCACTTTTCTGTGAAAAGCCCGGAGACGATTTAATCGGGAAGAAGTTCTCTCGAGGACTATATTTAATATACGTTATCCGAGTAACGTAAGATTAATTTTACGCTCCCGACCCCTTGCGCGACGTCCTTTAGAAAAGTCTCCTTTCAAAGCCGAGGCGAACCTATTTCAAAAACTCCTTCATTTCTGCCTTAACAAACCGATTTTCCAAAGCAACTTCTTAATTAATAAAAGACTAGCGTGGAACATTTGTGCATTTATTCGTATACGAATAACGTTACGCATTCAAGCGCAAATTCTATTCCGACAATTCGGACTGCACAAATATATTTTATGAAGAGCACCTCGCAAGCGCGGCACTATTTTTTGAAAACCCGCATAATCCGCAATGATTAAACGCTTTGCAGACACTTTAAAAGTAAAGACTGTAAAGTGATACGCGTACTAATGGACGTTTTTAAAAATATGTCTGTGTTAGATATACATGTGTTCAAAGTGCAAATTAATATATGTATTTTAGTAACTCATAGAATTATTACATTAGATATCTGCATATTTTACAATCGGCCCAATACTAAGCCAGTATAACTAATATAATACTGGTCCAGTATTGGGCCGATTGTAAAACCCTATATATATAAGTATTTGTTCGATATTCAATATCTCGAGTTACAGTATCGAAACATAATTAAAAAGTAATATTAGCTGCTAATTAGCATGAGCTCATATTATTTATTAAAATTAATCTCTTTTACTTTGTCTTAATTTTAATTCAGATAAATCAAATTTTTCTTAATTAACAATCTTTTTGAAAGAAAAACCTAGACAATAAGTCGAAACTCCTAAATTTGCGAGAGATTACTCAAGTCACCAACTTTGAGTAATTAAATTTCTGCTTTAAGTTAAATGTCAACAGTCGTCAGTACTTTTACCTTTAACAGCTTATTAAAATAAAATAAATTCAATGTTTCCAGGAAAGTTTTATGGCCAAAATTTGGATGAAAATAAATGTGCTTTTTGATAAATTAAAAGCTATTTAGAGTCGACGGAAAAACGTAAATCCGGCAGAAAGTAATTACTTGCGTTTTATTCGAGCAATTTTCTCATTCAACCAAGTTATTTCTAATTTAATTAAACTTGGAATGTACACATCATATTCTGTACATAAAACATTGGACGCATAAAATATTATATTCTAAGATTTCAAGATATTATTTTCCACTTCTGATATAATAAAGTATTCTGCCCTGCAAATGGAGTTTTTCCCGGTAATACATATATATATGAAAACACGCTTAAAATAACATATTATTAATGCTATTATTTAAGAAAATCTCACGATAATTTGATTAATTTCGCGTTTCTTATGATTCGTTACCGCAAAGAAGCAAACAATACACAATTCATGTAATATAAATTACCTATGTAATATAGGTACCTATACAAACAGCAGAGTAATTAATAAAACATATTATATACATTATAACGGCGTTTATACTGACCGACTTTAATATTTCTAAATGCTTCCTGGGCGCGGTAATTAATTTATATCTTGAGCTTTAGTACACTTCCTAATTAAGCTCTATTCACATTATTCCCTATTCTGGGTAACCTGATTTTCACGTGACCATTCAACCGTAATTTTTTTCGATTAATTCTCAAAGCTTTATTCATTTTTATATAACTAGTTCCAAATATATAATAAAGTGGAACTTTCTCTTTTATATAGGTATATATCCTTTGTCCGGTTTTCATTGTTTTGCAATGATATCTGTGTTAAATTATTGTCCAAATTTAAATCTAAAAACTGTTATCAATATTTGACATAATTTAATATAGACTCGATGCGCCCGAATTAAAATTAAGATTAAAATTAAAAGAGACTGACTTTAACGTGATGTAATACGGATAATTATCTAATATCATTTTTTAGTTAAATTTTGGAATTGCAGCTTAAAATTTGAAATACCATATAACAAGACTGGTCTATTATTATTAATAATATACATTCATGCATAATTTTCAATCAAGGCTATATATAAACAAATAATGCTAGACAATAACAAGCAGATCGCCAGTTATTATAGTCTTTACATTATCTAAGGGATTTTTCTTTACGTTCGATCGTTCTTGAAACAGTATCAATATTAATATAAGTTTACCGTGCAGGTTATTTACATTACGAACGGAATATCGGAATTACACGATGTGTATAATCCAGATTTAATATCACTTGGCGCATTCAATGCAGTCGACGGGAATTATGATCAATATTGGCCCGTGTATACGATAAAAGTTACTGTGTACCCCTGACTATATTTATGTTAATACGTATACAAGGCATCGATATACGTTACGTCCCATACAATGGTCGCGTTATAACAAACCACCGAATATCCGCGAATGCGGCCGGAATCAACTTCCGACCGCGAATCGGAGCAAATCGTAATGCGATCGTTTGTTACTGAACGTGAAAGCTGACAAAAATAATATTTTTAGCGTTTCGGACATCGAAATAAATATTACACGCATTAATATTCATATATTTACGGAACAGCGATTAAAAAAGCTTCATTAGAATTTCAAATTGCGAATATATGTAATATACGTTCTCTGCGAATGTCGCAATGCCCGCAAAAAAAGAAATGTATTAAACATTAAATGTTGTATGTAACAATGTATTTCCCAATGTTCTCTTTATTTGATATTACTATCGTACATCGTAATTATTGGGAAAAAAGTCATAGGTTTTGAAGCAGATTGTGCAAATAAAAGACGATCCTCAAGTAAGATTAAAAAATAAAGTTAAGGAAAAAATATGCAAAATGCTACTCATAGAAAATTGAAAGTAATATGCGCCTCTTTGCAGCTTTGCCAAGAGTTAAAGTAAAATAGATGAGAAATATTCGAGTTACGTTTCACACTTCAATTTATCATTACTTTTAAAATAAACGACTCAAAAATCGAGATATCTGAGAATGCGAACGCGGAAAACTTCTAACACGGATTTGGCGCAAAGCTACGTCAAAACTGGAGCACGACCCGAATGGTAGCGACCCGACCCGACGATTGGTGATCCACAATGCAACGGGTGGTTCGGTAATCGCGACACGATAGAACGACGCGATGGGACCGATTGGCTTCGCACCATACAGAAGGTCGATGTTCAATTATTCGATACCTGTATCGCATCGTACTCTCTCGTACTCTCTCCGCCTCTATGGCATCAGGTATAATTTTCTTTCAAGTGGATCTCGTGTGACGATGGTACCGCGACGAGGGGTAGAGGACGAAAAACGGAAAATGCGAGTACGCGGCGACGCTTCTCGAATAGCAAAATTTCAGCCGCGAGAGCATTCGTATTCGATCCTATTTGCTCGTAGGAGAGAGAGAAAGAGAGAGAGAAAGAGAGAGAGAGAGAGAGAGAGAGAGAGAGAGAGAGAGAGAGAGAGAGAGAGAGAGAGAGAAATGGGGAGAATACATGACATTTTCCCCAAAAAAGTATTGTCGATCAAACCGGCTGTACGGAGATCGCGTGCAAAATCATTTTCCTGTCGCATAGAAATTCATATCTCAATATTTTATAAACGTCCGTGCGAGCATCGTAAGCAGAATCGTTCGGAAATATAAGACAGCCCGGAAGTCAGAGAACCTCTCGTAAAAAGCCACGAATGACCGGCGATACTTCCTTGTCATTGAACATTTCATATTTTTATCTCGAAGAAAAAGGATGTAGATCCTAATACCTATAATATCTCCAATTTAAGGTCGATTCAGATATAACCGTGCCGTACCCGTACGGGCCTACGCACAAGGATTTTCCTAATCGTTTACGACTCTGTCGTAAGTCATAAGCCGATGGATTGACGTTAGCGTATGTCGTATCGGTCACGTATGCGACGCATTTTTAAACAGTCCCTCGTCCGGCGTCCCGTCTCAGCCCTCAGCGAATTATGTTATCTCCGGGGAAAACGTCACGGCTAATAATACCGGGGGTTGCAACAAATGCGCCGAGAACCAAGAGGATTACTGGGGTTACGATAAATCTGGTCACGGTAACGCCGTAAGATTTACAATCTGCCTCGGACTCCGCGCCGGATGATTTAGAACCGAGCCAAATTCGTGCAACGGGCATTATTCAATGGCAACGTTACGACTTATCTTTCGCCGCCTGTTGCGCGGTAAACTCGCTGTTTTTCATACGACAGTAAAAGTTGCGTCGATGCCTCTGCAGTTAAAATTTACGACGCCTAGCGCGTCGGCTGCGAGCAACGCGCCGGACATTTCAATAACATCGACGCACCGGTCGATACCGTTGTTGAAGGAATGTCCATTTTTGGAATTTTTTACACGTTCAATCTTAACTTTTGTCGGATTATTTTAGCTCAACGGCATCAAGATCTCCAATCAAAAAGTCACGAATCTTTATTAATGTTCCTCACTTCTATAGAAGACTGGAAAGTACATTTTATAAAAGAATGGAATGAATGTAATTTATTTTGTAAGAACTTTATAGAAATATTTCTTTTCTTACTCGATTTTTATTTTTGTAATCGTTTATTTATATTTGTATATTTGTTTTTGTTTTATTAATCTCTCTTAAGAACTATTTTATTTTGAGATAAAATCAAAACTTCCGACTTCCGGAATGAAATACTTATCGTAAATAATCCCATGACCAAAGTCGAGGAAACTGCGTTCTCCCCGGTATGCCCTCCACGGAATTCAACTCTTGTCCCTATAACAATTGGAAACGTTTATTGCTTCGTTTCGTATGGACGATGCCCCGGGGGCTCGTTAGTAGCGTGCTGCGGCATTTCTATATTAAAGTGGCTTGTTAGTCCGTTAAGCCCAGTGTGACTTGGTGGCTCGATCCGATCCAGCCATCCCCTCATATCTCACCCTAGCGAGGTAATTCATTCCCGCGAAAACACCGGAAGGATTATTATCGCACTCGCGTACTTGGGAGGAAGGGTAGGATGAGTGCAAATAATGAAACTACTTCGCCTGATCAATATCGGAAACTTTGTGACGCTTCAAAGTAATCGCCACATGATTGGATCTCTCCTTTCCTTTACAGGCAAGTATATAGGTATATAATTATAATGACGTTTTTACGAACGATGTCTCTACTTCCACGATCGAAGCTCCATGTAATATTTATCGACCATTACGCAAAAGTGAGATTCAAATAGTGTCATTATTTCAACGAGAAAAACTGCGTTTGACATTTATTATTCATTATGCAAACTAAAAATCCAAGTTTAACTTCAAACAAACGGAAAATATAAATGCAATATTTATCTTTACTCTAGTTTTTTTAGATTCAATAGAGCAAAATCGATCATATGTCTTATTAAAATCATAAAATAATGACTTTATTGTTGTTACTTTCTCATTGAAAAATGATTAACAAAATTTTAGAATCTTTAAAAGAGTTTTCTAAATTTGGTTGAGAAATTTACCTCGCCTGTGGTACACGTGCTTATAAAGGTATTACCGCGCGGAGAAAATTTCGTAGGATGATGCCGGTCTTGTAAACTTCTCATCGTGTTTTACCGCGTATTTACCTCGCGCTTAAATCTCGAGTGCAATTTATCGCGATGCTAAGATCGCAGATACCGAGGTCAGACCGCTTTTCCGCGGTAAATGCGCGGGGGTCGCAGCGTGTGTCCTCGTAATGATAAGGCAGAGACATCGCTTATGCATCTGCGGCAGACGCCCTCCCGATTCTATATGAATGGTTCGCTCATTATTACTAACAAAAGCAAGGGTGAGCGGTGTTACGAATGGGCGGGTAAATCTCGCCCTCTGCGGTCCTCTCGCGATCTCACCGTTCCCCATTCCGGCATGTAACGAGAGAAAAATGAGGCCTCCCGCAGAGCGAGGAAAAGGAAAAAGTGGTGGACGGGGGTAGAAATAAAGTAAGGGGAAAATAGTGGCTATTTGTGGTATCTCTAAGAGTAAATGTTAATGCGAACGAATTCTTTCCTTGTTTTTCTTTAAGTTGAGGTCGGGTGCCAAAGATTTATGCACCGGCACCGGCAATGCGATCTTGTAAACAATATGAAAGAGGATTACCATCGTAATAAAGTGCGGTATGCGAGTTGGGAATTTGAATTCTCGACTTAATACGTGAGCAGGGAGTAACGACGCTCGCACGTAACGGATAGTTAGCATAATGTTTGCAACATGCAAATGCGGTTGCGTCAAATTCAGATTGTTAATAACGTATAGCATGCAGAGCCGTAACGTTTGAATAGCACGATTAACAAATAATAATGTGATTCGCATAGAAATTCACATGGTATCACGGGTTATTGGATGTTCGCTAATATAACCGTGCCTTTTAGACACGGAATTAGCAGCGATTCTCAATAGAACGTGAACATGCGTGGATTTGATGCGTAATTGATATAAGTCAATAGCAATACATACAATATGGATTGAAAAGATATATATTACTAATTAAAGTAACATTCATAAAACTATCGCATTAAATGCTTTTACATCGCCTAATGCTGTATTTATAATTTTTGGGAAATAATATATAATTAGAGCGAAAAGGATTGTAATAAAATATGCGGAATTATTCAAGACAGCATATCAAATATACAACACGGAAAACATTTTCAATACGGAAAACATTTTCATAAAATAATAAATCTATTTTTCCCTTTTCTGATGTAATGTAAAATCCAACCACTTAAGCAGCTTCCTGCTTTATAATGCGCTCGGGATGGAACATAATATTTCTATTGAAATAGAGTGAGGCAAAATTTTTTATACAATAGAAACTCTTTTTCATTATTCGTAGGTATCGTAAGTATAATAAACAATACAAGATGAATCTCGTATTTATAGAAGTGGTTGTAAAATATATCTTTATTTCACAAAAAAATAAATTTTGCGATAAAATTTCGAAATCATGAGATATCAAAATTAAAGTTAAAAACAAAATTAAAATAAAAATTGAATCTTAAACTTCTAACATCTCTGCAGAAATTGATAAATATTTCATTAGTTTGCTAAAACCAAAAAATAATATTTCTTGTTTGATGTAATTCTTGAATAATTTAAATAAATTTTAAATGGAAACTGTTAATTTTGAATATTTGTTGCACTATTATGAATTCGGAAAATATAAAATCCAGATAATACGCTTTTCTTACAAATTAACACTATTTGCTTTTATAAGTAACGACATTCAAAAAGAAGAAAAAAAAAGTGTTTATTTGTCTCTATGTCTCGATTTTCTCTGTATTCTGCAAATAGCTTTTTTTTACTTTACTTCAAATTTATGTTTTATGTGTAATAATAACAAACATCCATATTATTTTCTATACGCTTACGCACGCGTTCCATCCATTTTCATTATATAGTGATTAAACAAAAATACGTTGATCGGTCGCTTACATTTGCAAGTGAAGTATCGAACACGTCACGATTTATTTCGTTCAAATTAACAAGTTAAATGGATTTGATGCGTAGCAATAATTTGTGAGCCCGATACGTCTCTTAATGCTAGTTCGCGCAGCGTTTATCGAGTCGGCTGTTTGTCACCGTGTCAAAATTCGAATATTAGCTGATCAATCCAATAATTTCGTCGAAATGGAACGTTGCGTGCGTTGTACACTCTGTGGAAGATTTGTTGTTGGTCAATAAAAGCGACATACGAAAAACAAACGACAGAACAAACAAGAAGCGCCGGCGTTCTAATTTTTTATATAGCACATCTATAGAACCAAAAAATAAAAATGAAAAATTCGCGCAATTATATCGTAATGTTTTTCGCGGTGCGAAAAACTGACCGCGGACGTCCTTTCTCCGTGAACGCGTCGTCGTGCGATAAATATTTCACATCGCGCTTTCATTATACGCGAGCGGTTACGTAAAATAACAGAAATATCTCGCTTATGATTCACAGTAGCGATTCATAACAGCGAGTGCATTCGGTCAGCCGGTCGGCCCTTATTATCACGATACGTCATTTACGAAACGGAATTATTGTTTATTACCTAGCCACAGTGCGCGCGCGGGGCGTAAATTCACGACACTTCGCCGAGCCGCTTTGCCGTCTATCTCGGCTACACGAGCACTTGCTGCTACGCGTTCTATTTTGACATCATTGTCAGAAACGTCGATTACACGTTATCGCGTTGTTAACAGCGACCATTATATCGAGGCCGAGCGCGTATTCTCGACGTTAGACCGTCTTTATGAGACATCCTCCTGGAACGATCCGCGAGTTGCGCAACACAACTGCCTCTCTTTCTCTTTATCTCAATACGAAATTTATAATTCGCCCGCTTTCTGCACACATGTATGGACAGGTATGTTTATATACGACGACACATGATTTCTTTGTTTTCACCGGTTTTCATCCCATTTTCGCGTGAAAAAAGAGAAAATTATTCCAGGAAAAAAAATTCATTCCGCAAAGTATTTGCAAATGTAAAACTTAATGCTCAACGAAAATTGATATTGCTCGCCAACAAGAAATATTTTCGACTTACTATGAACAATCAAACAAAAGTCAAAAAACATTGTTGATCCGTGCATCGATTAAGAAGACACCAACTGCATCTAAAAGAGATCCCTTTTTGCCGATTATTCCCAGAAAGAGTAGAGAATTCAATTACAAATATTTCTTAACAGACAGCAATGGCATTGAGCAAGAAGTATGTAGATCATTCACGCTGGGATGCTACTAGATTACTGCATCTTCAATGAATCGAGCAGTAAAATCGGCACAGTCGAATCCCATCAGCGCATCAGAAAAAAGAGGAAAAAGTCCCTCAGCGAATCGAACTAGCAAGACACTTAAACAGGGTGCTCGGAATTTTATCAACCGATTTCCAAAGTATGAATCACATTATGATAGATCAGATTCCGAGAAGAAATACTTAAATTCAAATTTAAATTTAGCAATAATGTACAGAATGTACAAAGACGACTGTGAAGTCACGAACGCAGACTTTGTATCCGAGCATATGTTTCGAGACATTTTCAACTATGAATTTAATTTGAGTTTTAAAAAACGATACACGAACACATGTAAAACCTGCGATATGATAAAAATGAACTTAAACAACAAAGATCTGCCGAACGAAGAAAGAGTAAAATTTGAAAATATGCAAGAAGAACACGACGACTTGAGGAAAAAAATTCACGCAAAGTTCAAACGCAACGTTAAAAATGCAGATGAAGATACGATCGTTCTAACGTTCGACTTGCAGAAAGTACTGGAAACACCGTCAGTGACAACTGGTATCGCATTCTACAAGCGCCAACTTGCTACTTACAATCTATATATTGTTAATGAGATTTCAAATCAAGGTACGTGTATTTTAGCATGTATAATGTAAATCCAATTGTGTTATTGTATGGAGAAAAATTCTGACCTCGGATTCGGAATGAGCGGGTCTTTTTACCCCTGTACGTTCCGCCCACCGCGAAATCTCGCTTACTTTACCCATTTTTTATCCATTGTTTATTTATTGCAAAAATAGAAATTTTCGAATTTTTCAATTATGACCTCTGATAATTATTATAATTATTATGACCTCTAATAATTATTATTCTCAGTTCTTTTTAGAATATTTTTTATATTTTAATAATTATGTTATTAAATAATTTCGATAATATAAAATATGACATACGATTTTGTTTGAATATGATAAGATCTTCATCAATTATTCAATGTTAAATAAGGTAATATATATTACGTTTTAATATCCGAAGTTTTAAACGGTAAAAAAAACAATTTTCTGCTTTTTTGACCTATTTTTATACAAACATAATTGCCTCTTTTTTGCTCGCAATCACAGACATTCACTTTAATCAAGTTGTATTCATTAACGAATTCCGATACTTTGAGCAACTTCGTCAATCGTTTTAACGGTCAGGAATAGGTCAGGGCGGTCAGCGGTGGCGCAAGAATTTAGATCGCGTATTTTCTTTGCGCCCGGACGGTTATTAAAGCCTATAGCAATCCAATAACGTCGTTTGCGACGTCGTTCTCGCGCGTTCAGATGCATTCTTGAACGTAAATTTTTTTCATTGTTCAAGATGCCACACTAATCGCTGACGAAGGAAGAACTCGCGGCCTCACGATTTGGTCAATACAGTGCGTCTAATGTACGACGGCAGATCGGCGGTAAGGGGGTTGGAACGGAGTCGCCGCTCGGGAGCGACCAGGGAGTGGGTAGCGGTAGCGAGAACCGAGACGAGAGCATTCTCGCCGTCCTTTTCACCCTTTACCCATACGACGGCAGCCGGTAATGGAATTGCAAATCCGTCGACATTACATGCCTCTTGGCAACTTGTGATTTCGCGCCCGGTACTCAGCCAACACACGCCCCGTTACGTTTCCCATCCCTATCGTGTTGTCGTTCTTGTCGCTCCGCCTTCGACGCAAGAGTATCCGCTCGACCTCGCATTTCTACCACTCCCCTTGCCTCCTTGCCTCTCATTTTGCCTTTCTCATTTACCTACTTTCCTTCTCTTACGTTTTCCTAGCTTTTCATTAACTATATTACATATCCGTTTCTCCCTTTCACGTTTTACCTTATTTCGCCGTTTTCCTTCATCGCAGTATATCCTTTTCTAATTTTTTGCTCTCCTTACGCGTGCGTTACTTTGTTTTTTTTTTCTCGCTCTTATTTCGATGTTGCTCGTCCTGCCCTGTTTTACTCGACACTTTCTTCGCGACTAAACAAACTTCCGCTTCTTCACTTTCCCTTCTCTTTTATTTCAATCTATCGTTTCACCCTTGTTTCTAGTCTAATACTCAACAAGACCTGAGAACTCGAATTAACTATTTCGGAATCTTCAGGGCGAGCGTGATGCGAAAACGGAGAATGAAAAGGACAGGATGCTCGTCGGACCCAGCTCATCCTCGCTCGCACAAATGGTCCTTTGTCATGACCTCGGAGTCCCTCGGCACGCGTGGAATTTCTGGAATCGCAAGCAGATTGCACACATACTCTGTGTCGTGCTAAGTGTCGAACTCGCTTTGGATGGTGCGAAACTAAGAATCCTTTAACAATTGGACAGATTCCTATGGAATTACGTCGTACCTTCGTTCACATTTCTCGGTCTCGACACGCTTGCCTAACGTTAGAAGCGGAAGAAAGCTCAACTAGCCGACGGATCATTCCTCCACCCCGAAATTTGCACTTAAATTTTACATTTTAGTATCGCTCTCCGACTTTATATCATAAGCCTTACCGCCGTATATTAATAATAATAGCCAGGGTATCGAATTTTAAAATGGTCGCAATTTTCTGCCGTTCAGTCGCAATCATATGAAAATTCTGATATTATGCGCGGAAAATAATCTAATTTTCATGACAAAATTACTTCTTTTCTCTTTCTCGTTCCGATTAGCGCCAGCTCGGAAATGCCCGCGCAGATTGTCAACGCGTTTACAAGAGCGGGAAGATTGGCGCAATTTTACCGTTTCAATTTACGTGCAATTTTATCTCGCATTAAATTATATTATCGCCATTTCTGCACTTGGCCAAGCTGGACAGTACGTATTTAATGCTAAACAGGGCTCGTACTCATTCCCGCAGTGACCAAAGGACTAAACCAAGCATAACTGACCGCGCGCATAAATTTATCGCGAAAATCGTCTTCCAAATTACATGCTCCATATTTATATAAGCTAACGAACCGTGTTATGACTCGTATTCAGAATCCTAAGAGAGAGAGAGAGAGGAGGCCTGGATCCTGGGCTGAATCTAGCAAGTTCAAAATGCCAGCTTTGTAGCGGACTTCATCCGATTAGTTGTAGCTTATTGATAAGAGCGTAGACGCAAGACGTTCTGTGTGTTCATCCAAAACCCTTCGCATAATCGTTGAAGACATGACGTTTACATGAGCAAACGCTCACTTAATATGGTTCGTAATGAAGTTGATACAGTCGAAAGTTCCTTGAAGTCGAAGTGCTTCTAGAGAAAGGAGGAATCTGTCGCCAATTTAAGTGCGATATGAAATTACATTTCTCTCCGTGGAAATATCTTAATAAGTTAGTCTTGAGCTAGAATATTGTTAAAATAAAGGGAATTAGTAAGAGAAATTGGAGAAATAATATATCGTACGATGTACAGTTCTAACGTTTGTTCATTGCAATTGTCTCTGTACAACAGTACACTGAAAACAATATTTGTGTAAAATCACATGATTTTAGATTTTAAAATTTCTTTTGCACAAGTTTTGCAAAGTAAGCCTCGAAAAATTTTTATATTACATTGTCGAGTTAATTTTAAACGAGAAATCATCCTCTCCTCGTATCACGAATTACATTTCACCCTGCATTTTAACGTACTCTGCCACACAATCCACCAGCAGCTGAACCGCGTCTTTCTCGCAGGCGGATCTCTTCAAACACATTTCTCTCGCAATCTCGTCGCCATTTCCGGGCTTTACGTGCCCTAGCGCTTATATGTGTGCGACAATGAATCTGTATTAAAGCGGAGCGAGAATTAGCGATTCGAATTAGTGATTCTCTGACAAGAGGCGAGATAGGTTCGTGAGGTAAGTATCAACGCGCGCAAACAAAAGCAAGGTTCCTGCGCATCCTCAATTTAAATTACTTCATAAGAATTAAATTTTAGTGACACTTTGGACGCGCGCTTTCATTGATGCTTTGGAATATAAAGAATATGTGAATTGAAAAAGCAAACGCGTGAGATATAAAATTCGTTTATTCGTCGATGTGTCGATTCTCTAAGAGCTCGAGTTGGACTGACTAACGGTGTATCAGGCCGAAGCGTAACATTGTTGTCTTTCACGTGCCGAAAAAGAACACTTTATAGTCGATTATTGCCATCTCCGTTTGTAGAACGCGAAGCATAGTGACGACAGTACCGTCATAAAGCTGTCGTCACTTCAACATTCCTAAATTGGACTAGCATATCGTCATCTGACAATAAATGGACACATGCGGCCGTGTTAAATTTCAATGGGAGTGAGAGAGACGAAGGGTTAATTTAACCCCCTTGAGAAAGGGGGAGGTGGCCGGTGAAATGCGAACATGTGCGGAGGTGTGCGAAGTCAGGGGTGAACATCGGTGTAACGGATGTATGCTAATGGAGAGATCTCGGGAGATGTCTAACATCCACCGGCCTGAATTGCCTATATGTAAACGAGACTACGTTTCCATGTTTATGGATCTTAGCCAAATATATGTTTAATAAACGGTGAAACTTAGTCGGGTATCGAATCGCTGGAACTCGAAATTTATTACCGTCACATGCATAAGCCGGTATTAACCCGGCGATAAGTTTGGGATATGCATATCGAGTCGAGACGATAGCTCGGTTATCGAGATAGTGTATTATTTTGAATCGCCGCGCAATCTGCAGCGGAAGAGATTATCTCCGAATTTGTCAAAAGAAGTACACGATTCTGAAGATTAATCCAACTTTTGCAAAGTGCTCGTATTTAATATTCTTTTAGAAAAGAAGATCAATTCTAAACTTATCAAAGACACGATTGAAAATTAAAAGGGTCAACGGTTCTGAAAGAATATCTTTATACAAGAATCGTGAAACGTACGGCAGAAAAGTATGACGGTACTCGTAAATGTTTATATAGATGCACATACGTGCATTGGCGTGTAGCGGAGGTGTAGAAAGCCGAGTAGAGCTTGCTAAAAATCGCTGATCCATGTAACTACTGTGATACTACGTGCTGAAAATGTCGCAGTCCCTAAAGATCCGAGTGTATGTGCATCGAATTTTTGAAGACCCCGAATGACTGCAATAATTCGGGATATTGTGCAGTCATGTTCGTGCAAGTTCGAAAATAGGAGCAAAATAGCAATAGGTACAGTAAGACCGATTACAATAGAAATTAATAAGGCTATCAAAATTAGTAATTATTTTCATGTAACACAATCAAATAATATTTCGATTAAAAGAGCACTAATATATCTTTTTAAACTTATCAAAAATTCCTCAAGAATAATATTTATGTAATTGTTGTAAACACAATTTTTTTTCCATTTATCAATGTCTATTAACGACGGTTGTTAAGTTATTTATATTGAAAATTAATAAAATGTCGATTTAATATTTATTAAAAAAGATTTGTGGAAGATTTTTCTTTGGCGGTCTCATTTCTTTGGCACACAGCCAATTCCAACGAGCTTTCTTCAAGACGGATAACGTCCGTTTAACTCTTTCCCACCGATATCCGTCGACAATTATTGAATCGCTTTATTTATGATAAACCGTTGATAATTAATAGATCATCAATCTATCGTTCGTAAACGAGGGCTTCCAGGAGGCTTGTTAAAATCAAATATATGGCACATAAACGCAATGTTAATTGTAACTTAGAATGCAACTGGGACAGCTTCTTATATAAAATCGATTGTCTCCTACAGCTTCTCAACGCCGCATGAAACATATCCGTTGTATCAATTATTATCAAATTATTATTGTTTTGCAAATCAAAATATTAAACGTAAACTCACCCCTTTCAAAAATTTGGTATTAATCTGGCTCATATCAATTTTAAGTTCAATCTCAATCGCTTGATTATGCATTATATGGACATATACTATATAAATACATATATATATGTATAACTAACAAACTTAACACAGAAATTATATTACAAATTACTTTTTCTATATTTAAATATATATTGTCGTTGCTGCTTCAAACTAAATATTGCAAATTATCAATTTAAATCGCAAATCGAGACCTTCGTCGTTTACAGCCGCGAACATTGTTCGAGAATCGATATTATATCCCGTTACCGCGATAAAATAATTACATTCGGAACAATGGCCGAGATGAGAGTACTAGATTATTAACAATTTAACACGGGTAGTTGCCGCTAGAGCCACCGGACGGGACGTTCATAAAATCCTAAACCGAGCCCTCGAATGTAATCGCGCTTTTAATAAGGTACTCTCACTATTTTTAAACGTTTGCGCGTATTAGCATACCCCACCGCATTTGCATCGCATTTGCATTTTATCCGTGCCGCGGCAAGAATCACGATTACGTACTGACTTACAAAGTTATAACTGCATTTCAAAATGTGGATGTACAAGAATACCTTTAGAACGACTGTTAATATGAAGTACCTATTTCTGATCACCTCTCTCTTTAACTCTTGCACTTAAAATAATAAAAGGTTAATGTTATTTCAGAAAGCATCTACCTACAATGACTTTTAATTCATTAGAAATGTTATGTAACAATATCGCTTTCTAAAATTTTACACTTGAGAGTTGGTTGTTAGAAACTACAATACGCGTTGTGTGTGTGTGCGTTTGGGAGGAGAGAGGCAAGTATATTACCATAACACGAATTTCCGTGAAAAATGATTAAAGTTCAATTGTTCAATATATTTAATACTGTCACTCGCGCGCGCGTGTGGGGAATAAAGTAAATAGGGTAAACTCAAGTAAGATGACCATAATACAGGAAAGATGGCCAACTCATGTTCATTCGATGTTTCATGGCGAGCTAGATTAAAAGAACATATAGGTTGGCCATCTTTCCTGTATGGCCATCTTACCCGAGTTTACCCTATTGAAATTACACGTCCACTGTCCGGCGCTCTAGCGATCGTAGACTCGGTTGAATTCTTTTGAGCGTGCGCATTTGACAAATCCGAAAATCCGATTTTCCTCGACGAGCGGCCTAGTGAACAGGCGCATCGAAAATTCGATTTTGTAAAGCTTTCATGTAATATATCGCGCCCAGGCTCCGCGACTCGAGTCACAGCGGAATATGACGCTTAATATAACTCTATATACCCCGGCGAAACGACCAAACTTTCCGAGGGACATAAATTCGCAGCGCGACTTCAAGACGTTCATAAACGCCTCGCTACGTTTCGTACGATTTACGAATGTCCTAATGAATTTATTAACGTAAAGTTTAAGCGTCTGCGGAAGGATGTACGGAATTCGTTCGCGCGAGAGGCGAGCTGGAACATTTTCCTTACCTTTTTATGCGACTCAACTTCAAGCGATTTAGATTTCGCATTTTTAATAGCGATAAAAGTTCATTGATCTGTTTCAAAATAATAACTCCGAACTTTAATAATTAGAAACGATGTTATACATTAGAAATAAAATTTAGTAAGTAAAAAAAATAAAAAAGTATATTTCTTGCCAAATAAATAGATATGTATAATAAGAAAAAACCTTCAATGATCAAAATTAGTGCTCTCTCCAAGACAACTCAGAGAAATGCTTTGACATCAGAAAGTTGAAGATTTATTCAGAAAGGAAAAGCCTTTTCCTTTAGGTTGACTACAAGAAGTGATCACGTTTCGTTGCTATGTTGCTACTGCAGAAAGAACATAAAAGGTTTGAAATATCTAATACGTAAACTTAATACATTTTTTCCCCTTTATTTAATAAAGTCACTCTTAGAAACTTCTTTTATCTCTTTAATTACATAATATTTAATTATATAAGGTTTCTTTGAGAAGCAGAATTTCGAAACGATGAAAACGACGAGTCTATTGTCACTGAGTTCACAAAAACACTCATTTGCAACGTGACTCACCTCGCATAGAAAGTCGAGCTAAAGTCGACTCGACTGCAAGATGTAGATTGCATATAATGAAATGCAACAAATGGAATGCGAGTGGCAAAAGATTAAAGCTTGTTCCGGTATTCAAAACGCTGCGAGAAAACGAGCTGGGATAATACCGGGTGATTGAAAGGACGGCGTCGGCGTTAAGGCGAACATATACACAGGTCAGGCTTAGCGACGCGACGTGCCGGGCGCGGTATCCGATTTCAAAGCGGGTGATAACTGAAAAAGTATATTATTCGACGGACGCGCCATGCGTAGCGCCCGGTCGTTAGGCAGGAAGTATCACGCGGCTTCCGTCCCGCGGATTACGAGGCAAAGTCGCGAAAAATAAATGACGCCGAGTAGCGAGCAAGCACGTTCCTACCTCATCTCTCTCTCCCTCTCTCTCTCTCTCTCTTTCTCTTCCCCTTTGTCTGGGGCATAATTGCGATAAATCCGCGCTCAAGCCGTGCGCCCGCGGATGCGGGTCATGCTGATAAATTGCGTCGCACGTTCGAGGCGACGAGAAAAGCGCGGGCGGACGACGGAAAAATTGCTCGCGGTCGCCGCGCGTGAGGGATGGAGCGAACGAGTCGGGAGGGATAAGAAACGCCTCGGTTTCTGATATTATATACGGAAACGAACGCTCGGCGGTAACGACACTAACGACTAGACAGCACGGAAAAAGCGACCGTTAGCCAGATAGCTGGCGGCGCGGTCTCCCAGCCCACGTGATGATGTTCGAGCTTTTTTCTTTTTTGGTTTTTCGAGAATAGATTCTGGAGAGATCCACCACGACGCCGGATATCTGTCATCTGTAACGTGTCGTGAAAACGGACGGTGGACCACTTCGCGTGGAGCATTTCTTAAGCAGGGACCCGGACTAGACTGGAACCGAAACCGAAAACCATACCGTTACCGGTACTTTTGTCGAACCGAAACCGTAAACCGTATGGAAATTTTATAAAGCCTACAGGGGTCGAAACATCAATAAAAAAAATCTATTATTGGATAAACATCTTTGTTTCGAATCTGGACGAAGTTTATTTGCCCAGAAAATTAATTCTTCAAACTTCGAAAGTTTACAGCGATTAAAACGTTTTCGTTAGATTTATTCAATGCCGCAGAATTTGTTTACGGAAAACATAAGCCGTCAGGCCTGAGGCTGGCGGTATGGGCAGTCGATTCGTTGGGCTGCGCCACGAAATCCAAATATCTTCCACCAACTGCACTTGGCAAACGTTCTACGTAGTCTGTTCGTAGCCCGGAGCTCATTCGCCAATCACGGTGCGCGCTACTTCTTTTTTCCCCTTTCTTCCACTCACCCTCATACGTGCGTTTACTATTCTTCCTGTGCAAGGGAACATCACTATGTCTCTAATCGTACGTTGTTACGGTTTCCGTTTTTCATCTCGAGTCTCATTACTCCTAGCAACCTGGCAAAAATCACGAACGTTGTATTCGGGCAAAATCAGCGAATCATTAGAAGAAATGTAAAGATGTAACGGTTTTTGTTAGACAGGGATTAAATTTGCATTTGTTGGAAGTCACAATCAGAAATTTTAAATAAACACCTGACATATTTAACAAATCAACTTTGTTTATTATTCGGATTATTACTGGATTCAATTATTATTGAACCATTCTAAAGTAAACTCTCACTGATCTTTCGCACCTGTTTGTGCAACCTCACTCTTAGTTGCCAAATCAATTAAATAGATAAAAATAAAAAAAGCGAAATCTCTATGAAAAGTAAAACTTTATACACACATAAAAATAATCATTCTACAGCCAAAGAAAGTACTTACTTATTTTATTTTATTTCTTTTAAGTAAGTTTTCTTACAACAAAGAATATTTTTTTACTAATAGTTTTCAAATATCTCGACACAAGTCTTTGGAAAGCCAGAATATTGTTTTGAGTAAATGTAATGCTTATAACGACTTTATAGTAGATTTGCGGATTAAGTATTTGATAAATTATGTATCCGCAAATCTACCATAAAGTCATTGTAAGTATTACTTTTACTCAAAATAATATTCTGGCTTTTCAAAGACTTGTGTGTTAAGATATTTGAAAACTATTAGTAAGAAAATATTCTTTGTTGTAAAAAAACTTACTTAAAAGAAATAAAATAAGTAAGTGCTTTCCTTGGCTGTAGATGAATGATTATTTTTCTCTGTGTGTAAGAACGAGAACAACGTAATTTTAATTCATCTTCTGCAATGGTCTTAATTTTTTTGAAGATACGGTACCGGTTTCGATTCCGGTCCTGTATTAATTTCCTGGGCAAATAAACTTCGTCCAGATTCGAAACAAAGATGTTTATCCAATAATAGATTTTTTTTATTGATGTTTCGACTACTGATGCGGATTAATGAGGCAGTTAAAAAAAGCAGAAGCTGATATTAGGCACTTACCGGCCGATGCGCAACAACGGAGTTGTAAGTTGTAACCCTGCGTTGATCTGTAACATAAAAATATATTTACATTAAAGCAAGGTCCAATCGATACTTGAAGTAAATAATCAGATATCTGATTTTAAAATGCAAGGGAGAGAGAGCAATAAGCGAGAGAGAAAGAAAGAGAGAGAGAGAGAGAGAGAGAGAGAGAGAGAAAGAGAGAGAGAGAGAGAGAGAGAGAGAGAGAGACGCGACGTAATCTCTTCTCGCGTATGCCAGAGATCGAATACCGAAATTGGTTAAATCTCGAACGATATTGTACGAATCAAGTCGCGCTTAAAAAGGTGACGGAATCCGCTACAGGACTGACAGGACAGCAAAATAAATAAATAAATAATTACTTACTCCACGGTTGCCCCGCTGTCGCCCGAAGCCTCCCAGGCCTCCTTCTCCTCTCCTCGACCCTCCTCCGTTGATCCGTTGTCGCATCTTCGTCGGCGCACTCACTCACGACGCGACGCGACTCATTCACTCGCGAAAATCGACGATATCGTCGCTTATGATCGCGCGACACTTGGCGATACTTTGCACGACACTCCCGGTATTAATCTCGCGACGCGGTATACGTACTCAGGTACACGACAACGGAAAAATTACGGCGGAGAAGCGATGAACGATGCTACCTATACAATAATACGCGATCCGCTTGACGCCCGTGACGCCGACGTCCCGCAGCCCCCGCAGGTAGACGCTAAAATGGCGGAGAGAATTTCATAAATCACGCGGCCAACTTCACTCGTCACTCGCCACTCGCCACTCGCCAGAAGCAACCGTCACGCGTCGCGAGAACGCTACACTTGCTGCTTGTCAAGCATTTTTGGTAAAGTGCAATTAAATCGTCGATTTATGAACACTGTCTATCCCCTACAATCACCACATACTCATCACCACACTATCAAAAGTACGAAGTTAAACGTACGACGTTAACAGAGACTGTGATGGGGCCTCGGCTCGCGCTAATTAAACATGTAACATGTAACGGCGCGCGGCGTTACTTCCACACTCGTATCTTTCATTCGTCTTCCGAAAACGACGCGGACGGCAAAACTTTACTCCGAAGCCGCGCGACACGACGCGAGGCGTGAGAGGCGAGAGGGGCGAGTCAAGTTGGCGGTTGAGACCAATCATCCGAAAGAATGTGATCGAAAGTCAGTATTACCGAATACGATATACCTCGGTATCCGTATAAATTCCGCGAGACACATGTATATCACAGATCACAGTAATCCGAAATGTGGACGCGGGCGGGCGGGCGGCGGGCGCCGCGGCTAACGTAACGGCTTCTCGGCAGTCGGCGCACAAGGCACAAACAAGTAGTAGGGAAAAAGTGGGAGTAGGTGACTCGGCTCGCCGAACGCGCGCTCGGCGCGCGTCGTGCCTAGTCACCTATCCCCACTCCACCCCTCCCTGCTCGAGCCGCCGTCGCCGCCGAAAAGTCAAGCTGGCGCCGCTGGCGGCGCCCGCGGCCTTGTCCGGACGTCACTGCTCTCGGAATGCCGCGCCGATACGCTGGTATTTCGTTTATCATGCGACAAATTTTTCAAGCACGTTGCTCGGTTGTAAGATAGAAAAGTTCTCGAGCCTCTAGAAATCCTCTATCTCGTAGCGAATCAGTACGCTTGACGACACATGAAATATCAGCCTTAATACACGAATTGCCGAGTCCGGCGCGGGCGACTGAGAGATTACGGAAAACTGATGTGATCTGTCGAATAATTAGTTAATACATATGTGCCTCGCGGGATTTATACGGATACCGAGGTATGTCGCATTCGATAATACCGACTTACCGACTTAATTACGATCACATTCTTTCGGATAATCGATTTCGCTTCTCAACCGTCAACTTGACTCGCGTCTCGCGGCTCGGCGTGTTGGCGTGTGTCGCGCGGAGCTTAAAGCCTGTTCTACAATGAAAACGCAAAACTCTAGCCGCAACGTTGTCGCGACAGCCAATCAGAAGCGTCAATGGCAAAATGAAATTGCCGTCGTTTTCGGAGCACGGATGAAAGAACGAGCGGACTCTAAATCGAGTAACGCCGCGCCGTGTTTAATTAAAGATCACAATCTCTATTAACGTCGTACGTTTAATCGCGTAATTAATCGTGTTTTGATATGTAGTGATTGTGGCGGATAGACACAGTGTTCATAAATCGATGATTTAATTGCAGTTATCCGAAACCGTTTCACGAGCAGCAAGTGTAGCGTCCGCGCGACGGTTCAGACGGTTGCTCCGGGCGAGGGGCGAGTGAAGTTGGCCGCGCGATTTACCAAATTCTCTCCGCCATGTTAACGTCTACCTGCGGAACGTCGAGCGTCACGGGCGTCAAACGGATCGTATTATCATACAGGTAGAGGTAGGATCGTTCGTAGCTTCTCCGCCGTAATTCTTCCGTTGCCGTGTAACAAAGTACGCGCCGCGTCGCGAGATTTATACCGGGAGTGCCGTGTGCAAAGTGTCAAAAGTGTCGCGCGATCATTTAGCGACGATATCGTCGATTTTCGCGAGTGAATATCACGCGTCGCCGCGTCGTGAGTAAGTGCGCCGATGGAGGAGAATCGAGGAGAGGAGGAGGAGGCCTGGGAGGCATCGGGCGACAGCGGAGCAACCGAGGGGTGAGTAATTATTATTCGTTCATTAGTTTACTGCCCCGCCAGTCCGGATTCCGTCACTTTCTCAAGCGCGACTTGATTCGCCCATTACGCGCGCGGTACTCATTATTCATTATTCATACATTACCGTTCGAGCTTTAACGCCGCGGCGCAATTCCGCTATTTCGGTATTCGATCTTCGGCATACGCGAGAAAAGAAATATTAGATACGTCGCGTCTCTCTCTTATTCGCACGGTCGTAATATTAATTTCACGATTTTTCACGGATTAATGCGAACGAGTTAATACGCAGAAATATGCAGTCGCGATTGTTTCTTGTATTAGCATTTTAAAATCACATATCTTAAAATAATGTTAGAAAAATTTAACGGGCGCTACATATAATTATTTACTTCAAGTATTGATTCTTGGACACTATATTAATGTAAAAATATATTTCTATGTTACAGATCAACGCAGGGCTCAACTTACAACTCCGCTGTTGCGCATCGGCCGGTAAGTTATTTGTTTATTTTTTTTTTTATTTTACTCTCGAGGCAATGGATTCGTAAAATTATTAAATTAGAGAGTTATTGCTAAGAGAAAGCTTAGTTCAAATTATCCAAGGATGAAAAATGGTTTGTTCAGTATGTGATACTTCCATATATATTACATATTCATATGAATATTATACGCTAAATATATGCGACATCATGCGACTAAATAAATGAACATTTTGCCGGTTATTATAAATTATTATCACGATTGTACTATAATTCAATGTTTATGTTACCTAATATTATCTAAACAATACCGAGAGAGGGAGAGGGAGAGAGAGACAGAAACAGAGAGAGAAAGATATATGTATATGCACACGCAACTCATAAATTTAAAGTTGCAAAAATACGTTAAATAATGGCTAGTTATCGAACGTACCGCATTAATATCACGCAAATGTTATGAATATAATGCACAAATATTTGCGGGGTAACCGGAAACTTGTCCAATTTATGCTGTGGGCAAAGGAACACCGTTAAATATGAAATGTAAAAGACTGCGTAAAATTTTCAGAGACGTAATTAGCCACTGTTTACACACTCCTTACTACTTACACTTTTATGAGAGAGAGAGAGAGAGAGAGAGAGAGAGAGAGAAGAAAAGAGAGTCTGACATTAATCTATCGTAGGCTGACTTAAATGGATCGCTGCGCTTTACATCGAGCGCAAGCAAACACGAAATTCAAATACAGATTCCGCATACGTAACGGTAACTTCCGCCCGACGGCGGATGTTAATTTATTGATTTCTCCTCTTTTACTCAAAATTGAGGACAGAAAAGGGAAAAGAGGAAGACAGGAGTTTATAAAAAACGCAGTATTAATGTCTCCTTAACTATCACTAACATGAAAGAGTAGATACCATAATTTTGCAGCATTCAAACAGCTTCGTCGCTTTTACATTTCATAAAGAATATTTTTTTGCACTTTTTTAAGTAATATAATAAAATAATAGATTTTATAAGTTTAATACTTTCTATATATATATATATATAAATCTGAATCAGTGACGAGTAGAAATATGTACATCATACATGCAGAAATAAATGAAAATAATATATTTTATACACTGTTTTTACGATATATTTATAGTAAGTATTAGCGCGAAAATTATCTCCTTTTTTAATTACTAAGCCTTTCATATAAACTTCTTTTTATTTCTACTTTTAAAATTATGTAAAACAGTTTGTCTATACTTACAAAAATAGAAGAACTTCTGACATATTAAAAGATGTAGCGTGAGATAAAACAGAAGGACACAATTAAATTAGTTTAATTAAGCGACATCGAAGACGTATATTGACTTATTTTACTCTCGAGGCAATGGATTCGTAAAATTATACGTAGGTAAAATTAAACGTTAGGTAAATAAAATGTATGTATGAGAAATGAGCTGATAAAGAAAAGTACAGGCTTCTAACTGGTTTATACCGCGGGATAAAATAATCGTTCAAACTCAACTTTTCGTTGATTCACTCTAATTTGGAATCGAAGTGCATCGCTAAAATGATAGAATAATATTAGCGGACAGCTTTTCATCCTCTGTTGTGCTTTGATGTAACTGTTATGTTTCCTATCTCCTTCCGCTTTTGCTCGTGTCCCTTCTATATATCTAACGCGCGGATACACATACAGCTGCCGTCTTTATAAACGCCATCGCCAGACTGACCGTCGCCAAAGCGCTCGTCGAAGGAGCCGTTTGTACTCTTGCATTTTTCTACTCGTTACTTTTGAATATATTCTGTACAGTGACAAAGGATGATGCAAAGAAATGGATCGATAGAACAGTATAGGTGAAGAGAAAAATGAATAGCTTTGGATGACGGTAAATGGCGAACTTAAAATTACATAAGATACTATGAAAAGTCCGGTGTTTCCCATTTTGAATATTCCTGCGAATTAATTCTTGTTTTTTTTTTCGAATAAAATACATTATTAACATATATTAACATATTTTCTCTCTCGGACAATATTTTTTGGAACTTATTGATTATAAATGTATTTGATTATAAAATTAATGTTTTACGTAATATTATCTTAAACATTAGTTATTTTGTAACAATTACGTGATTCATATAATATTACATTATATTATTGTCAGCCAGCGGGCCAATTACAAATTAATTCATTTTGCAAGTAAACGTTATCTTTAACACGGATAGAACATAATATGCAGTCGGGAATTTTCAATCTCTCTTATAATTATTAATAAATAACAGAAAGATATTACTTCAAGAGTGACAAATAAGTGACAAGCAGATTTGAAACATAATATTTCACACCCCGTGTAATAATTCATTCTGTTTTCTCTTTATCTGACTTTATCGAGCTCTCTGATATTAAGATCTACTATTAATTTCTGGATTACACGTTGGCGTGTTAAATAACATGTGCTATATGTCATAGCGCGCAAAGTGTTAAGCTCTTTACACACGAGTTGTCCCCTGATCGACGTTGTCGTTGTCGTAAGTTCCATTATTTTCAGTCGCGAACGCAGGGCGCCCTTGAACGGGCGTCATGATAACGCGTCTCTCGTGAACACATATGTACGTGCGTGTACGCGCCTATGTACAACGTGTATGCCTAGGATCGTGTAAACGACGGCGACAAACGTTGCATGCGGCATTGACAAATTGTTCTGTTTGGTGTCATTGAACACGCGGGCCCGCGTCGCGAGTGCGGGCGGTCTTCACTCGCGTCGAAATGACGGAGTCGCGTGGAAAACGGCTTGATTGGGGATGGAGGGCGGGGGGGGGCGGGGGAGGGAGAAGAGGAAAGGGGTAGATTGCCGGGGCCGACTACGGATCTGTTGGAACCGTATAATCTCGCTCGCCGGCTTTCACGCGGTTTACTCGCCCGTGGCGTATGAGAGAACGTAGGCACGCGAGAAAATTGCAAACGGACTAAGATGGATTGGGTCCGAAACGACTTTATCGGGTGTATTCCATTGCGCGCGAAACGAGCAAAACGATCTGCCGCTTTCAGCTGGTAGATTTCGAGCGATTAGTACGCACTTAGTCCACCGTAAATCAGTTACACCTTCATGACTAAAATAAGTCAATATACGTCTTTGATGTCGCTTAATTAAACTAATTTAATTGTGTCCTTCTGTTTTATCTCACGCTATACATCTTTTAATATGTCAGAAGTTCTTCTATTTTTGTAACTATAGATAAACTGTTTTACATAATATTCAATAAAAGTTAATCGCCAGTGATGAAATAATTAGGTATAGTTAAACGGCCTGACAAACAGTTTGTTTGGAAAAATTATACGTATATATATATAGACATATATGGTATACAGTAACTCGTTACGATCCTATTTCTCTTATTATTATTCACGTCGCCTGAGAAAGACGTTTCAAACTATTATTAACCGGCTATTGCGATAAATATTACCACATGCCTCGGTAGTCGAATTGGTACGACGCCCTACACGGAATGAGGGAGGTTCCAGGTTCGAACCCTGGCTGAGGTAATATTTTTCGCAATAAATTTTCTTTACAGTATTTAGATAATTAAATCGAGTTAATAAAACTTGCCAGTCAGGCCGTTTAACTATACCTAATTGTTTTACATAATTTTAAAAGTAGAAATAAAAAGAAGTTTATATGAAAGGCTTAGTAATTAAAAAAGGAGATAACTTACGCGCTAATTCTTACTATAAATATATCGTAAAAACAGTGTATAAAATATATTATTTTCATTTATTTCTGCATGTATGATGTACATATTTCTACTCGTCACTGATTCAGATTTATATAGAGAGTATTAAACTTATAAAATCTATTATTTTATTATATTACTTAAAGAAGTGCAAAAAATATTCTTTATGAAACGTAAAGGCAATGAAGCTGTTTAAATGCTGCAAAATTATGGTATCTACTCTTTCATGTTAGTGATAGTTAAGAAGACATTAATACTGCGTTTTTTATAAACTCCTGTCTTCCTTTTTTCCCTTTTCTGTCCTCAATTTTGAGTAAAAGAGGAGAAATCAATAAATTAACATCCGCCGTCGGGCGGAAGTTACCGTTACGTTTGCGGAATCTGTATTTGAATTTCGTGTTTGCTTGCGCTCGATGTACAGCGCAGCGATCCATTTAAGTCAGCCTACGATAGATTAATGTCAGATTCTCTTTTCTTCTCTTTCTCTTTCTCTCTCTCTCTCTCTCTCTCTCTCTCTCTCTCTCTCTCTCTCATAAAAGTGTAAGTAGTAAGGAGTGTGTAAACAATGGCTAATTACGTCTCTGAAAATTTTACGCAGTCTTTTACATTTCATATCGGTGTTCCTTTGCCCGCAGCATAAATTGCACGAGTTTCCGGTTACCGCAAATATTTGTGCATATTCGTATAACATTATATTCGTAACATTTGCGTGATAATGCGGTACGTTCGATAACCAGCTATTACTTAACGTATTTTTGCAACTTTAAATTTATGAGTTGCGTGTGCATATACATATATCTTTCTCTCTCTGTCTCTCTCTCTCCCTCTCTCTCTCTCTCTCTCTCGGTATTGTTTAGATAATATTAGATAACATAAACATTGAATTATAGTACAATCGTGATGATAATTCATAATAACCGGCAAAATGTTCATTTATTTAGTCGCATGATGTCGCATATATTTAGCGTAGAATATTCATATCAATATGTAATATATATAGAAGTATCTCATACTCAACAAACCATTTTTCATCCTTGGATAATTTGAACTAAGCTTTCTCTTAGCAATAACTCTCTAATTTAATCGCGAAAGAGATTATTATTAGTCGCAAGCTTCTACATTTCTAGTTATGAATATAAACGATAATCGGATAATATTTCTGATCAATATTCTGGAATACTTGTTAAAAGAGAATCTAATCAAAATTAAATAGAGAATAAGATTGAAATTTTTGTTTTCTCGTTTATCTACCAACCAATTCGTTACTTACAATCGTCATGATTCAGAACCATTGGTCACTTTACATTAAGAAAAACTGATTCCAAATTAATAAAAGAAGTATCATGCATTACGTAAATCTGGGTGAACTTGCACACATATAAACATATCACGGCCACTCTGCAATATATAATTAGGGTACGGAAATTCGTAAGGTTACGCGAATCTTCCCAGGCGGGTGGTACTTACGTACTAAGACGGTCCAGAGAGACCTATCGTAAAGCCATTTGCGCGCGCGATCGGAAATGGGAATTTCCGACTATCATATTTTCTAGTAAAGAAGAAGATATTATGGACTCCACTGGTGATACGGAATCCCAAGGTATCGCCTCTACATTTTGTACTGTGATTTAGTGACAATTTTAGCAGAATTATTAAAGGAAACAGTTTATTAAGAATAGTTTTATTAAACGGTACTATAACTTTAACACTTTTGTTTTTTCTTTGCTATTTCTTCTCTGCAAAATGAACGTGTCGTTTTCAAAACCTTTGTAATACCGATAATTAAAAGTCAAATAATGAGCATATCCGTTCCCATGTATTCACATATATGTAACCGCAGTTATTAACTTCCCTGTCGATAAAGACATCCGTGCTGGGGGTGTTTACGAAGTACGTATCGCTCCCTCGAATGGGTACTTCGTCAGAGCACTTCCTGTCTCGCATAGCACACGAAGGAGATCGTTATTCTTCTCGCAGACGTGAGGGGTCTTTTAAGGATCATCTCTGTTCATGGGGATGCTGCTCTTTTCTGCCCTTCGCGATTCACGTACGCTCGAACCGGACCAACGAACGTGCCGGGCGCCACTTAAGCATCCGTCTCACGTATCTTAGCGGTCGCCGATCGTCATTGGACACTAAGCCGGACGCGACAATTGTTCGGGGAACAATAGCGGGGGTCACGAACAAAGACCAAAAACGAGCCAATGGGGCGCAGGGTCGCGGGCCTCTGAATCAGTACCTGTAAAGGAAGAAAAAAGAGGATGATTGTGAGATAGTACAGGAGGAAAAACAGAGAGAAAGAGAGCGAGAAGAAAGTGGTAAAGAGAAAGAAAAGAGAAAAAACAAAGAGAACAAACCGAGGAAAAGAATGAAGGCCGAAGAAAGACTGAAAAGCTGAAAAAGAAAGAGAGAGAGAGAGAGAGAGAGAGAGAGAGAGAGAGAGAGAGAGGAAGGAAAAGGGAGCGGCTATGTCACGCTGGCTCGATGCCAACCAATTACGAATGTAAAGTTATGGTAATGTTGATATCGAACGCGGAGCGCGAAAAAAAATAGCCGTAATAAAACCGGGGAAAAACGTATCTCTCTCGTCGGCCGTTCGCGCGTCCGTCTTCGGACTGTCACTTTCTGCCGTTCCCGCAACATACATTATTCACCACATTTTCCCATGCGTACTCTCTAAGCTCGCCTATCGCGCGTAAGATAATTGAAATCCAATACGTTTGTCGGCTAGGCGTAGCCAGGAGCCGTTAATTTCGATGCGTTTCTCCGCCCAGCGGGGTTTCATTCGCGGCCAGTTGAGTAGATGAGACGACGATAGAGCCAGGCCATTTTCTGGGATATGCATTTAATACGATTATATCTCGACTTTCGATTGTGAATAATTGAACTGACAATAAAATTTTTATGCAGTCGATGAATCTGTCCTGACAAAGCCATATATTCTTACGAGGACAAAATAATGTTTATAACAAAATAATTTTGTAATAAATTTTAACAATAAAATAATTCCGCTTTTATTTCGCAAATAGTATCTAATAAAATGCTGTAGTGTGTGCTCGCGTGACATTACAAGCATCGCGTTTTAGACGGTACAAATGTTTAACAATCGTTTAAACAATACACGGAGAAATATTCGTTCGACGCGTCAGAACCGGTGGTAACTATTGTCAGCCCGGACGTTACTATCGGCTGAGAACAACATGTGCAAATCTCGCCTGTCATTTCAATGGGCTCGCTCGCCGTTAAAACCACGATCGGATTTGCCGTTCAATCCGACTTACGATTAAAGTTGAAAAAGATCCGCATTTTTCAAGAGCATTTTTCAAGAGTGCATTACATATTCTTTCAAGAATAATCGCATTACACTACTTGTATCAATAAAACATAACGCATTTAAGAACATCTGGTTTTTAAAATACATTATTTATTATAAAATTCTCTTTGGCGTTTTTGAAAATAAAGCCTTGTTTCTCCGGATTCTCTAATTTAAATTGTATCTTTATTAATTTCATCAAGAATTTAATTAAAAATTTTTAAAAATTATAATAACCATAAAATTCTGTCAAAAATATATTTACGTTGACTTGTTTGATCATAAAAGAAGAAGGGAAAAAAACATATTGGTCATTTATTGTTGCATCGGTACTATCCGCGATAAGCGCAAACAAGTGGCGGCGATGCCTCGTAACGACGCGTCGTTTGCAATTTTTACGTTTGCATTGCAAATTTGTAGTTGCAGTAAGCACGCCGTGGCTTTTGTACTGTACCGGTGACGCGCGCGATGTGACGCGATTAACGAGCGCCGAGTTGTCGCGTATTGCCGGATGCACGCGTACGTGCTTGCACACCGCCAGCGGAGCATTATAATTCATTAATAATTAACGAACTGCTAATGAAATGGAACGTCCGTCGCTGCCGAGTCCATTGACTATTGCGACGGTTCGATATCGAGCGATCGTTATAATTTCCATTACGCGGTTATCGAATGCAAATTGCAATGCCTATTGTAATACCATAATGAAAGCACGCAAAGTAGTGCTTGAAAAGTAAAAAATAGTGTTCCATCCAATATATTATCGATTTGGTTTGCATAAAAAACGCTTTTTTTGCAAAATTTGTCTATATGAATAAAAGACTATCAATATCTCTTCTCTCTTACTTAATAATTTTAAAAAGGTCTAAATGGGCAAATAATTTTTCATCGTACATAATAATAACGTGGATCTTACTGGAATACATAACACAGTCACCAGTCAGGTGTAGCTAATAAAAACAAAAATCACATCGCCAGCAAATGAAATTAAGTCAAACGACGCGTTGAATAGACTGCCAAAGAATAGTTTTTCGATCGTCGCGTACGCGTATTTTTGCGGCGAAAATTCACCTTTTTTTTATTTACCTCTCGTCACCGCGCACCGGTCGGATTGCATCTGGCGTGCTACAGCGGATATCTCGCCGAGGTGCTCTTGAAAATAAAGTTTACTCGCAACGGCCGGTCGCACGCGACGACAAACGAATAATCGAGTCAGTTCTCGACGAAGCGCCGACGAAGTTTTACGCAAGTCGGAATTGCCCGAAGGCAATCCCGCTGCCTGCCGCGCATCTAATTAAGCGAGATTAGCGAAGCGACGGGCGCGACGTATTTCGTGCGCGGCGTCCGGGCCCGTCACTCGAAATTCTAATTAAATTATTCTCCAGCTAGACAAAAGTAAATCAAACTCATGTGCGTGCACTCGCACGCGCCCGCGATACCGCGGATGTAATTCGCGTTACACTGCGTGTAAAGTTAATTCATATTATTACGACGTTACCGCGTGGAGTGCCACGTCAACCGCAAAATAGCGGTATCTACCAGGACATTAATATTACGCGTGATGCGACTCGACCTTTACGCGTAACATTCGGAGATGACGTGTTTTCTATTAATTATCCCTGCACGTCTTCGTGTACACATTCGCGAGTTAACATCACCGAAAATTCGGAAATTGCAATATTATTATTGTTTTAATTCTTGCAACTGCGAAACTTTAGATCGCTTTAGATGTTATATTGACATTTTACAGTTGAAATCACTTAAATAAGTAATTACAAAATGATACTATTGCAAATTGATTTTTTGTACCATTGTTTATTAATACAAAGTTGATATTTCCGAATAAAAATTGTTGTGTAAAAAAATATCTTACCTGTGAGCGTGATGCAAAAAGCGATCGCGTCGTGAAAAACCGCCACGCTGATACTTTGAACCGCGTTGTAATTTAATTGAATATGATCGATTAAACATTTTGGCAGATGCTGGTCTGGGTAGGTATACCTTGCGCGCCGCGGCGCCGTCCGTCGGTCGGAAGAGAATTTAATGACGGATGGCGTCAGACGACGGCAGGGAAATTAGATGTGAAGGGAGTGAAGAGAAAGGAAGAAAGAGACCTCAACGTGCCCTCAATCAATCGGAATTTTTATCGACTTTAACGACCGGTTCTCTTAACCATCGCGATAGATGCATCGTGGAAAAAGGTCTTGATGCTGCCGCTTCTAATGTCGAGCTCGCTCAGAGATACTTCCACTCGTTGCGCAATATACACAATGCCGACTGGCTCTTATACAAAAAGAATCGAATGTTTTTACAAGAGAACTGAAAAATAGTCTTTTGCAAAATATAGAAAGAGAGAAACATACCTCGAGTATATAAAAATCTCTGAAAATAATATTATGTGTGTAATTTTATTGAAAACCAAACAATCTAAACACACACACACACACAAACTCTTAAAAATATATCTAAAAACCTTCGAGATGTTTTAGACAACAAGAAAGTTTTAGCGAGATTAAATGCAATAAGGAGTAAAAAATTAAATAAACTTGTTTTGTAAGAGATAACTGGTCTGCGAAGGTTATATGAAATACTGTATTCTATTACAAGAAATTTTTTGCAATTACTGATGTTTTATTACTAATTATAATCTTTAATTCAGTCTTATTATTAATTCCAATTTAATTGAATAGAATTAATTCTAATTCTATTGACACACACACACACACAATATAAAATTATGAGAAAAGTAATAATTATTTATTACAATTGCGTTACAATTATTACTACATATTTATATAATTTTGAAGATTTGGATACAATGTACTTATTCACAATGTACAGTTTGTTCAATTTGTAGCACTAAATTTGGAAGATTTTGAAAAAGTCTATGGAAGTATTATTATGCGCGGATTATGCGAAATATTATGCAAAAGTATTATTATTTATTCAAATTGTATATTAACATACACATTCACGCACATGCACCACATAGGCATCCACACACACACCCTTTCTCTCATTTTCTCTTGCTATCTCTGCCATATCTCTTTTGAAATTACATACATATATATCAGAAGAACGATTTACATTATACCTACTAATGGAAATCTTTTTAATCTACTTATAATAATTACACGATAATTATACACGGTGCAACTACATATACACGTTTATGTCTATTATTTCTACTATTTGTAATTATGCAATTATGTACATAAATTTCTAATTATTTACGCAACATACTAATCCAATACATTATCAGATAACTGACCGATTAATTACGAAAACGAATTTCTCATTATCCAAATCTTGATAATATTACGCACGTATGCGCGCGTGCGTATTTTTGCAATTAAATTATTATCACGGCAAACGTACGTAAGCACGCTTATTAAAAATAGCATTAGACAGAAAAAAGACTGATATAATCAAAAATTGCATTCCAAAAATATAATGGAGCATAGAATGTATAATGGCTAGGTTTGCACCCTGAATTTAGCCCGCGGCCCATACCTCAAATTCGACCTAAATTATTTAGGCCGCCTGCTGTAAACATTTGATAGGCGGCCGAAACTAGCTTCAGGTCAGACTTTAGGTTGAATTTGAGGTATAAACCGCGGCCTAAATGTCCCGGTGTACCCGTGCCCAATGATTTGGCTTTAAAAATCCTGAGACTCTAGTATTAAATTCTTTTTTCTTTTATTTTGTTAATATTGCATTAATATATGTATACTATACGTACAGTTTATATATATATAATATAAACTATTTTATGCAGAGAAAGAAAGAAAAAATAAGATTAGAAAGGAAAGAAACAACTATTACATTCTAAATAAATAAATTCTACATTGCGTTTTCAAGCATTAGTATTCTATTTATTTTTATTCTCTATATAGATTTATAAGAACATTTTTATTTCATATTGCTCATAAAACTAACAATAGCTAAAGATAGCTTTATATCAAACTAATAATTGGCTAATTAAATCGCATAGTCAGCTAACTATTAAAAACAAAAGACGTTCTTTTAGCATAGGCGTTTAATAAAATGAAAAAATTATATAAGTTCTAAATGCCTCTACACGTCATTTCTTCATCTCACTAATGTCTTTAAGTAGAGATGTATGCGTGATGATACGTATTTCCGTGAGGGCGTATTCTCCTTACGACGATCACAGATATCGACTTTGCGAGCGAAGTCGAAGGGTCAGAGAATCTTTTTCGTGTCGCCGGGCTCATCCTCGCGGGTTATGGGGTCGCGAACGATTTACCGTCGTTCCATACCCGTTATACAGGGTGTCGTTGAATCATCGTCAAACCAAACGACATGACCGACCTGCGTATATATGGCAGTTTTATGCGCAACGGTTTCTACCAAGTCCTATACCAGAAGGCGGTACGTTAAGTCAGCTTTAACAGCTTTGCTGAAACAGTCTTTTCACTTTTATAAATTCCGCACAACGCTCTACAGTTTTAATGGTTTCCTTGATGCGGACGAACACTACGAGGAAATCCTGACACAGCGCGCCGACAAACATAAAAAAAGTAAATGTCGCGCATGTAATGACGCGTTTTATCGCGAATTGTTCTCTTTCTCTCTTTCCCTCTCTCATCATTTAATAGATCAAATTATCTTCAATCATTAGGTCTGGTTAGATATACCTATGCAAAAATTTATTCTTACTAATGGCTATAACACATCCATATTGATTGCAGAGATTTTCTGATAGACAAAATGATGTTTACGGTTGATCATTGTACGGTTACTCTAATATTTTTAGACGTTATTATTATAATATTCATAAAAATATAAAATCTATATTTATACAGTTTACTTATAATGCGCAGGTCATATACAAAAAATTTCTTTTAAAAGAAAAACTGTTGTTTAAAAATATCATCTTCGAACGTACTGAATTTATTAAAAATTCATTGTTGATGACAGAATATAAAAGCATGGAACAAAATTTCAACGGAAAAGGAAAAAAGGTTGTAATACACAATTATTAAAAACGAGTTATTGGCTTTTGTGAAAGCCGTGGATTCTGGAAATGTGGGATGACGGCAATAAGAAAGGAGAGTGTATGCCTTGTGATTATTTTTGAGGGAAAAAGCTTTAGACCAAACGAGTTTCCGGAAGACGATTCTTATGCTAAGTACTTATCCTGGAACTTTCTGCACACTCACGTTGTAACACAAGGGTTGGCCTTTCCGTAGTTGAGAAAGTTGCTAAAGGAAAAGAAAGAGAAAAATGAAATTTATGGGGAGCTGGTAAGCAAAAGGGGCGGGTTCGGTGATCAATAAAGCAAAATCTTATCGTATATTAATGGCGCTAAAGTTGCTCTAGCCGAAATTCAATATGATTGACATTGATTTTTTAGCAGAAATCAATATGTTTAACATTGGTTGTTTTTTAGACACAATCTATAACTGTGTATAAAATTAAACGTCCTTACAAATAAAAAATATTAATGACAGCTAAATATTCTTATTTTAATTTAGCAGTACATTCTTATTTTAATGAATATATGAGAACATCTAATATCAAAAAATTATTTAAATTATAATTTTATGCTAAAATAATTTTTACATTTTAGTCCTTATTTTAAATATTCTTTGATTTGGCACTCACGGGAATAAATACGTCTTTTATCTGTCAATTAGAAAGAACAAAACATTTTAATACTTTAATATATGCATGGGAAATATGAGTAATATCCGTTATTTTTTGTCATTTCCTACACTGTATGATATTTAAGAAAACTATTACGAATTATATGCAGTACATTATTTTATACAATGTATATATTACAAGTTGAAGATAATGATTATTTAAAACTACAAATCTAAGACATAACAATAGTTTTCCCCTTCGATTAATACCAAGTCGACCTTGGGCTAATGGTGCTTTAATTTCAACTTTAATGGTCGAGATGTTTAATGTCGAAAATTACGACGTCATAACCCGCGCTGGTCTCCAGCCGAGTTCCCGCTAAGGAAAGCACGACCACGCATTCGTCAAGCAGTCTATGACTAAGGGGGTGCTCGTGATTGTTAGCACACCCTATGTACTACAGGCGCGAATCTCGTACTTCCTCGCTATGACCGTGCCTGCAAGCCATGCATTCCTTCCATTCAGGAATTCATTAAGCCCGATTCTACACAGCCGCGCAAATATAGCTCGCAGACATCAGCTAAACGTCCGACGAGAATTTGGACGCCGGCTTAATCCGCAATTTACGTGGAATTCGAATAATCATACCGTCGAGGGGGAGAACGGTTGCCTTCTTTTTCAACGTAATGCAAAATTCGATCTTCCGCACGTATACTCATTAATGGAAATTAACGTCTTCATTGTATATATGTATACATACATATACACATATATATGCAACGTGTTACTTCATACATGTAATATACATATTATACAATGTACATATTGTATTACGTTAGATATATACAATCTATTAGAGTTTGACTCCTATTCTATTTCTATTTAAGTAGCAACGAAAGAATTTCTACATGCAAAAAAGAGGAAGAGTGCAAGACCCTCATCAATAGTCGATCAATAAGAGACCCTTATCTCTGCCCGTTCTTTATCTATCCGTATTCTCTTCACCGTGCATTCGAGCTCGTTTCCAACGAGCTCAAAATACACTCGGTAGCACTTCGAGACGTGGTCCCATATCCGGCAAATCTTATGCGAACGTAGAATCGACCGTAATGAATTCCTGAATAGGCGGGCTATATACACGCGGAACCGCGGAAGTAAGTCCAATTTGCTCATATCTGCACATGCGTGATGCATGAGCTTCGTATCGGATACGAGGACAGAATACATCCTGTCAACGTGCTGAGTAAACAGTGTCTTCGCGATCAACGGCGCTACGGCGGATCAATTTCCAACCGTGAATGATGGCCGCGGAAGCGTGTCATAGAAATCGGTGTATTGTATAGTATCGAGACCGATCGTTCAAGAAATAGAATAATCGGTTCCTATTTATAACACGCACCGACCGCGACGCCTAAGGAAAACTACAATAAATCTTTGAAATAAAAGCCTGGCGTAATAACGAAGAAAACAAGTAAAATAAAAAAAGAATTTTCTTTCGCTCACCTGTTATTATTATAATTCTTATTATTATCAACATTATTTATTTTATTTATTTTACTTTTGATTTGAATTGTTGCGATACCATATACATCACAATTGACGCAGATTTTGTACATAAATATTTATTGGCTATTCATAAATACTCATTAGCTAGAATGGAAATCACCACCAGCATAAAAAGGATTCGAAGTATAAAAAGGAAGAGATAGAAGGAGTAAAGTATGCCACGCCAACTTAAAGGTATCGCAATTCTATCGCTTCACCAAAAATTATCCTTTTATAACCGCATAACTGTGCCCAACAACATTTGCATAATTTTCATAATGCATTAACGAGATTTCCATCGGAGACACGATGCGCCGAGCGCAAAACTGTATAATCAACGGGCGGACGGGCGTGCGGTCGGCGGACGTGCAAACACGGATGTACTTCCGGTTCACCGCGACGATCGTTTCCTATCGGCTGCGCGTGTCGGTCCATCTAGTACGAATCTCGAAAAGCACGAATCTCACGTTTCCTCATGCGAACGACAGGGATCCGTATATAAGCCTACAACTCACAATCAGTCATACTTTGAGGTACAGCTTTGTAATAATACGCAATACTTTTGTTGCAATTTTTAATAATAATGATATTAAATTCAAATAATTTCGTAACTATCTGCATTTCGTGTTTGCTTAAACTTAGCTATCGAGACACAAGTCAAAGCTATAATCGAAAGTTCACTCAAGAATGTTTCAACTTGAAATATTCTTGATTTCGAGGGAACGCCAGTTAAACTTCGAACATCTTGTCGGGCGACACTCTGTATAATATTGTTCTATGGTGTTACGCAGACGATGATGTATTACAGAAACTCTATCATCTCGCGAGGCAACGCTTTGAATAAAACATCTCGATATCTTTCGAATCGAGTTATACGTCGCGAAGAATAGGAAAACATAAATAACACCTCGCGATAAAAATTCAATGATCATTTCTCATTTTTCATGAGGATGGAGGAGGAATCAGTGTCGGATCGACCTTCCACTTTTGAGGCGGGGAAAGTCATGCTTCAGTTTCGATAAGGAAAGCGTCACGACGTTTAAATCGCACTCTAACGGAACGCTCGACGTCTGTGTATTTGTTGCGGTATTGCGGTTATTCCATTATAAAGGGCCCCCCCTAGATCGATAACGCACACCACGAAATTTGGCCTTATCAGAACCGATAATGCGTTAATGCGAACACAAGCAGCGTTCCGACAAATAGAAATTAGTCCGACAAAATCGACTGTTTAAGAAATAACACTCATTTGCAAAATTACCGGTGAGCCGAGATAACGAAAGTACGGAACGTCTTACGAACATTCTAAGTTTCAACGTAATAAACGTCAAATTGGGCTCGATCGTTACGGATTCGATTATCATGCCTTGCCCTATCTCATCGCGAGTAATAACCGTAGCAATTCTGACTAATTACGACTGACAATGTTTGCTAAAATGTGTACTTTAACCACAAGTTTGGTGCCATTGATAATGACTAACGCGGGATAATTACACTCCTTGAAATAATTGCGCTGAATTCCAATCGATATTTTATATCACGCTCTACTTTTGCGAAAAGAAGGCACGGCGAAATGTTACCGATCGTCGCGAGTAAAATATCGCACCGAGGGGGTCGTAATAACGATACGACAATGCGGCGGGTTAACAAATACGTAAATCCTATTCTCGTAACACCTCGTAAATCTGGCGTTAATTTCTCCCACGAAATTGGCGCGCCGCCAAAAGTGTAAAAAGTTCGGTCGCTTGAATAAAGTCAACGTCGTGCTCGGAGGCTCGTGGGAGAGAAAAGTAGGAGGCGTGAAACCATTTTACCCCAGCCGTGTGAACACGGCTTTCCGATCCGCGAATTCTTTAGAAGTAACAACGTTTTTCGATAAGAGGTCGCCCATAAATCAAACCCGCGTCAAAGAGGCTCGCGATTCGCGGGATTCGTCTCGCTCGATCGCGCCGTGCGCCGGAACGGCTGTTATTTCAGCGTTCGCGTAATGACGCGCGTCCCCTCCGAACACGCTTGTTGTCGCGATTCGTTAAAATGCACACCGTCGCCCCGATGCCTCGTATCGCTGACGATCGTTAGCGACACGTACCTACGCGTCACATTTCGTTAAACGCCTTTTAATTGCGCGCAAATTCCCGCCCGCATGAAAATCCAGGGGCCGGACAATAAATATCGCTCCTCTCCCCGTACACGCGCTTTTAATCAGCCTGTTATACGTTATAATCGCATTAAATGTGTTTTATTGCTGTCGGACAGTGCGCGTTGCAATGCGGTAAGCGACGAGAGTAAGTTTTCTGATTTCCTCACGCTTGTTTGGCTCGCATAGATAATTGGCTCGTTATTTTGAAATATAATATCGTTAGTATAAAATATAATTTTGCAGTGAGCTGTACTGAAATTGAGCATACTGTTTGCATATTTAATATTTACCAGAACTTATCACTTTGATATGATGAAAACATATAGATTCTAAAATGTATGGAGAGTAATATGACGTATTCAGTCATACAATAATATAATATTATATTTTTTAGATACACGATTTCGTTCATTGTATAATATACAAAGGTTTCAGAATGGATGCTTCTTAACGTGTTTCGAGAATTATTGATAGGTACGTCCAAAAGAAGAACGTTTTATCCTCTGCATTACAAAAGCCTCTTCAACAAAGAGCGTGTAGCGACCTGAAAAAGTCCAGGATATTTAGAAGATTGTAACTTTATCCCTTGTCCTATCGTTTAAGCCGGCTGTGACTGCGACGGCACGATCTCCTCGGCACAATACGTCATTTCGATCGAGTTTCGAAGCGATATTGTCTCCGACCGCCGCGCCGCGCCGAAGTTATTCGTTCCTTCAACAGTTCCTTAAGTTTTAATGGCGATCGTAGCAACTACTTCAATTTCGTAACACGTAAGTATGGAAGTAAAAATCGCGATTGGTCGCCGATATCTTATTAAATATCGTAGTACTTTCTCAGAATTACGATAAATATAATTTCGTGACTTTTTGGAAGCAAATCGATAGATGCAATTTGTCGCGTTTGAAGTCATGCTTTCAATCTTGACTGCGGGCGGTAAGTGGCAAATAAATAAGAAGTTGACATGTGACTGAAAGGATTTGGTACTTTAGAACTTTTCGATGACAGAATTCTTCTTAACAAGCTGTACATTTTGTGTTAATTTATACATACCTATAAGCCGGAGTTAGATACAATTATTTATCAGTAATTAATTTAACATTTAATATCAATTTTTGTAATATTTTTGTAACATATTGTGATGCGCGTAATATTAACATACATTCCAACTTTCAATTTTAAAATCGGATAATATTTTGTTTTATATTTTTTGATGAATTATTTATCGTAAACGTACATTTTAATTTTAAGATAAATAGTTTACGCTTCAAAATTACAATACTTTAAACGCCAAAGTTATGCTTTTTACTGCATAATTAACAACAAATATCTAAAAAAAAGACGGTTTTTCGCTTGATAGCAATTAAGTGAATTTTTTTATTATTATGTTGTAAAATTTAATGGTACTTATATATGCATTATATTATAATATAATATTGCAACGGTACTTCAGTTGCAAAAAGCAAAGCAGATATTGGGCAAATGGCTGGGAACGCGCAAGAATTCGATGAGGCTGATTATAATAAGGGATGCAGAATTTGATTTCTTCAAAACCGAGAATTCGTCGTTTTACCCGGGCTCGCATTCTCCCCAAAAGTTCCAGATGTACCTATCTACTTTAGCTAGTCGACTAAGGCTCGAAGTTCCGGAGAAGTTCGAGCTTCGACAGAGGACAGTCGGGCGTCTTAAGACGGGGGAGGGGTCGTTGGGGATTCAAAGTTATTATCTGTTGGTAGCAGAAGGTCGAGGGCTGCCCCTTTTTGACCCCTTCTCGCCTGACAAAGTATTTATTCTGCTTCTCGCAATGGCAAGTGCTATTGAAGTCTCGCGCTAACTTATAATCGTTTTTAGCTTTCTCACCGCAGGATAGGTGGATGGGATAGTGCAACATCGCACAATGTGATATTTCAACAATCTAGAGGAATTTAGCTGAAAAAATAAATATTATGTATATTTCTAAAATCACTTATTAATTTGAAAGAATAAAATCCCTTTCGCGTAAAGGTGGGTATCCACCAACTGCGCAAAACGTTTGCGAACATTCGCAAATGTTTGTAAACGATACATTTTTGATCTTCAGACGTCAAGCACGCACGATCAAAAAATATTTGTAAACGTTGACAAACTTGAGCAATCAAGAAAACTCCACCGTAATGATATGTATGTTTTTTTATGTATGTTAGAAAAACAATGGAAACGATATTAATTACTAATTATAAATAGCCATTATTGTTACAAAGACGCAAAGACAAAGTTAGACGATTATCACGTTTCACCAAGGCTTGGGTGAAATTTTACTTTATCTGCTGTCTTTTTAATAATTGCAGCAGCACATGACATCGGCCATAGGTGTCGTTTTGCACTCAGCATCTAATTGCATCGCGCCTCATCGGTATCAGTTTACAGAGGTATAGACGGCCATACTGGGCCTTTGACCTTATGAACAATGTCTTCTCTGATTTCTCCTTTAAAATATGAAGAAATAATTCATGTTATTTTTGCAATGTGCTCCCCGACAAAGACACTGAATACTAAAATTAATAATACAAAGCATGTCACTGCAAGTTGATTCTGTGAAATTAAGCGGTGACGTAATATAAACATTTAAAATATAGAATGAAATACGCCTCAATAAGCGCTAGGACTAGAAGTTAGATTGTCGACAGACGGGGGTAAAGCTCGTGCTTGCAGATAAATAAATTAATAATGGAATGCCAGTTTCAGCGCCCAGATTTCCCAAGTGACGTTTCACGTATGCGCGGCGGTTATAAATACACCTACGATAATTATTATTGCAACGGTTCTGTGCAATACATGTTGCTTAACGGAAATTGACAATCGGTTACTATAATACACTTGAGATGTTATTTATATAAGCGAGAAACAGTAAATTTTTTTATTCATTTATAATATACATTCATAATGAACAAAACATGAAAGTTCCCCGAAAATTTAAATTGGGAATAAATCTTTTCGACGATATTGTTTGCTTCCGCGTGCGTTGTCTCCTAATATAAATATAATTTTTGTTTTATTTAAGAATCTGATTAACTAGGCAAAATATCAGAATTATTATTTTTAGGAAGCCAAACAAAATTACAAATGTTAAAGTTATTGTCGGCTTACGTGTAGACATTACTACTTGCGCCGAATAAATGTACAAGGATATCACGACATGGTAGGATCCACTCGAGAATGTCCTTAATGCGCCTTAATGACTTAACACAAGATCTGTCTCTTTCCAAACCGACCGAATTTGCTAATTCTTCTTCTTCCCTTTTGCCTCCTTTTCCATTCGCGCTTCCTTACAGGCCATTTAACTGGGCTGTTATCAAATGTCTGATACATGGCTACAATAACGTCCCATCCAGTAATATCTCTGGCTACAGAGAACTGTTTTCCGCTGTAATGGCACTCCATCGCCTTCTTCAATCTCTGTCCAATAAAAGTACCGAGAGCTCGTAAGAATGAGGCGCAAACAATTTATTATCTTCAACACTCTTTCCTTTGCATAGTTGATTAAAAAACATAAAGCAAATAGCATTTATTGGATTCCTGTCGACTTATATTTTAAACTCATTTTAGATAATTCCATATTTCAGGATAAAATCCTATTTATAATTTTATGTGACTTGCAATACGGAAAGCAATTAAAAATTCAGAATACACGACATATATAAAATATATATTAAAATATATGTACCAAAACATGTCATATAAATCTAAAAGCGGAATTCTATTCTAAAATTTGACGAATTATAAATTGTTAAAATCTAAACTGAATTTTAAACTTTTACTTGATTTAAAATAATAAATTATCTCATTTTTTGTATTAACTATATTTATATGTATATAAAAAAATCATAAAAATATGCTATTAATACATTTTTATAAATAGTATTAACTAAATTATATTATAATATTGAATTTTTATGATTTCTTTTACTTGTAGAGAATTTTTTGAAGCATCAACTATTACAAAGTGTATATATAAAATACTTCTAAAGTCTTCTAGTTTTATACACAATGCATTTTCGATAGTAACTAGCATGCTTGTTTAAAAGCATGCTGGAAAACTTGTTGTAGTTTACAAAGTTGGAATATCTTAACTTGATTAACGCGCTAGCTAACGATGAAAAAGCTGGTTTACTAGCATTTTAAAATACATGGTGTCTTTTTGTTAACGATTAGCATTTTAATGTTCAGGTCGCTAGTTAAAAAGCATCTTATAAATCTACGTTTAAGTAATATCGCTTATGTAATTTTCAAAGCAGTTAAGCCGGAAAAAGCTTGCGATTATCTCCTTTGCACTGGAAATTTCGATAATAGTACTATTGCGAGTTCTTCGCTTTTCTTCTCAGACAACAAGACGACATAGTACGCTTACTCTGTGTTTTTTCTTTGTACTTTGATCAATCGTAATAAGAATTTATCGCCTTCTTTACGAATGTGCACCTCGTACATAAACTACCAGAGTGAGAAGGGACGGTAGATTAAAATGTGCAATTTTACTGAGTGCTTCTTTCGCTGGTCTATACTGCATGTCTTATCGTAACAGACGTTAAGACCTCTCAGTGTCGTTTGAGCTATCGTTTATTAAACATCGATTTTATACAGTTGCACTTTGGTTTGATCCGTGAAATTATTCTGCGAGATGCAAATATAATCATATTTATGTGTGTCAGTAGTATGAGTTTTCTATTTATAAATATCTTGCTGTGTGTAAGCAAGAACTATTTTTTTAATCAAACAAAATTTTAATTTTATATAGAAGAATATAAACCAATTATAACAATATTTATATTGTACATATTGATGTTGCATATATTTATACTTTGTATATTTATACTGCATATATTTATATTGCACATATTTATATTGCATATACTTATATTTATATTGCATAGTTTAATTAAATATCGCAGAGATATTTTTTTCCAACAATTGTCAATTGGATTATTTTCTTTTTAAAGTTCATCAAGTTTATTATAGTTCTTTTACAATGTCTTATTTTAAAAAGCAATTTCTTATAATTATTTATAGAGTGACAGGCAAGACAAGCGATATACATATCGATATACATATAAAATAAAAACGCTTATTTGTCTAATGAATTCAATTTACACGCAATTCTAATAAATCCAATGTGCATGATCTCTATTCCCAGGATAAATTTCTTGAATATTCGAAACAGTTTTGTATCGCGTTGTTTCAACGATAATATAACACGCAAATTATGTGTACGACGAGATGAAGTATGAATAAAAAATAAATCTAACTCATCGCAATTTCGCTATTTATAGCGTTATACGAATTGGTGAAATATCTTGCGGATTGCACTTCAAGTTTTTTTTAATATTGGACACATTTTAGCCACGTTTATTTATTAAATAACCTGTAGTTTTTTACATATTATGATCGATTGCATCGCAATATAGTAAAAAACATTGCAAATCCATTTTCGTTATCCATTTGCGTTATATGGATCATATCCCCCGACGTATGCGCATTCAGAGATTAATCTTAGAATTCTTTTTGTTAGTAACATTTTATTCCCTCTATGTGGCATTTTGCACATGTGAGTTCGCTAGTGATGAATCTGTCTCGCAAACACTCCGCGCGCGCACTGCACCGTACTATGTAATTAAATCTTGTCAATCTACGCGTCTCGTCAAATATTTAATTCAAATATTACGCGTAGCTTTGACGATACTTGTTGGTACTAAATATGTATATTCCACTAATACTAAAAATGCGATAAGCAATTTGCGAAATTCGATATCATATATCTATTTGTTTGTAAAAAAAAAAAAATAGAAACGCAAGGGATAAAATGTCCATCGGAGTAACAAATAGTATAAAAACTGTAATATAAAAATGTCTTATGGTCTTTTTCATTTAATTTGCATCGAGCTTTGTTACGGAGGAAAATTTTTGTTTTTGCTGCATCTGTTCATTCAAGCATATCATATATTAAAGATTAAAATAGAAGGATATAATATAAACAAGAAAATAATTAAAAAGATCTGGACATCAATTTTTTTTAATAATCAATATCTGAACATATAAATATAAATTGTTAGTATACGTTTTTCTAAAAAATTATCATTATATTTATATTATTTGTGTTATACTTTATTTAAATATTTTTGTTAATTCTAAAATTTTTGCACAATCGAGACAACAAGTATATGTTACTATCCTCATTGTTTATTTAATCAGCTTGTTCAACTAATCGGTGTTTTATTGTACAACAATACATAATTTACATCAGTGCACACAAATATTAGCATTATACACTAGTAAAGAGGCCAAATTTTATTGCTTTTATACTATACAGCGTCGGTATAGTCCCACTTATATTCGCAAACAATTCAATCTAAAGAGAGCAATTCCCGCGTGCATTGTGTAAATGCACCAGTAGAATCCCGTTCTGGTTAGCAAACTTTTTAAATGCTATTGTTAGAGTATCGTTATGTAAGCGGCTTTTAATCTCCACGGAGATTTACAGACGAATTTAACTCCCGTCCAACTGCCGAACTAAAGCAGATCACTCTCGGTAATGACCTGATGTGTAGCCGTTCTCGACACATTCTCGAGTACCTACATGCGAGCGTGCGTTTATGACTGCATTTTCCTTAACCCCCGGGTCGGACATTTCGTCTCTGCGAATAACCGGTAGCAGCGGTAGCGTAACGTCACGTTCGTTGTGGATTTGCCCGGGCAGCGAATAGCAAGTAAGAGCTGATCCCTGGGTCGTTGACGATCGCTCTGCATTTCGCCGTTGCACGCTGAATCCTCTACAAGACGGCATCTTGACCTCGGTATTTTCCGGTATAGCGGCAGCGGTGAAGACTCAATTTCGAGTACTTCTCCCGGAGGCCCTTCGGCCTTTCAGCCGATCCCCTTACGCTCTCGTCTTTACGCGCCTCCCTGAGCATCGTCGAAATGCTATCCGAAGGAAAACGCCATATCGAACGGCCGAACGAGTTGTACCGATCTCCAGCGTGCTCCAGTTGAGCCGGCGCAATGGAACTCGCTCTTGTTACCGTTAGACTCGGTCCCTTCGTTCGTCGAATTTTTTTTTAAATTAGTCGTGAAGCATATTTAATTTTTAATTTATTTCAGGAATGCAAATTGTAAGAAAAAAATCCGAGTTTTTTCTAAATTGAAAAGTAATACTTATGTTATTGCGTACGTAAGACAAGAAAATATTCTTCTAAGTTCATATAGCTATTAAAGCTTTTTAAAAAAGTATAAATCAGAGAGAATTAAACATATATCATGACTTATTATGTTTGCCGTTTAATAAAACTATATTCTAAAGTGTAAAAAATTTAAAGAGTAATTAAAGGAGGTTTAAATTTTATTCTAAAGTGTAAGAAATTTAAATAGTAATAAAAGAAGGTTTGAATTAAAATTAAGAAGAGATAATTGAGTTAATAGTCTAAGAACGTGAATTGCTTTTAACAAGCAGGAATGTGTAATGATTATTTACAAATTATCGCTTCTAATTTAGTCTTCGGGATACCGGAGCAATGAGCAGTCTCTGATCCGCGCTAGGTAAGTAACGAAGTAATCTGCACGTACATAGGAGGCGTAATTACCAGCGGCATTAGCTGCGGCCACCTTTGCGGTATGTTTATGATAGCGGTATGTATTAGGATTAGTTCTTCGGCATTTACATCTCGCAGCTCGTATGGATAAACACAAAGTTATCGTGAGCTAAAGCGTATATAGTAACGATCGCTTGTAATCAGCGAATTTGCGGCCGAGCCTTATCTACCTGTACATTGTCCATACAATGCAGCTTGCTTATACCGCGGTATCAACCTAAATACGTCTATATACCATTCAGGAAATCTCTCATTATATCACGGGAATTGCGACAACGACGTGATCATAATTGTTGCTTACGCTCAGTCACGTACGTGGAGCTTTCACCACCTACTACAGCACCTACTAAATTATAGTAAGTCAAAACAATAAACGGTTGCAGATTAACAAGCACGGACTAATAAGCATATAATTGCGAGGAGTGAGGAATGACCAGAAATTGTGCGAATAATTTTATTTCAAAATTTAATTGGCTAAAATTTTATCCTTCTAAGTATCAAATGTTAAAATTATGCGAGAATATCTAATTAAAGCTGGATAATGTGAGTATCCAGTACAATTTAAATGTCTAATTACGTGTCGACGTGATCGAGAAATAATTGCCGCAAAACTGCTCCTCTATTGAAAATATCCCCGCAGATCATTATCATGTGATGCATTATTCCGCGTTATAACACGCTAAAATTTACGATGAAGCGAGATTTTGAGAAATGGAAGTTAAAAGCAATCCGCCTACATAGATGCGGAATACCATCTTGACTTTTGAATCGGCAAACGAACCGGCCGTGGATAAGACCTCTCGAGAATAAAACGAAAGGAGCCTCGACGACAATCGAGCGAGAGGATATGAACCGTTGGAAACTTATTCAGAAATCACGGAACGGAGTAGCAAAAGTTTTACGGTCGAGTTCTATGGATAGCTGAAAATTAAATCCCACTGAAGGTGGGGAATGTTCGATCTTATAATGCGCTCCAGTGGCAATCGGCATATGATCATTCATCATAGCCATTTCTCATCTCTTTGCACAAGTTGAGGAACGCCGATAATAATTCAATAACCAACGCTTTGACTAATTTCTCTTAAGACCACTCGATATATGAAAAATTGTTATGAACGAATAGTCTTCAGATCTGATATCAGGTGATATTTAGTTTATCGATATCTTTTATAGCTTAATGATTACACGAATACGACAATTTGCGATTTATTCTTGGAAAAGTAAATATTATGGCAGCTATAAATATTGGTTAAATTTGTTAAATGTATATCACCATTTATTATCATATATTATTGAATATATAATATTTGCTTTACGTTTTATTTACTCTTCAATTATTTTATATCATATTAAAAGTCAATGTAGCAGTTATATGCATAATGCAAATTTCTACTTTAAAGTTTTCTTATATAGAATATCCATTAATAATTGGTACGCTTGCCGAGAAAAACGCCAAAAAACAAAGCGATATCATAGATACATATTAATGACTTAAATTTTATTTATCTATCTGTGAATATGTATAATTAATTTCAGAAATATACGAAAGATATACGTAATACAAGAAGCATGAAATATACAATTCCATTTTCTTTAACATTTATTTAACATAACTATTCATGTCTCTCCACAACTTTGCGATGTAAAAACATTCTCATGAAAGGTCGGACACGAATTACCCGTACGTGCGCTCGACGATGCAAATGAAACAATTGACGTAAATATTTGACGCTGCGTTTTATACATTTACTTTTTGCTGCGTCTGTGAGTTTAAATAGAGCTGCATAAAACACGGCTAAGACAAGCGCAAGACACCCGACGCCTTTTCGCCTGCCCGCTAAATAAAACCAAGCGTGTCAAGTGCGGTATAAGAAGCGACATGAGATGACATGCAGAGCAACACAGTGGAAATAGCAACCTTTGCAGGGCTGCTTTTATATTTGTAATGCGCATTGTTGAGCACGATTCTGTCTTATCAAATATACATTTACATGAAAAAAACTACACGTAAGCAGAAAGGCAACTTTTAGGCGAGGATTTGATGAAAATATTAATATTACAAATTATAGTCAGTAATGGAAAAATATCACAGTTTGCCACAAAATAAAATTTATCTTTTTTAAATAATTGATAAAGAAAAGAGCTCTATAGACTTATTATCACTATATTACATTCTGTTTAAAGTTGTAAAATGTATATATTTTTTATTAAAACATCTGCTCTGATATTAAAACAGTAAAAAAATATATCTCTATTAAATTTGATAAATTCAGAAAATTAATTTTGCTAAATGAAGGATAATAGCACGTATATAGTGGAGAGAAAATTATTTTAATTTTATAAATATATTATACAAAGGAAAACCCAATTAAATTATTTCTAAATTATATCAATTATTCACAAAAAAAGAGAAAATGCTAAATAAAGATTGTAACAGAAATATTATAACTTGTATATATTCATGATCAAATATTTTAATTTTCGAATTCTGAGACTTCTATTTCGCGAGCTATATAAGCGAAGAAACTAATTAGCGTGTGCTAAAATGTTTTCGCGTGCGACAATCAGATATGCGCAATAATGATTTTAAAATATTGCACGTCGGCGGCGCATAATTTACTCGGGGGCTAGCCCGATCATTAACAAATATCGCGAGGAGATAAAAACTAGTCGAAAGAGGAAATGAATCGGACCGGAGGAAGCGTGATTGCGCGGTGCAACGCGACGGCGGCAGCGGTGGCGGCGGCGGTGGCGACGGCGGCGGCGACGGCGGCGACGGCAATAAACCACAAATCATTGTTTTATGAATATTCAGAACCGGCCGCGAAAATAACGTCGGTTGCGGAAGATCGATCGGCATTTCCTTCCTTCCTCTATCCTTATGCCGTCATTTTAAGCTCGCCTTATGCAAATGCGACCGCGTTCGACACCCCTCGTCCCCTCCGCATTCGCGCGCTCATCCCTCTACGTGGACGTGCACGCGTGCGATTCCCAACGGTTCTCGCGGTGACGAACGGATGAACAACGATGCCGAGCCGTCTTCCTCCCTTTTATTCCGCCTTCTTTGGGAAGTCCCGCGGTTAAAAGATCAGAAGAAAAATGGTTGGTAACAATCCGCTCTCGTGACCTGCCGAACGAAGCGGGAAACCGAGTAAAGTGCCGGGACGAAAGAGAACGGGAATCGCTTGCATCTTCTTTCTTTTCTTTTCTTTTTTTTTAATTTAGTAGCTACGCCCGAGAATGAAATTACCGAAGTCCATCGTGAACTTTCCATACCGTCGGCGATAAATTCGTGTTGCCTTCCGCAAACGTTCCGTTGGGAACATTAGAAAACCCGTCGTCTGTGACTAATTCGCGCTTGATTTCCTCGCAAGCGCATCCAAAAAAGAGATTCACAACGGCGCATTTATGTTATCGCGAGAGAAAGAGAAAGAGAGAGAGAGAGAGAGAGAGAGAGAGAGAGAGAGAGAAACAGAGAAAAAGGTAAAGAGAAAGTCAAAAATGAAAATCTAAGTGAGCCAAGCGTTTCACCTAATTTAGGTAATTAGATTCCACGAATCTTTAATAATTGAAGTGCCATTCGGACGCTTTCAAAGTACGGAAATTACATTCATTTCCATTAAGCTCGTGCTCTCGAAATATCCGAATGGCAGCAGCGCTCATGAAATAAGCTGAAAAACCAGATGCAATTCTTATCCGGCATGTTCGCGCAACGAGCACCCGTACGTTTTTTATTTCGCCCTGAAAATATATGAAATCTCTCCGGTATATTTTCGCGCCGGTGAACGTAATTTAATTACCGCCACGAATGTTACCTGATATTTGTGAATGTGGATAATTAAAAATGGTACCTGCCATTATTTTAATAACTTCCATAAAAGCCGGCCTCGGGGCGCCCTCGGGGTTCGAGAAGGTTGCAAAGCGCGCGGTATTACATAACGCGGTATATTTTTCAATTTTCCCGTTTCCGGAATATCGCCCGGACAAATTTCAAAACTCAAGAACTGATTCTGATATATTCTTGGTTTACCGAAGACGACACACACTCGCCGAGACGGACACGATGTCTCTTTCACACCGGTGCGGTGTAATTTCCGCGGTTGAGGAGCAATGAATTTAAGTTACGGCTTTTGATGGCCGCTGACCGCCACGGTCTATTTCATTTTCTCTTTATCTGCTCTTTCACGCGCGGTGAATAACAGCGAAAGCGATCGATAAGGATGATTTGCGGATGATTCACAACTCTATGTATCATTTGCATATAAATTTGCGTGTACATAATAAACGTGCTCGAGTTTATATCTCTGGATGTTAATAATATCCTTGACAAATATGTGATATTAATTTTCAGTCATGAGAAATTTAGTGGAAAATAGTGAAACTCTCTGAAACATCTTAATCATATTAAAGATTAAGTTTCAAACAATATTTCTGATGGAATTTATACATCTGAAAACGATTGTTAAACAAGATTTTTTAATTTGTATTCTTGGAATTTATTTCTTTAAAGTCCTAGAGAATTGATCAACGTTGAGTTTGCATAATTGCATCAGTCTAGTATAATCTACGCACAATTAAACACGCTATTAAAGTTCCCTTCAGAAAAATGATGAAATTTTCCAGTTAATCTGGCATAACGGTTGACACGGTAAGAACTAAATATCCAGTGTATTCAGATCTACGAGCGTTTTAAACTTCCGCGACGAGGAACTCTGGCCGAACACTTGGACGACTGGATTTTCGGATCTGTAACTGTTCGCAAGACAAATACACGAAGATCTTCGATAAAGTAATAGTTCTGCAAGAGTCGAGGGGCGAAAAGAAGGGGGATGCTCGCGGGGGATATTCTACGAGAGTTTGTAGCCGCTTTGATCGAGCGGGGACCTCACCGGGTCTGCGGCGGGAAAGAAAACGCGAGTATCCGATCCCTTAAGTGTCCCCCGAGGCGGCGAACAAACTTACGATATTTTCCTGTCGGCGGGAATCATAGGTTTAGGCAAATAACGCTTGATATTTTGAGCGGACGGACACGAGCGGGTTTGAACGTCGCGACTTTCTTATCCGCATATCATTCAGCTTTCCGCTGAAGCAGCGTCCAAACTTACTCGCGCAAACTTTACCGCACCGCGGCACGAACATCCTCGGAACGGGAGGAAGTTGCCGTAACATGCATCTAACACGGATTTCAATGAAACACATCGTATATATAAAATTTCAACGCCGTAAACATCCGAAAACTAGTTAAAACTGCCAGAAAGCGAGACGGTATGACAGATTTTATCTGCGTTGTGATGTTACTTCTTAAGAAGGTTCTTCTCTCACTTACAGTTAGAAAAGTAAAAAGATAACTAATTTGTGTGAATAAAAGAACAATTTTTTATAATTAAAATTACACTGTCTTTGCCTTATGTTCAAAGAAATTATTTATATTTTTATTTCTTGGTTCTTCTACCAATTGTATTTTTTTTTTAACGCACCTGGTTTTCCCCTGATTTTAATTTTGTAGATATTATCAAAATATTTTAAAAATATATTTTCAAGATTTTAAACTTAGGAAAAAATGGGAAAAATTTTAAGAATTTTTAAATTTTATATTTAAAAGCCTCTTAAATTAAATTAAATTTGACTTTTGTAATATGACATAAATAAATTGTAGATAAAAACTGCGATAAAAAAAGTAACGTCGAAAATGTTACTTTTAACACCGCGGCCGCGTTTGACAGAAAGCTGTGAAAGTAATTAATTCGCCACGTGGTTGGTCATAAATCTTGGATGCGCTTCTCATGTGTCCGTGATAATACGCTACTGTAAAATTAATGGAGTTTATAGCCGAACGTCGAGTTCGCGGTAAATTGTACGAGAGTGAAGCAGGTGAAATGTTTCCGACGAAAGCCACGCAGCATATATTCGCAGCATAGAATACGCTCTAATTATACACCGTCGCAACGCAATTATCCCGGGTATGATGAAGCTATTACTGGCACCGTGAACCGGCAAAAATAATCTTCACCGCTGATAAAACTTTCCCGTTGTCGCACGTTTAATCCAAAATCAATTCGAATCGGATGAATTTGTTCGAAATTGTCTCGCCGTTGAAACTCTTCATGAATATTTTTCATTGAAACTTCTGCTAAAATATTCTTCATAATTCTGTCAAACGTATAATATATCTTTTTGACACTACGAAAAGTTTAAATAGACAAAATAATTGTGTTTTATTGTAATTGTAATTTTGATTAATAATTTTGTAATTTTGTTTCAAAATATAATTAATGTATACGTTGTTCTTTAAGTTTTATACTTCTTACTAATTACCTATATTGTAATCAAAAGGAAAATCAAATGTTAATTTTTTCTTAAATTTCCTAAAATATAGTAGTTTTTCCTGGTAATTAAAATATTAATAATTTTAATATTAATTATATTGTCTTTTAAAATTATATGTAATATCTATTAAAATCTACTTTTATTGTAATATAAAAATGTTCATAATTAATCTTAATTAATTAAAAATATAAAGAATTGATCTACCATTTCTTGCTATATTAAAACTATATTTAATAATTTAATTGTATTTAATAATGCATTTAATAATAAATTAAAGTTACTCTTTTCGTTATAAATGTAATGTAAAGCTGTCTTACTAGCAATAAATTGTTTTTACGAAGAAATTGTTTTCTTATATTACAAAATTGTTAAAAATTTCACTGTAAATTATTTAATATTTACAGCTATATGTCCATCGCATTTAATCCCGATAAATAAAATACATTTGCTCTGCTTAATCAACAATTATATTATCGTGATCCGGCAGCTTGTAATCGAGATCGGTCAGACAAAATTACGTTTCTGTGAGCGTATGAAATCAAAGTGAAATAAAACACGGACAATTAATGTAACTGAATTTCTTCCGTTAACGAAAAGGCAACAAGATATATTAGACGTACTGCACCACCTGTATTGGGTATTTTGCGAAATTATTGTACATCAACCTTTGTATCATACGCTAAAATCGATTAAAATACAATTAAAGACAAAAGTTAAATAACATTTTTCAGTTAAATATTACCTGTATGTTAACAAAAAAATTGAACTTGTATTTTAATTTGATTTGTATTAGTGTTAAAAGACACACATTATGCATAACTAAATTTCTCCGTGCTGGCTAATGCAAATTCTACTCAGCCTAATTTACGCTGCGTCTCCATAAATTAGCATAATAAGTATGCCATGCCATGTAACAATGAAATTAGCTTGTTGAGTCGGAACTATTATCAAAGTATAATTAGAATGGGTTAAAAATAAATAAATTTGAATAATAAGATCCCAATAATACAATACACATAGATAAAAAAATACAAATATCTTAAAGGTAACAATTATCTTTCTTACATCTAAATTTATGTCTTTCGTTACACAAAAAAAAGATATTACATAATATATTCATGAAAAATGATTTACTATTAAAATGCATTGCAAAGAATATTAATCATATTCTTTTTTAAAGATACGTTTGTTATAGAAATTATTGCTAGAATAATATTTCCTTTAATTATATCTTCTTTTTCAATTATGCAAATTTAGTGATGGTTTTTAAAACGAAGGAGATACGACGTGCAAACGATATTATGATCCTTTAATTCGATGAGCGAAGCACAATATTCTAAAATCGCGTCGAGAAATATTGCTTCCCATTCCATTTCTTTATTGTATACAATTTGCTAACCAGCTGCAAGTATGCACACGCATATCGCGTTTCGAATCTGCAGAACGAAACAAAACGTCGTTAGACTTGAGGTCTGCATTAAGCTCAGGTGACTGAATGATCGCGACGTAATCCCAATTACAGTTTCGCGGATTGCGTAAAAAGCTTTTCTACGACGTGCGAGTGCGCGAGTTAGCTTGGGCCGCTCTGAAAGCATAGAACGTGTCACATCGTATATTTCGCGAAGTGGTTTTGTTCGCATCCCTCGTTTTTATTATCATTTATACTGACGTGTACGTATACGTCATTTCGCACCCGGCAAGACATATTATAGCGCAGGCAGAAATGTGGGAAATGAGAAATAAGCTTGGCAGTATGTAATTAGGAATATCATTGCATTAAGATTGAAAACGAGTCAGTTTTGTGCTTGTACATAAATTTTAACAGAATAATTTAATAAAGTGAAGAAAGTATGACGTTTTTATTAAATTAAACGTTGACAGTAATGCTCAAATTATATAATAAATAATTATTTAATAGAAAAAAAGACATATTATTAACTGACACAAGATTAATCATTTATTTATATATAAAAATGCTTAATTATTCTTTAATTTACATAAATAAATATAAGTAAATAAGGACATAATAACATGACATATATAAATGATGTACGCATGCATAAAGAAGAAAAACAGGGAGGAGCGTGATATCGTGGTTTATCGATTATTTATTATTCATTATTTCTGTGGGTAAAAGTTGACATAAGATAAATAAGAATGACAAGAAAGTAAAACAAAATAATAAATAAAAAATAAGTGAAGCTAAATAAAGATTGTAATCTTGTATTAGTGAGTGGGTTACATTGATATAACACAGCAAAGAAGTCTCTAATGCTGAAAATTTAAGCGTATCAGGCTTTACTGCACAACGTAATAAAAGGCTTAAACCTTATAAGTGTACGGAGACGGTAAGATCTCAGAGAACTAATCCGGTAAAGCCAATGCTAAGAAACTTTAAGATCTCTACCTTATTCATTTCTAAAGAAGATAATTCATAACTTCTCTTCTCTATGTACCTATTATAAATTTTTCTTTATCTATATTGCACTATATTTTCTTTCTTTGTATAATCGCTAACGCAACTATAGGTATACTTAATTAAAATGCACAAGAAAGCTTTTATTACACAGAAGGGATAGAAAATTGTGCTATAATTTTACATATTTTTGATTTTATTAAACAGTACCAAACCAATTCTTAACATAATAACTGTCCTTCCCTTAAACATGCAAAATTCTCAAAAGTATCTTGCAAGTACTACTTGCACGCCGACAAAATAAAATATGCTTGCTAAAAGCTGCTGTTGAAATTCGCGGAGTAATTTCATCAGAGTTCATAAGCGTCATTAAAGTTTACGCTTTAACTTTAAAGTGCAGTAAACATCGTGTACCGGCATCCTCGCGAAAAGCGCCGACCTTAATCGATACACGCCGGCGCGGCGTCGTCGTCGTTCCGGATCGACAAACCACTACCGTCCCCTTGGGCGCTTTTTCCGTCCTTTCCGCTGCATCCGATCGTCGCAAAGCGACGACCAAGCTAGCTCAAAGGAACCCGGAGAACCATTAAACGATGCAAAGGGGCGACAATGGCCGTGCCGAGGCGACAAAGGCGATCGCACGCGTTCTTCCTTTATCATTCTCTTCACTAGTTCACTCTTTCTCAGTTTTTTTTTCCGAAGCGATAGTAATGAGAACATGCGAGATGCGAGAACTTACTTTTCAATAGAGAAAGAGGATCTTTACAATTTTTTCAGAAAGATTAATTACTGAATTTATATTATACAATTCTTGCAGCCAATAAAATTGTTAGATGTAACGAGTAGTAATTTAAAATAATTTTAATATATACAGTATTTATATATATACAGAGTATTTCATATAAAGCATTATAATCCATTTTTTATAAATAAATCTAAATAATTTTAAAGTAAATAAAATGTTAAATAAAGAAAACATTTCTTGCATTTCTTTAATTGATAAGATAAAAAAAAATTTGGTGAAAATAAGTTCTAATATATTTATTAAAAAAGCTTTACCTTTGTTATTAATAGTTTTATAATAAATAACTGCAAATAAAAATGATAGTATGTTATATGAGACACTCCGTAAATTGGCTGATATTAAATATTAAATACTAAATTTTTTGACTGATAGTTCAGTATTCTACTTAATATTTTTTATTTGATTAGATTAAATTTAAAAAAGCTGTGCAAAAATTATATTTTGTCATTAATGTCATTATATTTATATTATTTTAAAAATGCTAAAGTTTCTGATAATTATAAAGATATCAATAAAATTTAGAATATCACGCACTCTCCGGCGACCTCTTTCCTCTTTTTCTGCTTTTTCTTCTCTTCCTCATTTTTTTTCTTTCTTTCACTTTTCTTCAAATCTTCTTGTCATAGTTAAGTCAAAGGAGAAAAAGAAGTAGGAGAATGGAACTCCAGGAGAGGAACTCACTGACCGGCTCGCCGGCAGCGAGAGGGTGAGTATCAATTACACGGGTACCTCCCGTTAGAGTTTTCCGGAAATTCGCGTAGTAAGTCAAGCCCGGGGACACTGGAACTCCGGTGGGCGAACAATGCCGGCAGGCCGCGGGAGCTTTCGCATTTGCATATGAATTGGTGGAGCCTGCAGATCAGCGACGCCGGTTCTGGGGCCTCCAGGCACCTCCGACCACCTCCGTCGTCACCACCGCTGGCTAACGAAGGTGGACGCATACGGCCAGGTGGTTAACTGGCTGGATAGTTCGAATTATCCTGAGAACGTTGGATTGATAGCTGGACACTCGCTCGATTCTCAATAACGTCTGTTCGAACGTGATAGTACACTTATCAACGAACGTAGCAGCTTAAAAGAATCAAGCATAGAATCGCAAATTCCCTTCGCAAAAATTGATAAACTTATTTCGAAAATTCTACCCAATGTCTTGGAATTAAATCTCTTTGCATTGCTTTTAATTAATCTATCTTTTTACATACAAACAGCATTTCTGCAAAAAAAGAAACGGAATCAAAGGTATTTCTTTCTGGGGGATTGACATTAGCTAGCTGCTATCAAACCAAATATGAAACTGCTTTGCCAGTAAATAACTAATGATTTTTTATTCGACCAAACTGGCTATCTTTTATTTAATGTAGTTGTCATGACGTTACGACCATTGATACATTAAATAAAGACAGTCAGTTTGTTTAAATAAAAAATCATTATTATTAGCTATTCTATTGTAAGACATACGACAAAACAATGATTCACTCTCGCGTGCTGTAATTAGCGAAAGAGACTGTATAGTGTATATATTCCGTCTCTGCTTGCTACGCGCGACGTCTTTAAATTACACGCGGTTAATTAAAGCGCAATTACGATTCGGTCCGCAGAGAGAGCCGTCATGAAATTACATCTTGCGCGACCTCTCCCTCTTTCGGCTGGACGAATTCCCCTCAGGGTGAAAGGCCCTGGAGGTTTACCTAGGCCGCGCGCGGCGCGCACCGGGTACCGGGATGTTTGCGATTTTGCGAGCGTAAACCAATTACACGTTGCGGAGACGTGGACCTCAGGAGTAACCCCGACAGTAACTCGCTCAGACACGCCGGTTCCAATCGATTCGTCGTACAGTCGTGTGTACATACGTACGCCGGACGAGATTGATATTGCCTCGCGACATATCCGCGACGGCAATTAGAGCAAGGCGAAATTCGATAAACGTTTCTTTATTTGAAATGGGAACAATGCGTTCTCTCATCGGTATGATTGCGTTTGCCAACACGAAACGTGATGGCATTGGACGATTGGAGAGTGAAAGCGATCGATCATTTATAAGTACGTACATTATATTTCTCGTTGGCAAATTGGCATATTAACACGAGTGGGATTTCCATGTGAGAACAGAGACAAGTTATTTTGGACGAATATAGATATTTATTCATGTTGGAAGAATAGTTTTTATTAATTTAAATTTTTGTCCCTTACAAGATCTTCACGAATTATAATGAAAGTTAAATATAAACCCAATTATTTTTGTTAATAACTTCTCGACAGATTTGATCCACAAAATCTCGCTTTTTTGCGAGAGTTCGTTTTTTGCAACTGTTAAAGTTTCAAATTAACTCTCTATCTATCGGTTACATGAGCTTTTGTACATTTTTGTACATGTATAATCGAATAAAAAAGCGCGAAAATAAAATGCACATTTTTCATTAAATAGTAAATATAGATATGTCCAAAATATTGTAAAATTACAAGAGACATCTTTTATTTAGCAACATTTATTTTATATGTATATGTACGTTTTCATTTATATACATATACATACATGCACATTATTTTCTTTTCTAGTTAATAAATATATTTATCAATGAATTAGCCAAAACTTCCTTTTGTTTTAATCACTCGCTGCTAACACTAAATTTGCTCATCTCGCGTAATGTACCAAACGGAGAGATCGGCGAACAATGGAATAATGGAAATCCTGGAATGTACCGCGTACATGGAAGTCGGAGGGAAATTAGTTTCATTCTTGCAGCCTTGCAGCTACTTGTTTAAAAGGAATCCTAATTGTTCCCTCGTGTATCCGATCTCTAAACTCACGAAACTTACTGGAATCATGAATGTAGACGCGCATATATATCGGTGGTAGTCTTGTTGCTGCCGTCGAGGGTGTATAAATTTTCATGGATAAATATAATATTATCTCGTGCCGCATATTTGAGTCCGTTCGTGTGCATATGTATTTTTTTTTTGCGAGGAAGGGGGGGGGCTCGTCGAGATCTTCGCGATGTACTTTACAAGCGATACGTAACTATGCCGAGGGACATTGCATCGCGGACGATCCAATGGGAACTTCATCATTCATTATTCCGGCACGGTTGTATAATGCCTGAGAAATCCTGACAGTTATTACAGCGGCGTCGCAGGGATTTCTCCCTCGTCCCACCGGATTTCGAGATTCAGCGAATTACGGTAGCGGAATGGATTTACAATGTTTAATTTACTACTTGGGCTGGGCGGGATTAAAGGCGCCGCCGGAAAATTATTGGCGCATAAAACGGACGGGATGATGGCATTGGTACCCGCGGTTTCGTTATATTCGTTAAAATGGAATTGAAGAATCGGATAGTCAGTCGATAAGAATATAGAAAATTTTCCATGAATAGAAAAATTAAATTCGCAAATCTCCCGGTTGCTACTTGAACCAGAATCATGAGACAGTCCGTAGAAAAGAAATTTGTTAAGCTGTATGTTTACCCACACACACACACACATATACATACAGTATTATGTATACAGTATTGTAGATATTTCATATTTTATGTCAAAATAAAATACAAAATATCTCGTAAATCATTCAATCAATTTTTTGGCTATTCTAATTGTATTTTTTCTACACGGAATATTTCCAGAAATCGATTTACATAAAAAATAAGGTATATATATATATTTATATATATACGTACAATATTTTTTTTATGTAAATGTACTTATATGTGTTTTTGATATATCTTAAAAGGGATTAGACCACGGAGCATAATAAATTTTTCTACTTGTCTTCCGAGTATGCTGCATTTGCATGACTTGATTCTTATTCTACTCCTTACTGATGTATTCAAGCTCACGAGGTCATAGCGTTAAAAGCACAAGTAATAAATAAAGTCGCGAGGTGTAAATTAAAACAATTACGACGCTCTTATCTACTGCACGTAAGCAAATTATAAATTCAATCCGCGCTGGCTGACAAAAGAAAATGCAAATTTCGTTCTGGGAATGCTTGCAGTGGCACCTTGCAGTTTGTCGATCAATCATGCACTTGCCACCATGCCCCTCCCTATGCGCGTTACTCTTCTGAAAGTAATTAATATAAGAAACAGGCGGAGAGATAACGCGAGCGGCAAACGAGCCGCAATTAGGGCGGGACGATGTGAATCAGATAACGGCCTTGTTTAGATGGGGGTGCGTTCGAGAAAGTGCTAAGATATCAATGCCGATCGTCGCCATCAGATATTAACCCTTCACCCGTCGAAATCGCACCGCGAGAATGCTGTTTACAACGGACGGTAATCCGCGGGTATCCCTAAACCTAAACCTACATTAACTTTAGCGCCGCTGTGAAAACCAATTAACCCGACGGGCCCGGTGCGACCCCAGCCGTGCCATCAGGCTGTAATCGAGACACTTGGAAAATTAGCAATGTCCCGGAAAATGCCCTTGGTCATTAGGGAAGGCGTCTCGCTGCCAGACATTGCGTGACTATATCGCGATGTACGCTCCGCGTGGTAAACTTTCCGGGAACGCGACACTGAGGCGTGCTTACACGGAAATCGTCAATTGAGATTCTATTCTCACGCAAAATTAATTTCTTCTCTCTCTTTATTCAAATTCAAACGTAGAATTTAAAATTCTCGGTCGAAACTATATCGACATCATCCGACTGATTGATGTCGAGAATGCAACGACTTCTTCAAATCTTTAAATGTTTTAATTGAACAAGACCGATTTTATCGAACTCTTTCTTTTTACAGACAATTAAATAATTCATTGTGATTTGCAGTTTGCCATGGAAAATTTATGAAGACTTGTATTAAAAGAGAAAAAGAGAATTTCGCCGATCTTTCTTATGGTAATATTTCGTGCCGGGGCAACTTTCGTTAACACAGAGAGCGAGGCAAATAGAGACGTTGCAAAATATGCAAACATCTAGTTACGAAATAACGCGGACAATTTGCGCGAAGCTTTTGATTCGCGCGCGAAGGGGGGGTATTCGCCAGCAACTCTGACGAGTCGCGGCGTCTTTCCATGATATTTCCATCGAATTTCGCGTTTTCAAACATCCACCCGCATCTGTGTGGACGGTTCTCCACGCAATTACGCGAAAACTTTCGAAGCGAATATCTACCGGCAGCTCTGCGGCGCAAGAGGATGCTTGAGTTGTTTTGGGATTCCGGGCTACAAATAAGGGTCAAGGGGCTGTCCTGGGCCACGCCGAACTGCGACGCGACGCAATCCGACGCGATGCCGCATCGCGTTACATCTTACGGCCGATGTTGAAGCGAGATTCTGACCCACAAACGGGCGAGAGAAACGGACACGCGGGGTGAGGAGAACGGCTCGAAATTCGTGGACAAACAGAACTATTCGTCTTTCTCTAGGCGGAACAATTTCCTTGGAATTTATCTCGGAGACACTCGACCGTAGTTACAACGTGCGGAATAGTTACGATGCCTTGGCGCGTGCGCGACCGCGGATGAAAGGAGGCATCTCGGTGTCGCGTTATGAGAACGACGAGCGTAACGCTGATCTTTCCCCTGATTTATCCCGGGAGTAGTTTTTTTACGGCTTCGCGACTCAACATCGCCGCAAATTCATCAGAACGCATAAAAATTCGATTTATAAAAATTAGTAACTGGATAAAATGTATTAGTATTTTTTCTGAACAAGGTCTTTTCTAAAATATTTAATATTATAGTGATTAATTAATTTAAAATTACTGTACTTTCTATACCAGTATTTTAAGAGGTACTAATAATGCAACTCATTCAGAAACATTCTACTAAATGTGCCATTTATTAATTTACAATCGATTTTAATGCAGTTATTGAAACCCTATTAAATTGAATACCAATGTCTAGTTAGATTTCGCGTACAAGTGAACAAACATGCCAGTAGTAATTAATAACGTTGTCAGTAACAATCGATGATTTATTCAAAGGCATTATAAAATCGATCATCTCGTAAACAGGTGAAGGGATAGATCGTTAAGCAAATCGCCGTGGGTCATTGTGTAATATGCATACAGACTTGTTGTTAGCGAAGCAAACGAGAAGGCGAGGCGACAGCCGGAAATGCGGGCACACGGTTCACAGATTTTCCCGGTGGGAAAGAGGATAAAAATAAAATGAAATATGGTGATTTATCGTCTAATGTACGCGCCAGCCAATTTGTCCTGTTTCCACGCGTGAACTGTCTCGTGTCGTGAGAGCCTGTCCCGCAGGATGCAGACGGAAACACGGATTGCATTTCATAGAGTGGTCTCGATGGCCCGTGTGATGTGCGCGCGCGCGCGATGAAATTACAAAATTTGTCTGGGGATTGCACACGTGAGTGCGGCTGACGTGTCCGCACCGAAGATACGCCAATAATTGTCCGCGAAATGAAATGACAATTATCGCAACCGATGGTGGACGAGACTTTACTAATCGTGTGGTTGTCATGGAATTGCCGAATTACACTGTTTATACACTTTGCACAGAACGTATAACATCCATTGTCATTAGCGCTCAATCCCGTTTTGCGTGAAAATAAATTAGTAGCCAATGCATTGTACCGTAAATTATAATTATTGTGTTCTAAGTAATTAAATATTTCATCGTTTTAGTAAAAATGTTTCTTCGTTTTTTCCTTCGGTTTTCACTAATTGGCTATATTAATTTTTAAATCCGATATGATATACCTTAGAATACTTTTTTATTATCATTTTACTTAAACTCTAAAGAAAATAATTTTCTAAAGTAATATTAAATATTGGCAATCGATAAAGAAAAAAGATAGTTATTTATAAATTATTAATACTTAAATTATTTTTAGAATTCTGATTCTCTTCCGCGACGTTGCCTTTAGGCCCTTTAGGGCAAACAAAAATTTATGAATACATAAATAATTAATACGCATTATCATGGAAAAAGCACATACGTCGACATAAATTCAGACGTAAACTACTGGAATTTCCCTTTCGTGTTTCCCCTATTTTACGTCAGCAACAAATCATATTTCCTACAATTTAATCTTGAGCCTGATTTATTGCCGTCACTTTCACAATGCAACTTCATAATTCCAAGAGACTATAAAACTCGAGAAACTATATACATAATTCGCAATCGCAGAGCTACGGTCGTTTTCGTTCTGCAGCATTTATTCGGATATTCTCATAATATGATAACTCCCCCGTTTTATGCGCTAGATAGAATCGTGAATTTCTTCGCTAGACGAACATTAATTACTTCGAAATGAACTCTTAATTAATTTACTGTAACACATTCTAATTACGAGTAGATTGAAAAGAAATAATAGACACACAGAACATCGTTTTTGTACCATGTCATTTGTTGAAAATCCTTTTGCTAATCTGAAATTAATTTTTCCTACAAAGTTTCTCAAGAAAACGATCTATATTATTATGGTAAAATGATTATAGCTATTAAGAATAAGAGATTTCTCATGAACTAAATCTGATGAAAAAAAATTATACTTTTTAAACATAAATTTGCTTAAAAATAATTTCCCTTGACATTTTTCCCAATAAAAATTGTCAACACAAAATAAATGTAATAGAAAGTGGAACATTGTATATCGCATATTGGAAATATACATATATGATATAATATCCGATATATTAATTAAGATTAATAGGATAGGATTTATTTTATGGCGCAATACATAACAATAATAATAATAAACTAACAATAATTGGCACCTCATGTATAAAGTATTCGAACACAGAGATAATCAAAATATAAAGTTACGATTTATCAATGTTAATAAGATATTTATTAAATATCTGTGCTAATAATGTTGAAGAAGAACGGTCATTATTAGAAAAAATTTACGATATTTACAATATGGATATTATTAAATTATATTAAAAAGATACGTGAACTACCAATAAAATTTCGAGAATTACAAAAAATTAGATTATTCAAAATATAGATATAATATTTGTTACAGTTGCACTTTATTACCATCATGATAGTGCCCCTGGTAGGTATCGCTTGCGCATTATCACTCACTTATTTGTATAATTTATTCGACGGAGGCAGGCGAATAAACTTTGAGTGCAAAGGCTCGCAAAAAGAGGTCTCGACGGCGCACTTCGTCATTTCCTTTATACGGCAAGAGTCATCACAGTAGATGAGAAATTGAGGGTGAAGAAACTGCTGTTGCCGTTGCCATGCCGTTGCTGTAGCGCGCTCGCAATTAGGATGAAGACGAAGACTCCAGACTACTCATTAACTCCGGTATGAACCGGCGAGCGTAGCGCATCAACGGGCTAAAAGTCGAAGAAGTAACAAGCTGGCATCCTGATGCAGTCCCCGCGCTGCCTGCCTCCGTTCCTTTTATTTCGCCGGAGTGTCGCCGGCAAATCTTATTTAAGGCAGATTTATCGCCACCCGGCTCTGAGATCGAGGTAGGATATTACGCCGGACCCGGATGCGCCATTCACAATGCGACTCCTCGACTCAAAAAGTGTCATAACTCAAAACCTGAGCGCCTCTTCGAGCACTTCCGCCGCTCCAGCACATTGTGTGCCAGAATCTGTCCTCTCGTCCCTGCACCCGTACCAACTCCCCCCTCTCCCTCCTCCCCGCCTTTCTCCCACGTCCCGTTTCACTCACCCTCTCGTTTCCTCTCTGTACATGAGAGAGCAAATGGATTCTTTCGTTTTTTATTAATATGTGCGGGGACATATAGTGAGTAGCATCAAGTGTTCTGCAAATTTTTTCAACGTGTCATTATTTTATCTGAATGTAAAGTATCGCGTTGGAATTTTCCGACGTTGGGTGTAAGAAAGATTTATTCGTCCGATTTATTCAATATTGAATAGGATTTATGAAATTCTAGACTAATTAAATTACTTTAGATGTCTTTTATATCAAAATTAGCGGTCATATTTATTATACTTAATAAATTTAGACGAAGCATAAATATAATGAAAGATAAACCAAATAATGGGTTCGTGTATTACATAAATTGATTTTATTTTGATTTGAAGTATAATCTATTTAAACATTAATTATCATCATTTAATCTTTGAAGTATTATTAAATATGTTTGTAATACAATCAGTTGAAGTGTATAATTTATTAATTATTCTTTATACGGCTGCCGTATAAACAGCTTGTATTGTTAAAGTACGACGAGAGCGCTTTCAATTATTCGGTGATGCGAAAGCGATATCTGCACGATTTCTTTGTCCTGACCGTCTCTAACTGTTTCATCATCTATGCGATTCGGCCCCTGGGTATATCAAACGGGAACTTGCGTAAGGAAGGACGCGCATTAAGAGAAATGGGGAGCAGTTTTTCGGTCGCGCCGGTGCAAAATCCAACATCGTGACGTGAACGTTGTCGCGCGTGACGGGCGTTCGATGTCATCGATCGCGGGCATCCTGATCGATACGCGCGTGTCGCGGGGCGAAAGAAACGAACGAGTCCGGCGATCCATTTTTTCGCTCTCCTTCCGCAACGAGCTGGCTCCATTAGTCCGGGGATTGGCCGATGCGCGCTTGAGCGAGCACCGCGGCGCTTTTTGCGCCGGCCGGACCGGTTGAATAATTGTGTTTTGCAACGTCCGCGGGAGCGCTTAGCCGAACTCTCGGGCATGGATCCAAAGAAGAATTAAGCAAAGAGGGAACTTGAAATGCGGATCTATAAAAGGGACAATGGCACCGGGCAAATCGCGCAGTTTTTGGGACGATCGCGAATCGCACGGATCAATCAGCCGTTTGCGCGAAAGGGGACACGATCTAGGACACAGTAATTGGCATCATGACTTCCGAAGTGAGTGCATATCACGTGATTATCTCACGTGTCACCCTCAGACCGCTCGCCAACTTTAGCACTTCTTCATAGAAAGTCATTAAAAGCCGCATGTGTCAGCATATTATGATCGTCGTACAATAGAAAGCGGAAATGTTCGCGATTTGATTGATTCTTGCAATCAAGATCGGAACCGGCAAATCTATTGTTCCATTCTCATTATATGATGTATAAAACTATGAGAAATTTTTTCACACTTTTCTTAATCTAAAAGTTTTTTGGCAAATACCACTAGATTAATTTCTCTTAAGCGAAAATTTGAAAAGCAAGTTTTAAGCAAGGAACTATATGTAGTTGAATAAACAATTAAAGAAAGAAAGTTATTTATTTAAAAAAATATAGAAAAATACCATCACGCAAAAACTGTCACGTAAACTTTATTCATCTTTTTAAATTGTTTCTGAAAAATGTGTTCTTGAACGTGAATAATAAAACGTGCATTCTCAAAATATGAAATAGTAGACAAATGTATATTTTAATAACAGTTTCTGCTTAATATAAACAGTACGTTTTAATTAAATTTTTGTTTCTGCCTTAATCATCACTAAATCTTTTGAATATTTATCTATAAATATTTAAAAAATACGTTTTATTATTTTTCATTTTTTTTTATAAAAAACAATTTTAATTTTTTTTTTGTGTTTATAAATTTTCTCTCTTATCTTTATTTATTTTCTTCCAACAGTTTACCTAACTTTTATTCTCTTTTTTTTTAAGTAGTTGTAGATTCTTTACTTAGCTGTTTTCGCTTATCCGTCCAACATAATCCGCTGACTTTCCTATCTTCCGTCAGCCAATACCGCAACCTGTCATATTTCCACAACTAAATCTTTCTGTAGTTTTATCTCTTTTTCTAAGAGTTTTATCTAAGTTGTTGTGTTCTTTTTCTAGCTATATACATTCTTTTTGTTTTTTTATTCTCAACCTGTCCCTATGCTTCAACATTTTGTATTCTAAATTCTATTATGCACCTCGTAGCGTACAATTCACCAGAATTACAATTTGATTGACGAGATTAATGTTTCTTGACAGGTCGTTCTATTCGTATTGGTGCTCTCGACCTTGCTTCTGATCGACGCAAAGCCGGAAGGACATGCACACTCTTTCGCACATTTCCACGGTCCTGTGACGGGACACGAACACGAGGTCACTTGGGATGACGATGACGGTCATTATCATGAAGACTACGTCGCTCATCCCCATTATGCCTTTTCGTACGGGGTCGAAGATCCCCACACGGGCGACTATCACGGTCAAAAGGAGCACAGGGACGGTAGGTTTGCGTAGTTTGAATGGAGATTAATCTCCTCTGCTTTAGGGGGATCCTTCTTGTCATCTCGTACATACCGCGAACTGGGGAGAATAAGAATAACCTACTTACGTACGCGGAATCGCGATGCCAAGCTCCGAGGGAGAAAAAGCTGACAAATGTACCGAGGTGAACGTAGAACAGACTGATTGTGCGAATAAAAGTGGCAACGTGACCTTTACTTGAGCAATTTTATAATGTTGCTCTTGGAATACGCAATGGAAAGCCACAGCATGGTAATTCCTTTGATTTAACTTATCTACACTTCATCGTTCATCGGACGAACGATCGACAGTGTTAAGAATATTTTATTAATGCCGTTTGCAATGTTAAAAATGATTTTGAAAGAATAAAGGAATTTCAGTGCGCTCGTTGCCATTTCTTCCTAATTTCAATATTACATGTGCTCTACGTAGAAAAAAATTATATATATTACTTTCTTCAATTATATTACTTTCTTCAATATTTACTCAAAATAAAATCTATGCTTATGTACAGAAAGAGTTATTTTCTAATTTTCAAATTTATTTATAAAAATTTTGTGTATATAATATATATGAGTTTTCATTTTATAATCAGTCTGCCTCGTTATATGCAATAATCACAATTCAAACACGTTGCTTTAGAAAAGCGAATCTCGTCAAGAAACAAAATTTTTCATAATACCAAAGCAAATATTGTTTTTAATAATTTGGTTTTTTATAATTTTGTAATGGTATTTTCACACACACAAAGCACGACTTTCTCTATATAAAACGAGATCATCGAGCGTCGTCAAGTTTTAACTGGAGCGAGAGATTTCGTAGCAACGCGCCGAGAGAAAAGTTAGGAACGATAAAAGTACTGCTAAAAAAACCACGCTTCAGTATTCCCGCCTTCAAAGGCAGACGGCTAAAAAGTTTATAACCATATAAAGCTTAGATAGCAGCTATTGATAGAAGAGTCTCGGAGCAACTGCGAACGCGGTATTCGCCAGCGCGAAACTAATTAGAGTAACTAGGACCAATTACAAATCTCGTTTATGATTATATTTTAAAGCGGGAATATGATCTCAATTTAACAACGTGTTAAAATATGCTACAGCTATCATCTGACAGATTATAAGAAATGTATATTTTGATGGAGCATTAGCAGAAATCCACAATTGTGGAGATTAAACGCGAGCATACGTAAAAACATTAAATTAAATTGCAGTTAATTAATTATTCAAATTAATCCCATTTAAATAATTTTCTTTATTTAATGTTTGATGAGAGGCATGTTTCTACATTTAAATGTCGGTTGTATTACACAAAATCCACGTTTTACATTTAATAGAATCTGGATTTGATAAATATATTATAAGTCATGAATCACATAAACGGAATTACTTATACAATCCGTTTCTAATTTCTGTATTTATTAATTTCAAATTTACCTGGCTATCAATGAATTTAACGAGCAAAACGTACAAACATGAGTTTCTCTCTATCTCTCTATAATTTTTTAATAAAGTAATAAGTAAAAAATCTATACATATAGTAAAATATTTCCAAATATATATGTATTCTCATGAATTTATGCATTTTTTAATAACTATAACAGAGATCGTTTTTGTACTCTATAAGTCATTTATTTCTTCTTTAGTTATAATAATTTAAACTTTCTTATTATTACGCGGAAAACATATCAGCAAAATACAAGTAGTTACGGATTTTTAAAAAGAGCGAAAACTGGCGTGGTTTTATATTTCATCGCATTCATCCGAAACTCAATTCGTCTCCATAAAAAGAAGCGATAATGTATGTCCCAAATGTGCCAGCTTTGCGCGGAGCGACGCAAGACAAATAACTCGTACGTCGATGTTTTGCAGGCACAGACGTGTTCGGAGAGTATACCGTGAAGGAACCAGACGGCAATATTAGAACGGTGAAGTACCGCGCGGGCAAGGACGGATTTCACGCCAAAGTGCATAACAGCCACCGAAACGATCGTCAACAAGACGTTTATCACCATTACGATCATTATTAGTCCCGCGAGGTTGTACACTATCTCCTACCAAACTCGGTCGTTTTGCACCGTGCGATACTTTGCTATTTTTATATCCATTAACCTTGTTGAGTAATCGTCGACATTTCGTTTATGTTGCATGCACTCATTAAAAGATCGATTAAGTACCTTAAAATTTTCGTTTCTCTCAGTTTTTCTCAGTGAGTCACTTGTCTAGTTTTATGGCTAGTTTCATAACGGAGTCATTATCATGAAAGTCTTTCAATATTACGAAGTGGCCTTAAAACTGTTGTAAAAACTCGACAAGTTGATCAATCGGACAATTAGCGGACTGAATTTCCTTGGAGGAAATGATTATTTCTTCCGAGGAGAAATGGAGTTGATTATAATCAACGAATTGGATTGTTAATAGTTCAATTTCCGAACAAAACTGTTTAGCCGAAGAAACAGTCTTGCGAAAATTCACCGTGTAATTCACTTTCTGCATTTTTATAGTCTTCTATATTAAATTCTGCTCTCTTAAGTTAAGATATATTATTGTTAGAAAATGTTTGATTAAATAAACAAATAAATTGTATGTGTGTGTGTTAACGATCTATAAATTATAAAAATCTTTATTTTTAGATAGTAAGCAACAGAAATTTTAAACACACATGATGGGAAAGTATAATATACGCTATTAATATATCTCATACCCTATAATACGTGTTGCATCATAAAGAAACATTTATTAATAATAACGGATATATAAATACAAATTAGCAATATAAATTGAAAATAAATGAATTATTATTTTTTGTCAGAGTCAATAGATGTCTCTACATTTTTGCATCGCAACGACTGGATCACGTTATTGCTCTCATGAAATCACGAATATTTCGGGATTTCGAAATGCTCATTCGCTTTCTGCTCACCTATCTCAGCTCTCACACAATCCTCATCGAACGCTAAATGATTACCGCGTATCGCAGCGAAAGCTTATTGCGATATAGGCATTCGGCAAATAGACGTAATATTCAAAATTCAATTTGTTATACGGTCTATGCAGGCCGGAGGTATTGTTTGCTCCAAATTACTTTCCGTTCTCCTGCGAAGAGCACAAACTCATAGTACTTGCGATCGAAAACCGATATGCAGAAATAGCCGAACGCCGATGAAATTTCGAAGTACGCAATATTTTTTAGCAAAATTGACATTCGCCGATTAACAATCTGGTTGAAGTGCTGTTATACTAGTCTCTAGAGTAGAGCAATTAAATAACTATTTTTAATTTTTAAGTCGAACATGGAATATTCTTTAAATAAAAATGGAATATTCTTTAAATAAAAATTTATTTTATTACGATAATATCTCATTCATGAAAATTAATTTAAAATGCAAGGAACGAAATATTCTGCGTTTATTTATATTCTGTAAAGCGTTAAATATTTCGTGATAGCAATGAAAGAATTGGCTAGCAAACAGCGCTTAATCATTGTTTGGCGAACAGTTATTATGCACACTTATAAAATTAATGTCTTAGCATTAATGTTCTAGTATTTTTGGAGCTTAGAGGTATTAAGCATTTCCGACGTATCATATCTAGAATCTAGACATTCATAATTTAGACAGTTCAGCATTTGTATGTTTAACATGTGCAATTTTCAAGCAACGTTACGTAAATACAATTCTCCTACTAGTAGTAAAAATGCTCGACGTTTTCAAGTAAAGATAATGTAATTGTAAACACAGATTTCTCATGTACGATTAATTAAGGAATTAATTTCAAGCGATTGTTGGGTAATTTATCCACGAATTAAGTCATGAGTTGAATAGCACTTGAGGGAATCTCTAGCTGGGATACGATATTATACGGTAGTTTTTTACGTTGCAGTTTTCGTCGAAATTATATGATTAAGGAAAGCAATAATGATAGTACGAAGTTGTCGTTGTTGAAGAGTGACTGGTAATTCAACTATTAATTGTCATATTTTATTTCTCCTCACGCAGTAAGGAATAATTAATTTTTGAAAATTGCTTATAATATGCAGAAACAAATTAAAACATTTTTAAAAGATAACATCTATGATATAAAACTTATTCGCGAACAAATATACATACATCCCGTTGGGAAATACATTTTATGCACATATACTATATGTTTCACATAATTTCTTCTCGTACATATAAATCACAAAGATCACGAGACGTGTCTTGCCAAAATACAATAAAGGTCCGCAAAATGTCGATATTCCATTCTGGATGTGTCCACGTGTAATTTACATTCGGCACACGGTCGAGTGATAAATCATGAAACAGGGCTGGGAAGAGTCGCGTGGTAAACACCTGATAACGCACTTTCCATAACATGCAATATCATAGAAAATAGTAAACTTGCTGAGTTTGTACATATAGTACGTTAATTGACGATATCCCGCGTTAAACATCGCATTTCAGGCTAGTGAATAAATGGGCTTAATTGCATTTCTATACAATAGCCTGTATACGCGACAGACTCCACCGTTGTCAACGGTCGTGCACGTAATCTCGTTCCTGGAAAAACGCATCATGTGTTATCTGCCTTTTATACGTGGCTGATTATTATTAAATATAGCATGTTCTATCTTGGTAACAATAAAATCATTACGAACGCTTTAGAAATATTCCAATTATTTGGAAGTGTAAAATAACAGAATTTAATTTTTTAACACACAAATAGCAATTGTTTATACCGCGTTTATCTTAAGTATTTTAAGTGATCAAACGAAATAATTCGAACATAATGTCACGTGTTATTTAAAAATGTGTCTACATTTAAAAAAACCTAGATAATATAGATATCTACTAATTTTCTTTTTAATCAAGAAATAAATGTTTTCTTATTAAGTACTTATTACAAACATAATTTTTGTTTTATAATTTAATGTAATACGAAAAACATTTAAAGGATCAGAAATATACATACAATATAGGAATGTATAACATAAAAGAAATTATAAGTTGAATTTTATCTTGAAATTTAACGGAAATTATAAATTGTCTTAAGTAGGTTCTGTCGCTGTAATATTAGAATAAAAAATCGAGAGATAAAGAAACTGTGATTAAGCGTTTCGCAATTCTGACGCAATGGATGCCTTCGTATTAATTCTTCGATAAAATATCTTCGATAAAAAGATAGACGATAAACAATTGCACTCAATATTTTACGGAGCATTGAAATCTATTGGTACAACTCAAACAACGTTTATTTTATCGATCTTCGTCGCAGATACGATTTCCTTTATAAATTCCGAAATGCAACGGAGGTATAGAAAGCGAGGGAAGTTATCAAAGAATCTTTGGTAGCGTTCTTTGGAGCGAGGTAGAAATCCAATGGGACAGAAAGACCGCGATAAAAGAAAAGAAAGAAGGAGAAAGAACCGCGAAAAGTTAAGAAAACCGAAGGAGAAAAATTTATTGAAGGATTTTATAAGCTATTGAAATTAAGTTCAGAAGAAATAATTTCTCGTGTATATTGTTTTTCATTATCATTCTACACACATACGCACACGCACACACGTATATACACACACAGATCTCCAGGAATACAATCTACAAAAAAGCCGCGATATTTTCGTGGTCTGGTAGCTAGTGATGGGATCAATATCAATATAACACATTGATATTTTCATATTACGTTCATATTAATTAATCCTAAAATATATATTCATAAATATGCCTTAACAATACGCACATATTAATTTTAATGAATAAATATCTCCATATTAAATCCATACATAAGTCCTAATTAATTTCTTACAAACATATTTTTAAGTCTAGATGGCTAATAATACATATAATACGTTAATAAATGTATACGTATAGTTTCTTATTTTTAGAACTTGAGTCAATCAATAGAAGTTATATAACTAGTTAATACACTCGTGCAATATTGTGAATTTCGCCATTTATAAATTTTCACGTGATGAGTATTTAAATCTGTGAAAATTTGCTTGCTGTAAAAAAAACTGTATAATTTCCTGTCTCTTGGGAAAAGTGGGCGAATACACGCGCACGTTTTATATTCATAAATGCATTTCCGCCCGATAACTAAATCGCGAAAGTTAAATAGTATTATTCAACACAGAGCATCGTGACGGTTACGGAGTGGATAATTTCTACCTTTATAACGTTTCCGACGTTGAGTTACAGTAAGGTTACAAGATCCCCACAGCTATATAAAAAATTAAAATAATGATGCTGCGTGTTATAGGGAAAAAGAGGGTGATTTGTTAAAAGTAACATTTTGCTGAAGAAGTTTAAGGACCGATGAGTTTGGCACGAGATAAAATATTCAAAGCTATCCATCTCAAAAAAGAAATATCACCCTCCAAATATTTCATGTGAAACTTTTTCATTTGTACGATATCATAATGTGATATCAAAATGTATATGTTATTTTCATTGTTATAAAAAATTTATATGTACAGTTTTTAGGTCAGAAAATAATTTTACATATATATATATATATATATATATATATATGTGTGTGTGTGTGAATATATATAAATTTTATAAAATTTTTAAACAATAATAAGTAACAACTTAGTATATCAAAGCATCTTGTCTACCAATAAATCTCAGTATAAGATACATAAAATTATGATTGCATACATTGAAAAAAAATGTATTATTTGCAAGAAAGATTTCTTTGAACTAGAGAAAATATTTTAAACTCAGAAAAATGTTTTCTTAACTTTATCCAATCCTTTTTTGAATTAAGGAAACTAAATGCAAAGAAATCTATTTTCTTGCAAATAATAAATTTCTTTTAGTGTATTAATTAAAAATGCAACTTTTTAAATTATCTAAATGTATCTTCATAACAAAGTTAAGAAAGTTTTCAAGTTACACTGGTTGTACTATTTGCGCCGCTTTAGATGCGCTCAACACAATTTTTTATTTTCTTGCGCGTATTACGTGGCGTATTACGAACAATGAAACAAGAAGAATACATACGAGAAAGTGTCGTATAGCTTCTTTGTAAAGAACAACTACAATGTAAAAGAAATTAATTATTTATAGCAAATAATTTACGAGAATAAGCGATTGGTTACAATATCTATTATTAAAACCAGTAAATTATTTACTCGTTGGTTTTTCCTAATGTGAAACAAAGCGAGACTAAGTATTTGATGTGTTACAAACCGACGCTAATTGTCGCCTTTGTGAAATATTCTAATGATCACAAAGAAGTTCTTCTTGCGAAGCTTCTTTGTAGCCTTGATTGTATTATGCAAGCATGGTTGAGGACCTACGTGAACGCCGCTTTACATAAACTATCGGACGGCTTCCAGAGTCATGATCCACCGTGAAACTACCGGTCGCGCTAAGATGCATTCCCGGTATGTATCCAACTGTTCCCCCTTCTCATTGCGAACAGCACGGATCGTGATCGCACTACATAAGCGCGAACGAGAGTCACGGGCCTCTTCACCGGTAACCGCAAATTACGTTAGAAACGAAATTCCCGCGCGGACGGGAAGTCTCTCACTCGCGCGCGCCGGAACTTCTACGCGGAACTGCGTTCTTCAAGTCCTTTTTCGCTTCGAGCTTGGCCGACTGCGGAAGATAAATCTTTATTTAAAGTTTTCGGTGCGCTGCTCAGGGAAAACGTTGCGCAGATATTTTAAATGTTATTCTATCTGGCTTTACATCGCCGAGAAAAAACTCTATCTCAGTTTACTTTCTCCTCTCTTCGGTTTTCTTTCATGCTGATATTCTTGCTCAGGAAGAAGCGGCAAAATTCCTTATAAAAGCAGGCATGTAGTAAATCTTCCGATTAGATACGTTAACGTTAAAATTCTATTTCTATAAATAGTATTTTAAAAAATGTCTATTCTGACAATTATAATCTAATCATCTAAACGCATGCAAATTTGTAATCGTCTTTGCTGGATACTCCATTGTATTCGTGTGACATTTTTCAATAATCTTTTATCAAAAGCAATTTAAAATGCAAAGTTAAAATCTTAGTAATACATTATGCAATAGCAACAACATTTTTGTTGGTGCTTAGCGCTCTATAAACTCTATTAACTATAAAATGCAATGGAACGAATAGTTTGCTTTCCCGTACTCGATACCTACGTTATTCCGAAACGGAAAATCGGACAGTGACAAAATTTCGCACTTGATAGAAATATCATCGAAAATCTTTCCACTCCACTGTAATTAATCTATAAATAAAGCATTATTGCGACACGTAATAATGTTTCTACATTATGTAGGCATCTATTAAAATAGCTTTAAAATGGAAATCAATTATAATTTCGATAATTCTGAATTCGCGTATTATGCAGGGACAAAGGGGAGACGATATTCGACGTGTCATTTCATTTTCCAACGCGCGATATTATTATTTGCCACTTGAGTTTTATCATTGTTTTCATTCCATTCTCTCATACCTTTTAACCATTATAAATTAATTATATAATTTATTTCAACCAAATTAGAGTAATATGTACGCTCGCACGGGGTCGAGAAGTTCAATAAATTTAATTCGATAACTTATTAGTTTGTTTTTAAAATGTTGCAATGCTAACAAAGTGAGTTTTTAAATTAACTCGGAAAGGAGCTTCGGGACTCGATTCGACCTTACAGGCCAATCGATTGTAGGTCACGACATTAAGACGGAATTTACTCATCGTCGGGTTTGCACGGCAAGTTGTACTCCGGCGACGTTTGCACAAAGGAAAATACAACGCGAGAACGGGAAGGAACTCCACTTTCGAAAATTACTCGTGGCTCGCAAGAATTGTTTACTCGAATTGTTTACGCGCCGGATTGGTACGTCTGCACATGTGTGTGTGCGTATACACAGGCGCTCCGCTCCTTTTTTGCAATCAATCACGTTGAATCGCGTAAATATACACGCGCAAACATCGTGCAAAACTCGTCGAGGTGCTCATAAATCTGGCATATTTGCGGTTGTAGTTCCGGAAATAATCGTGCCTTACAAATTTATGATACCAATCCAAACCCAACTCGCTCGTCAATTCCAAGATAACAATGATGTCAATTATGAAAATGATAATTGTATTATTTAATTTACTATATAATCTATGGATATATAAGTAGAATTGTTTGTACTGTAAAATTTGATTAGTTGCACGCCCAACCGCGCCCCAGATTCGTACTGGCTATCAATTTCTAACTACAGCATAATTATTAATGGACATACAATGTATTTGTTTTCATTTTGATTTATCTTAGCCATTCACAGTTATCGCTGCTCAACGAGAACAATAAGTACAGCTTGGGTGTTACACAAAATAGTTTCACCACCCTTTAGAAACTTCGCCGGTCGTTTATCCCTTCGGCCTCTCGAAACTTGGTATCGGGTCACCAGCGAAACGCGGATCCGAAAGAAAAGTACATGGACTACGCGAACTAATGGTAGGATCCAACTTGACTCGAGAAGATTAAACGGAGACCGAAAGAGAATCGGAAGTAGAACGAGAATGGAAGCCCGCCCGCAAAGTGAAACAAATCGCCGCGAAGAAGGCCAGACGTGCCAACATAGCCGTTGATTTTTCCTCTAATGCCGCCATAAAAGGGACAGAGTCCTCGCTAACTTTTTTTAACTTGACCTCGCCGCTCTCTCTCTCTCTCTCTCTCTCTCTACGTCCGACTTGTTATTTTAAAAGGAACTTTTACTGCAAGAAAAGTCGCAGGTAAATATTTTCAAAGTCATTTATTATTATGTGTTTTCTCGCCAATACCACATGTTCGATTAAATCGTTATTTAATCACGGCCACGTTGAAGCATATTTCATTGAAAGTGTGTCAAGTACTTCTGTAAAATTTGCATTTAATCTTGTATCGAAATAGTAGAAACCGCAAATGTTGTACAGTTAGAAACATTCGAGTATTCAAGACTTGGTTGGAAAGTTTGAATTTATACAAACTCGACTTCTCCTTTTCTAGAAGTTTTTGAGTGTGTTGACGATTCCATAATTACTCCGGTGCTATTAATTTACTCTCTTTCATTTGCGTACACACTTACTTATTGTCGTAAAAATACTTCATCAACTACCAGCATATTTTTCTTAGGAGTATAATAAAATATTTATCGCATCACAAATTAGCTAGAATCAGGCAACCTATTATACATTCTTTATCTTTGCTTAGTAAGCGCCAGCGATTTGCTAGTCTCGTAAAACTCCTAATTACAGAATACTTTATCTTATGTTTACTGGCAGCTGGCATGGTCGGAACCTTTTCCTTCTCAGAAAGCAATTAAAAGTTTTCGGCGTGTTTTAATGTTTGCCGGAACGAATGAAAACTGTACACATTAAATTAAAGTTTGTAAAACTGGTTAGTAGAAAGTATTTCAAATTATATCGTATGCTTCTTAAATCACGAGAAAATAATAAACAGCTGCATGCCGTTTAATAATTATTATTTAATATTAATATTAAGTGACACGTGCGAAATGAGATCAATTTAGTTTACCTATAAGCATCATATTAACATTTCTAAATTAGAATTACATGTGCGTGTAATGCGTTATTAATAATACGCACAGGCAGATTGCTGTTATAACGGGCTAGAAATATTATCCAGTGTAGCGAGCGTGTGAATCGAAAACGATCAGCAAGCTATGCAAATCTGCTTGTGCAACTTCGCGCGGATTGCGGGCTTATTAACTGTCGAAAATATTTATATCTCCGCGAGATTTAATTTGGCACTATATGCAAAGCGCGTGTACGCCAAATGCGCACTAAAACGCACCGACATATAAAAACGGCGATTAAAATTATTTATGTTCGGCGACGTCGGCGTCCTGCGTCCTCGCGAAATTTGCATTTTATCGTTCGTCGCTTTTGTTTGTAGTATTATCGCATGCTGAAAGCGTCGCGTTGATGTACTTCATTACGATTTACCGTAAATTCAACCACAGCTCTCTCTCCTACCCCTATCTATACGACGAGTGAAATTGGAGGTTTAATATCGAAATTTTGATATTGAAATTAATCAAAATAAGTTTCTGAAATTAAACTTTTACTGTTGCAAAAAGATTAATTAATACTTTTGAAAGCGATTCTTCCACAGAATCACGTTATTTTTTTTCAAATAACATATGCTAAGCAGTTTTTTAATAAAATATGAATAATGCGTAAATTGGAGTGAGATCTGGAATTTAATAAGAGAAAAAATTGTTGTAATATTATAGTTATACTTTTCAAAATTTTAAATCAAATAAATGTTGGTCGTTAATTTTAGTATAAACAGTAAAAATAAATTTATTTTTAATTTACTGTTGTTTTACAATTATAATTTTTTAATACAAATTGTTATTATGTGCTAAAATAGGCTTTTTTACTAGATTAAACTGGCTATAGGTCGTGTGTTCAATAAATTTGCTTCAAAAATATGGAAAAAATATTGTTAAAATTAAAAAAAAAATAGATAATAAACTAACAGTTTAAAAGATGATAGCAGCTGTCCATAAAATAGAGACTTTATATATGAACCGAACTCTGCCAGCATTAATAAGCTTCACGAAATTGGACATAAACGCCTGAACGTGTTACATCCATCTTGCAGCATGACAGCTTCCGTTCAAAGCAGATGTTCCGGTGCATTAAAAGATCTGGCTGTACGACAGCGACGATTATTCGATGGATGGCGGAACCGGAAGTCGAAGATCTTAATCTGCCTTTTAATATCCTGCGTCTGAGAGGACTGCTGAGCTACGATCGCCATTCGATTCGCAGATCAAAGGGAAAACTGGGCGCTTTTAACCGCATAACTCTCGAATGGACATCGCTCATTTTCTCACGGAGATAGCCGGATGAGAGAAAAGTAGCAGGGAAGATCCCGGGGAGGAGGATCTCGCCGAACGGAAACGAAATGTCGGCGGAGTAAAATGCGCGAGGAATTAACGAGTTTTCATAAGTTCTGGTCGCGTCGCATCAAGAAGAATTGATCGCTCTTTCGACTCCACGACGATCCGTTTCCACCAAGTATGAAATTTTTACTTAATCCCTTCAACGCTCGGAACCAGGGACTGTGAAAGCGACATAATTTTGATTAGTTCAAATTTTGGTACTGCAGATCTATAAAAGTAATCTTTACATTCATATATTTGAAATAGTAAAACTCTTTTCCTTTTTTAAAGATAATAAATGAGAGAGAGAGAGAAGATGCAATTTATGGAAAAAATTACTCCGATGAGTCAGAAAAGCAAAACAATTCAAAAACCTTGTAAGTCATTAAAATGTACGCCATTTTGCTTGATAATTGCTTAGTAAGTAAATATATATATGTATATAAAATAACGGTTTGACATTCTGAAAAGATTAACCGGACATATTTCTCCACAGTTGGGGTAACGTATTGTGAAAAACATATGAAAACTTTATGTAATAGCGATAGAAAATGATCTCACTGTAAGTACACTATGGTTTTCTTTTAAACAAAACTATCATGGAACTTGACATTTCGCCTTTTTTGGCGTTAAGATCTGCACTGTTACATAGAAGCAGACTTTACGATTTGTCCCCGTCGCAAGCTTGCTCCGAAAGCGCGGCTGAAATTCGTCTTGTCTCTTGCCTGTCTCATTTGAACCATGGGAGACCATCTAGACGGAGAAAAGACAGAATGATGATGAGAAATCGATCCAAGTGCGATGAAAAGTGCGATGAAAGTTCGCTGTCATTTTAATTGCCTGAGATCCTTTACCATCATTAATTTGAAGAAACTTTAAAGTCGTTTATTAATATATTTATTATAATACATTCACTAGCACTCAAAAATACGATTATAATTCAAATAGGTATACGCGTGTGGTCGACAATTTGATTGTGCAAAAGTATTTCAGTCATACAAACATTGAACACAAAATATTTATAATAGCTGAACGAAATTTGTTTATCCTTTACATGCGGTGCGGTTAAAAGAATTTATTTTACAAAATTACAAACGCAAATAAATGCATCGAAGTGAATATCGCGCGTGAATTTATGCGGGATATCGTAATGCATAATACAAAAGCGTAGTTGTTTGGACAATATAAAATGCGTTACATTAAGTGAGATCTGAACAGCTTCGAAAATACGGACTTAGAATTTTAAAGCCACTTTACGGACAGATTTTAATTCCTAAAGCGCTTTAAACTGTCCTGGAGGCTATTTAAACTTGCAAATCCGTTCATTTGAGTTAGATCCCGATAGTGCTTGTTTCCCTTTAAAAATGCTCTTCCACTCGGAATACGAGCAACGACGGGAGTATTGCATTCCGTTCGCTGCCGCGATTAAAGCAATTATTGATTTCGCATTCGCGTCGGCCGACACGAATTATTCGAAATATCAGCAAATTATTCGAGAAATTTGCCGCATTGATTACACGCGGTTACAGTTGAAATGTGACTGATACAATAGAATTGTAATATTACCAACCATGTTTAAGACGGACTAATCAGTTTGTTAACTCGTTCTCGTATTATTAGAATTGAGAAAAGTTACTTCACACAAGTATTATTTTACTTATTAACAAATATAAGTTACATAAAGACCAATTAAGATTTACTTATTAATATTATTATTATTATTATTATTTACAATTATTTTGCTATGTAACGCTGCCCGCGTTCAAATATTCGTTCTAAATAATTATCATGCTCTAAATTATTATTTTTTTTAATCATACCGTAACATAACAATACATATACGACTTTCTTTTTGCAAAATGTTTTAAATCGTGTTTCCGCGCGATCCGTGTTTAACTCTATCACAATGGTCAGTTTGGTCACCGCGATATCGAGCACAATAAAAATCTCATAGGCATATCGCGTCCATATCCGGGACACGCTACGTTTTTTAACGATCGAGAAGCTATAACACTGCGTCGCCAAACGATCCGGCACCGTGGAAAAATGACAAAAAAGGGGGAAAAAGAAGAACGAAAAGAACGATTGTTCAAAAATTCTCTCGAGATAAACAAGAACTTATAGATGTGCACCTACATACCTACCTATCATATCTATTTCTGTCACTTTTTATCCATTCTAATGTCAGAGACGTATTCAAAAGGCAACATAGGAATTCGATGCGCGTAATAAATGTCGACACTCCGACATTGGGGAATTCGCCTTCTAATTGTTTCGCACGCTGCCAATTTACATCGTTTACAAGCCGTTGCGTTGCCTCGTTGTCGCATTGATCTTGTTTTTTAATGAAATAATTAACATTTTTTTTTTACTCATGTATCTTTCTTTGATTCTGATTTTATACTTTTAGCAAAAAAATTCAGAGAACTTACAATCGGACAGTGTAAAAGCAAGGATTGGTAGAATATTTTCTATATTTGTACATTTAATTTTTTCTGTCAAAACACTTTTCGAAATTTTTTAAATAAAATAAGAACAGGATATGTATATATTTTTTTAAAAAAAGCAGGTTTAGTTCGAAAGATGATACCATACATAGGATCTTCTTCTTTTTCTCTTTAAATTTATCTGGCTCCGGGTAGAAAGCGAAGTCTACCCATGGCCAACAGGTAATGTGTGTTAATGAGTGTGTACATTGTCACTGCCCATACAGCACACTTGTCCAAAAGCGGGACATAAGACGTCTAAAAGATGTCTCTGAGACGTCTTTTAAACGTCTTACTAAAAATATGGCTAAAAAACGTCGAAAAGACGTCTTATGTCCCAATTTCAGACGTGGTGCTGTCTGGGTGTGTCCGCAGGTTCGTTAGGCCCAAAAATTGTGCGGATCAATCCTCTGCGGGACTGTACGGAGGATAAAAGTATATATTTGCTTGCAACAGAACTAAAAAAAGTAGATAAGTACTTGAGGAAAACGCTAAATTAGCTGTTTTCAATGCGTTCACATTTTTCTTTCAAATATATTGATTGTATACAGAATGCTATATGTATAGAAATCAAACATGTGCAAAGTCTCATTAACCGAAGGATAGTCAATGATATATATATATATATATATGTTTAGTACAAATTTCCTTTGAGAATACTCCAAGTTTTATTGCTGCGAACCGGTGTGCGAACAGGTACTTTTTACGACTCCACTACAATATTTTTCACAGGTTTGGCTCGATCCATTTCACGGAATAACAATATTTTCTGACGTTATCGCGAGAGGAGAGAAAAAGGGAAGAGAGAAAGAGGGAAGAAACGAGAAAGAATTTCAGCACCCGGATCTCCGCGTGCGTCTTAATTTAATTTTCACCTGTGCAAATGCCTTTCGGGTATGCGATCTATAGGGAAATAGTTCTTCGTATTATCTTCTTTTTCCCTTTTTCCCTCAGGCCAATCACTTACTTACGAACATATACGATTTCTCGATCTTGTTTGCACTTTATCCCCTATTACATTTTTTGTATAGTCATGTAATACTACATCCTGTAAAACAATATATAAGAATTTTGTTATCAAAATGTGGATGTGCAATTAGAAAATACAAAGAAAATATAGAAGATGTTTATACAGATGTTGATATGAAGATGATTTATAAATGTATAACGATGAGATAAATCTAGAACATAAAATAACAAAAAAAATTTTAAGAATAATAGATAGATTAGATTTTATACCTTTACACTAACAAATTAGCAAAAATACTTGAAGCGTTTACTTTCCGCTATAATACACAGTTAGAAACACGTTTTTTATCAGCAAAAAAGCCAAGTACTATTATTATTACATATTACTATATTTTTATTATTATAACTCAATTTTTGTGTTATATCTTTATATAACTATCTTTTAAAATTCGCACAGGTATACACTGCCGTTTGATATTTACGCTTGCAAAATATAACTGCAAAACAGGAGTTATATATTGCGAAAGATGAACTATTAAAAGTAAAATTAAATTTTCCCCATAAAATCCCTGTTATGTGCTCAACTGCTTTCTCCAACAGAGCAATAGTATACAGAGCCATTTTGCGTTAAAACCCCTTCATGAACCGTAAGTGGACGCTATGCTCCACATAACATCCCTTAATACGATCAACTGCACATAATACCTTAAAAGACACTGTTAGGCGCGGTTACGCCGACAGTATGGGTTATCTAACTCTGAGTTAGCGACTCGTTGTCCCTTTCTGGATTATAGTGCTTTCTATAACATCGAACGGGGAAAGAAAATTTAGTTGAACTGGGTTAGTGCTAAACCGCGTCAGTACCATCGGCCCTTAACAGTACATCGAGGATGCGGGACATGCAGTATAACGCCGCATTGATTACAAAAGCTAAAGGGAGGCTTGCGCTACATCGATATAATCGATATTCAGCGGATAATCGTGGCTTGAACGAGTATCAATTAAAGCTGTTTCGATAAATTAAATTAAGGACTTGCGCGAAATGGTCTATGATATCGATATGCATTCAAGGTATACAAATAAAATTATTTTAGGAAAGGAGGGATAGAAATAAAAGAAACAAAAGTTTAGGAAGCACATGTGCACGCGTGCATGAAATAATTTATGTCATTGAATACACATACGATATCAGCCGTCAATATTTTCATAAAAAAAAAATCGATCCAAGATATTTATAAAGGCTGCGGTCCACTTGACGCTACAAATGCTTTGGAGCGTTTTTCTTTTCCTTCTTTCTTCATTGAAAGAAAAGAGAAGAGGAATACTTCGAAGCATTTGTAGCGTCAAGTGGACCGCAGCCCAAAATAATTATAAACACAAATTTAAACAGACACGATAAATTTAAACTTTTCTAATATATAACAAAAGACATATGAAAAAGTCTCGAGTAAAATTTACTGTAACAAATAATTGCTGCTTTTAAAATAAATATTTTTGTAATAAAGAGATTGCCGTTTTTTTCCTACTTCTACGTATATATACTTAAACATATTGATGACTCTGGAGAATTTAAATGTAGGTACATGCTTAAGATTTTACATTAATTTTGATATTTATTACAGATACATATATACATATATCTGTATCTTTCTGCACAATAAGAGTGTACAAGCAAATGATCCTGCAAAAAACTATCTATTTTTTACAGGATCAACGCGGATTGCGAGAAAAACTTTTTTTTTTTCTCCCGAGAATCAGAGCACATCACCCTTATTATCGTCTGATGCAAGAGCCGTGTACGTAATTTTTCTTCCACTGAATCCGCAACTTCCACGCCTGCAATATTCCGGAAATTCGGAACGCCAGTTCAAGGATTTCGGTGTAGTTTTCCTGGCTTCTTATCTCTAACGGTAATCGAAGATCTCAGCATTGTCTCTGAAAATGTTGATTTCTTAAAAAAAGAACATGTATGTACAGTCAATGTAGTAAAGGACATAAACACGGGAAATAATATATACTTTTGTTATATCAATGCAGATTTTATCCTAGCTTATTTACATAAATTTAATACCACAATAGAAAATAATTGCTCTTTACTTTACTAATAAAATAAAGTAATAAATACTTACTAGATAATCGTAAATGAAAGATTTTTAAAGAAAAGTTAGATGTATTAACTTCGAATCTCTGTGTAAAAATGTAATTTCTTGCTCGCATCTACACTTGAAGCGCATGTAATCGTTATACGTTTAACGCGGTAGATAAGATAAGCTTACGGAACGGTAGTACAAGCGATAAAGGCCGATGAACAATGACAATCCGTCAATCGCACGCGTTATCGTCGCTACGATTCGGTTAGAGTAGATAATGCCACGACGCAGGTAAAAACACGTCATACCCGTCCGTCATTTGCAGCACTGACAACGAAAATGTTTCCGCGGGATCTGCGGCTGATGCTGCTACTTACCTTCCTTTACTGCCACTGCTATGCGCAAAACACCAAGGTATGTATATTCGTCGAGCTTAAACATTTCTATCTTGTAAAATTTCGCAATTGTTTGACGTAATCGCGTTCTTTCCATTAAATCTCACGAATTATATATAAATATCCGTGATGTGTAACTATACTGGTTAATAAATTATAATATTTTTAAAAATATTCAACAAATTTTGTGTCTAATCAATTTTATGTTGGAAAGTGTAAGATATCCATTTTAATCAATTCTTTTAGCTTTAGATTATATAAAATAATTTGGATATATACTTTCTTTGTGTCGTAATGTACACATTACGTTATATTATATATATAATGAGTTATTTACAAAATAATATTAAAGTATTGTTCTTAATTTATTATGTTACAGGAAAATTAAATTTTATATACCTATATATAATATATTTCGCATACTCTATATTTATATTGCCCAATCAAACGCGCTTTTATTAATTATAAAGAGCAGATTGCGCCGCTGGAAATCTTAATTTGCAAAATTTGAAACTCTACTGGATGCTTAATTGAATTCATTTAGGGACAGTTAGCTAAATAAGCATTGGACGGTATTAAGAGATTAGCAATTCCAACGGGGTCGAAATTAGAGCTCCCAGCAGTTATTTCGCCTAGGCATCAAGCCGTGATTAAAATGAAAGTACACACATTTTCATCGGCTGCATAAATATTCTCTCTGACGACCCGACGCGAGTAGTGAAGTTTAGCGGCAGACATGGCGCTAAGTCGGCGCGGTAAGTGCGCGCGTTTGTCGCGCGATTAACCCGTTCACCCGTGGCCGATACTGCATTTTCGGGTCAAATAATGATAACGAGCCAAGTTAAACAATAAGCCGTTCCGCGGAAAAGCGACGCTCTCGACAAAAGTTTTAATGAGGATCGAAAGACGAGTCGCCCTAGCCGCTCGATTTCCCGTCTGACGCGGACAGTCTCGATCTACTGCCTCGGTCAACCAGATACGCTGCGAATTCAAATGCCGGCAATTACGTATACTAAATAGATACGTATAAATTAGACGGGAATGAATACAACAATCGTGATACAATTACAGGAATTTAGATTTGGCTTTTCGCGCACTATGTATAATGTATCATACGTTAATATTAATTTTCCTTCGCCATGGCAAATGTATATCCTTCTCTCTCGCAGAATTTTGATAAAATCCTCTTGTAGCCAGATCTAGATAACTCTAATTCGAGGGTCTCTAAATTTTCCTTAAGAATTTTACATGTGTCTATTAGGGCAGAGTGTTAATTTTAGTATGTGTATTCAAGATGTCAGTTTATTAATATGATAAAAGTGCCACCGATATACATATACAATAGATAAAGAGATATTCGCACACTTTAATTATTCTTTATGTAGTTGTCTTTAATATATACCGTATTTATGAAATATGCAACTTTGCCAATTATGTTAACAAAACGAAACTATTCCACGATATATCTTTTATACATTTGCATACTTATACGTTTACATGTGTAATATATGAAAATTAATAATTATAGAATGTTCTTATTTATATTAATATTCGCGAGCTTCGATTATAGTCAGCAACCATTTCAACTTACGTTTATGCTTATCGATTTCTTGCTGTAGTGATTATCTGTCACGATAATAAAATTTTATAAAAATAAACATTGATAATTTAATCGAGCACTTTCTGAAAAAGGGAGAGAAAGAACCGGGTTATAATCCGATAACGCTCTGCGCATGTAATCCGAAATATACCAATGTTTATTGAACTGCGAGCGATAATACCTGTCATATTTTGACAAAATATAATGGCCTACACGTACGAAAAACATATTTCGAGCGCGTATTGATAAAATGACACGTTTTATCTTTAAAAGATAATACCGAGAGTTTATAATTAAAAAGGATAGAAAATTACACTGCAGAAACAAAAAAGCCTGTGTTGTTATAGAATATCGTAAAATATACAATATAAATAGCGTGTGCGATCACGGTGGGTGAGTCTTGAAGTTGAATTGTTATATTCCTTTGTTTCTACAAATTAAATAAATTAATATCGCAATGTCAGTATATACCTATACATTCCATTATTATTGAAACACAGTTAGCGTGTAATTTACGTTTAAATTCCGTAATTGAAATATTAATCTCCAAGAAGAAATGCGGAGTGATCGCGAGGAAATTAATGGATTTAAAGGATTTGCTTTGAGATGAGCTAACCGTTCTTTAGGTAATTCGACGAAAAATGCATTTAATTTCTTAGCGCAAATCTTTGATCCTCGATTACGGTATCGCGGTTACATCCCAAGAGTCAAGTAACCGACGTAATGCGTACTTTGTACTCTCATCTTTCATCTCGTTTGTAATACTCACGAGGTAGCTTCTCACCTTCTCCATCCACAGTCTTTTTCTCTGTAACTTAAAGGGTTTGCGGGACAAGCGACCGTTTAATCACTTGGTAGAAAGATTTAACTTTCTTTCCTTTAATTAAATCGCCGTTGATTTTTCGGGATACCAAACAACTAGGAAAATGGATGTTTACGATAAACTTTCTAACAATAATGCTACAGTACATTCTAACGTCACGTTTAATTGCATACATTTCCTATGTTTATCACATATAACAAAGATTCTCCTGTTTTATATGTCTTGCCTATTTTCCTACCTTCAGACAGAACAAAACAATGCATAAGCTTTATAATGTAACCGCAATTTCATGACGAAGACGTGGAAAGAAAACAAAGGGAGGAGGAGTCGCGCTTGAGAGAATATACGCGTCCAAAACTGGATTATAAAGTTTCGTTGTGTTATCACTACTTAAGAGATTAACGCCTTATTGCGAAACGCGCGTTGGGAATTCTAATCAATCGCGTTGGTTTGCGCAGAATCGATACAGCACCAAGTAAAGTGACAAGCTAATTAGCTGCGCAGAATATATGCGGGTAATTTTTATTTATAGCTCTTAATCTAGAAATTTTTCTTGCTCTGAAACCTCTTTTCTTACAGGGGAAAAATTAATTGCACTTTATTCACATTTATTGCTATACTTGTTTTAATAGCAAACATTTTTCCAAAAACATTTTATATTACATACCTATAATGTTTTACACGACTCGCAACTTTTACTTTAATAAGTGATTATTAAATAACCTTCATTGGAGACCATTTTTATAACAAAATAATACATTCGCAGATTAATTTATTTTGTTATTTTTAATATTTTTCTTTTTATATTTATTTGTTTTATATATATATATTACATTTCTTAATTATAGGAGAAAAGTGAAATAAGCGATGGAATAATCTTATCAACTGCTATGGCATGCGCTATGTTCTCTGTTCTAATTATCCTAGTTCCCACGGTGTTGTATTAGTAAATATCAATTTTATATATCATAAAATATATATCGCGCAACATTATTATAACAAAAATTTATAAAATTAATTTTGCATTAAATGCGTCCTATATGCACAATTCTGCATCATTTAAATTACATTCCAGCTTTATACTAATTTTATTTATAAATACACACACGTTGTATGTGATACAACGTGTACAAGATACTTATAGCTTAATTTGTTTAATTCAATAGTTTAATTTATGATAATGTTGCGGGATAATTAATCGTATGCTGATAAGTAGATAATTCATAGACTCAATTTAATTTTACAGATTAACATTACACGGTTTCTTAAATAATGCAGAAATAATACTACAAAATACTAATTTTATCGTATTCTATAATGTTATTAAAATGTTATATAAGAGTTCAAAAATCAAGAACTGTTTTTTCAACATATCCATAAAATATGAGATACATTTTTTGTCCAAATTAATCAATATAAATTACTTATTTTATAAAATGCATATGTTATATTTATAATTACATTTTTTCTTTATTTGCAATTAGACGTAAATATAATTTGAGAGGAAAGATCTCTTTATTTATTTGATGAATATTATGCACGTAGTAGTACGCCTTGTGACCAATTAATATGCGTGCACGTGTTGCGACCGCAGAGTAAAGAGTTTTGCTATGTTTGCTATGTTTGTGAGTTTTGCACTTAGCATCCTCTTTTGCCATGAAACGATACTTATGCACCGAGAAACTCGAGCACGCTAAAAAACTCCTTATTTGTATGAGCATTAATAACGGATAATTAGATCATTTAAATCTCAACTCGAGAAAGTATTTTTTCTTACATAACAAATAGAAGTTATCATTGCAAAACCGCTGTTTTCGATAACTTTGATCTTCTAAAAATGAATTATTCTATAATACTTATTGGGGTTTTGCAACTTTAATAAAATTTTAATTCTAGATGTAGAATATATAGACGTGCATTAATATTAATCTTGCAGAATTAATAGATGTATTGTTATTTTTTAAATCTCTCTTCATTTTGGTCAGCTTACGATGACATATATAATATTACTCTAATAAATTAATATTTATAATGTTATAATTTTAATAAAAATGTATTTATAACATGTTAGTCTATCGCTGCAATAAATATTTTTAATTTTACAGCAGATACTGTTCTAAGCAAGAGATTGATGGATAATGGCCGACCATTCACCAATTGAAGTATCCGTCGATCGTATGGCAGACTAAAATTACGATCTGAACTGCGTTGTTAAATAGATACAAATATTCGATCAAATAAAAAATTAAAATATCTGTACAGCCGATTTTTTTTATCACAAAATTGCTATACGCTGCCTTTAATACATGCACTCGATAATCCACGTAAATCAACAGCAATGCGTTGATGTGGGCTAATATGTATTCGATAATTAATTCGTCAATCCTGTTTTGTAACCCTTTGTTAGCGAAACTTTGCCAACAGGCCGCCGTGCGTTAAACCCTGATTCGATCAAATATGAAATATGACTGTGTTCTTTTTATAAATGTAACTCACGTTCATTGCATTGTATTATTTTCAGCACATACACGACATGTGTTGCCAGCCCGTCAGCTGTAATATCTATAATATTTAATGTAGATATATAGTTACCATAAATATATATTTAAATATATACATATATTTTATCAAGAACAAATCATTGTAATTATAAGAGGCTGGTAAATACAATCATTCTTGTGAACACTTTATACAAATGTTAACATTTTATTTAAGTAATTTTTTAGCAAGCAAAAATATATAATTTAAATTAATAACAATGTGTGAAATTTATTCAGAAACATAAAAAAATATAAAAATTTCAACAATCTTTCTTTCTTTTATTTACATATCTGACAATTAATTTTAAGAGTATGTATTTTTATTTCTGACTTCTGATGACTTAAATTATTATAAAAATAAATCTAAAATTCTTTACGCAAAATAATGATGAATCTTGCCTGTAAATATTTCCCTTCCATATGAATCATAACTACAATATTTAATATTTAGTACGTGCCTGATTCGGTAATTAATAACTCAAAAATTCATTACATTTACTTCATGTTGTTAGATTTATTTAATAATTTAGTCCTTATACACACTAATTCTATTATAATCCAAGCTTCGCGATTATGCACTCTAAATATTCTTTTTCCAATTAATGTAAGAGTTGCACATAATAAAGAAAATTTAAATCATTTACATAAGCAGTTTTACAAATTTTGTTTTACAAATACATTCAAACTGTAATGGAAGTTTCATGTTATCACGCCGGTCGTGCGCGCAAAAGCAATCGAAACAAACAAACCGTCGCGTCGTGTATCAACCAAAATACAATCGGTGATAAAGTTTCTCAACGGAGGTATCAGAGAACGCCGAAATAGGCGCGTTTCAAATATTCGCTGAAATTGATTTTGAGTCAGAGGCCAAATAAAAGTTTTAATTACAACTGCATTCAGGAACATAGTCCGTTTCAAATAACCTCTAGATAGTTTTGAATATTAGAAATTTTTAGTTAAAATTCCATTTCTTTTTTTAATTAAAAAGTGATTAAAATTTCGGCAATTCTAAATTTTTAGGCTTTTCTAATATATTGATGATTACAGATTTTAATTATTAAATATAAATTCTTCTGTACCTGATTTTTTTCCAGATTTAGTATAAATATTCAGAATTTTTAATATCTATAATGTAATAACAAAAGTTTAATTGATTTTATTTGGTGATATGTGTTAAAACGAAACACCGTAGGCAATGATAAAACGAGATTCGTCGACCTGAAAAAAAAAGATTTAGCGCGCACTGAATATAACAACGCCCTGAGTATAACGTACACTCGTAAATTTGTGCTACATCGTGGACGCAAGACAATATAAAGCCATACATAAAGCTCTTCCCTCGGTGGATATAGCGATATAAAGTTTAATACGGTCTCAAACTTTCGCGGGTTATGATCAGAAATGCTCAGTGCGCGAAGCGCGAGAGGCACATTCTCAGAAATGCATTGCAAATTCGAAACGCTTCTTTAAGCAGCCGCGGGTTTTACGTTCTGCGAAAGAGTTTATTCGGGGCATTTCGAAGGCACTCTTTACGCTCTGAGAATCCATTACGTGTCATAACTTCGGACGACGACGACAGTGTCCGAAATAAA